>NC_087179.1:14196879-14201879 GCF_035594125.1 Scylla paramamosain | reverse complement strand
GCGTCTGCTGGTATTCTTTCTTACTATGTGTGTTTTTTCCCTGCGCTTCTCATCCAGGTGGCTCAAGAGGGCAGGTGTACAGTGCAATTGGGTGCTGATACTGTAATTAGGTGGCTAGATAGATGTTATATGGATGAATTGAGAGAGTGAGAGGGGGTTAGGTAGGTAGGAAGGTATGTAAGTGATAAATAGATAGATAGATAGATAGATAGACAGATGAAGAGGTGTGATAGGTAAATAAATAAGCAGGCATTTAGAGAATTAGGTTAGGTAGGTAGGAAGGTATGTAGGTGATAGATAGATAGATAGATAGATAGATAGATAGATAGATGAAGAGATGTGATAGGTAAATAAATAAGCAGGCATATAGAGAATTAAATATAAACAGATGAGAGAGACAGAGAGAGAAACACACACACACACACACACACACACACACACACACACACACACACACACACACACACACACACACACACACACACACACACATTGAGATTCACTTGTTTTGACCATTTTGCCTCACCCCTTTCATCTTCCCCTCCTCCTCCTCCTCCTCCTCCTCCAGTACATTACCGAGTCCCGGGTTCCCAGCTGCTTCACCTGGGGGTTCTCGTTAATGAGCCTGTCCCACCTGTGCACTTCCTACTCCTTCTTTTCCTCCTTCACGCTACCTGACTTTTTCCTTTCTAATTTTTTTCTTACTTTTTTTTTCATTGTGGTGGAGTAAAGAGGGATCTATTTGTTTTTTTCTTTATTCTTTATTTCCGAGTTGGTTTTTTTATTTCTACTTTTCTTTATTTCCTCCTTCACTCTGACCTTTCCTTCCTTTTTTTTTCTTGTTTTTTTCTTCTTTTCTTTTCGGTGGAGTAAGGAGGGATCAATTCTGTTGTTTTCTTGATTTTTTTTCATATTCTACTTTTATTCTAGTTTTCTTTTCTTCCTCCTTCACGCTTTTTTTTCCTTTTCCCTTTTTTTTTAGTAAGAAGGGATCATGGGTCATTTTTCCTTTTTTTTCCTTTCTTCCTTGTTTTTCTTTATTCCTTATTTTCGTTTATTCTACTTCCACCTTTCTCCTCCTTTCTTTACGAGGAAGGGAGAAAGTCTATATCTATTTCTCTTCTTATTCTTTTTTTTTCTTCCTTTCTTTCTATTCTTCCTGTGCTTCGTCTTGGAGTTCACCTTTCATTTATCCTGCTTCTCCTCTTTCTCTTCATTTTTTTCTGAATTTTTGTTTCCTTTTTCATCTCCTCCCTTTTCTTTTTTTCTATTCGTTTTGTATTTTTTTTAATATTTTTGTTTCCTCCTCCTCTTCCTCCTCCTTCTTCCTTTCCTCCTCCTCCTTTTTCTTTTTCTTTTTTTTTATCACCTGTTTCTTTTCCTACCTCTTTCAAGTAACATTTTCCCTGCACTTATTTTTTCCTTCCTGTTTTTCTCTTTCCTTTTTCTCCTTAGCATCTCTCCTTATACTTGTTTCCATTTTCATTTACCTTCTTCCCCTTGTTTTCCCTTTTCCTTATCCACTTCCTCTCTTCGATTCCCTTTATCTTCTTTCCTTACCTCCACTGTTTCATTCCCCTCTTTCTCTTCTTCCTCCTTCTCCTCCTTTTTTTCTTACCTTTCCTTCTCATAGTGTGCCTTATCACAAACAGCACTATGAGGACCAACAAGTCTGCTGCTGTTGATCCTTTCTTTAGTACTGTGTCCCCCCTCCTTCTTCTCCTCCTTCTCCTCCTCCCCTTCCTCTTCCTTCTCTTCTTTGTCATCACCGGGAGTATGTTGACAAAATTTTTCTTCCATACAATTCTTAAGTCGAGGAGGAGGAGGAGGAGAAGGAGGAGGAGGAGGAGGAGGAGGAGGAAGAGGTCACGGACAATTACTTCAAGAGGTCAACATGATTACCCTTCTTCCTCTTCCTCTTGGCGTAGTTCACTTGTTTTTGTTGCTTTTTTATGTGTTTATACTCAGGGACTGAGAGAGAGAGAGAGAGAGAGAGAGAGAGAGAGAGAGAGAGAGAGAGAGAGAGAGAGAGAAACCGCCAGGGGTGTGAGGAAGAGTTAGCTTGGACTTAACCCTCTCTCTCTCTCTCTCTCTCTCTCTCTCTCTCTCTCTCTCTCTCTCTCTCTCTCTCTCTCTCACCTGGTATTGATTTACCTGACCCAAGGCGGTGCTTCATGAAGGCACTTGACCCTCGGGCGACGACCACACCTGTCCTGAAGGAGGAGGAGGAGGAGGAGGAGGAGGAGGAGGAGGAAGAGGAGATACTTGGTAATAGTTTATCCTCCTCGTCTTTTATTTTCCTCTTTTCATCTTTTTCTTTTCTTTTTCCTTTCTTATCATTTTCTTTTTCTTCTTTTTTGCTAATTGTTGTGATTCGTGCTTTTCTTGTTTTCTTTTTTCTATTCTTTTCGTGTTCTTTCTCCTACTTGTTTCGGTTTTCTTTGTTATCTTTTATGCATTTTTTTTAAATATTTCGTTCTTCCTATGTTCTCTTCTCCTTATTCCTTTTTTTTTTTAACTATTTTCTTGCTTTGATTTTCGTTTAGTTCACGTCATATATTATCTACTCTTTATTTCTCCCTCCTTCCTCCTCCTCCTCCTCCTCCTCCCATCTTTTCTCTCCTCTTCTTTCCATACGTCACCCCCACCAGCATTTTAACAATATTACTAATCTCTGTCTCTCACACACACAGCAGCACAACACACCTGCGCCGCGCCCAGTCCCGCCGTGGCCCTCTGCGCCAGTCAGGTATACCAGAGCCGCGAACTCACCCAATTAATGTACGGTGTGTTTCCAGCGCGCTAATGACCCGCAAAAAATAATGATGCCACTGCCGGTAATCAGGTTATATTAAATACTGCTTGTACCTGCCCGTCCATTCACTCCCTCTGCTAATTACGGGAACAGGTGAGTAGGGGGGTGAGTAGGGGGTGAAGGTTTACGTTCACCTGTTGTATAAATTGTAGGGGTGATGTTGTAAATACTATGCACAGGTGGTGGTGTTTGTTTGTGTGTGTGTCTGTTTGTTTGCTTTTAGTATGGTGTTTATGATGATGGTGATTATTTTTTTTTATGAATTGCTTTGTTTATCTTTTTTTTTTGTCAGAGTGTGTGTGTGTGTGTGTGTGTGTGTGTGTGTGTGTGTGTGTGTGTGTGTGTGTGTGTGTGTGTGTGTGTGTGTGTGTGTGTGTGTGTGTGTGTGTGTGTGTGTGTGTGTGTGTGTAAAATATCTATTCACGCACACATAGACACACACACACACACACACACACACACACACACACACACACACACACACAGAGAGAGAGAGAGAGAGAGAGAGAGAGAGAGAGAGAGAGAGAGAGAGAGAGAGAGAGAGAGAGAGAGAGAGAGAGAGAGAGAGAGAGAGAGAGAGAGAGAGAGAGAGAGAGAGAGAGAGAGAGAGAGAGAGAGAGAGAGAGAGAGAGAGAGAGAGAGAGAGAGAGAGAGAAAAGAGACCTTCACTTACTCATATTTCACAGACATAACGACGAAACGTGATCGCTAATTGGAGAGTCAAAGCGCCGCGGAGGAGTGAACGCAAAGCATGCTAAATCCAAGCACTTTTTTTATCATTTTTTTACAACGTACTTAATTTCATACCCACTCACCTCTCCACGCTCTCTTTTGTTCCTACGCATCTATTTTTTTTTTTTCCAAGCAGTTCTTTTGTAATGTGCTTTTTTTCCACTCTATTCAACGCATCTTTCTTTCCCAGTTGTTTTGTAATGTGCTTTTTTTCCCCCACTCTTTTGTTTTAATGCACTTTTTTCCCCCAAGCTGTTCTTTTATAATGGACTTTTTTCCTACTCTTGTTCAAACACTTTTTTTTTTTTTTTCAAACATTCCTTTTCTGATGTACTTTTTTTCCAGTGTGTTTTTTTTCTTTCTACTATCTTTTTTTTTTTTTTCCAACGTTATTCTTTCAACGCTTTTTTTTTTTTGCATATACATTTTTTTTTCAAAGTTCTTTTCTGACTTCTTTTTTCTAACGGACCTTTTTTGAGGGTATTTTTCTTTCAACGCACTTTTTTTTTTTCAAACATATTTTTTCCAACGTAGTTTCCTCCTAATACATTTTTTTTTCCCACGCAGATCTTTTGTACCTGTTTTTTTTTTTTTTTTTTTTTTTACAACGCAGTTTTCTTCAAGGTATTTATATTGAACGCATACATTCTTCCCAAGTAAGTCTTTTCAACCAACCCCATTTTTCTCTTGCAGACGAGTCACGCAGCCTCTCTCTCTCTTTCTCTCTTTTTTTTTTTCTTATTTTCCACTTGGTTTTCAGTTTAATTCATGCATCAAGTTTTAATTCCTTCTCGGTTTTGTTTCGTAAGCTTATTCAACACGACAGATGCGGCGACACGCGATATTCCCTCGCAGCCACATCAACAACAGTAAAAAAGAAGAAAAAAATGAAAAATAAAAAGAAAAGGAAAACTAAAATGAAAAAAAAGGAAAAGAGAAACTGGGAAAGACACGAGAAAGGCAAGAGGAAGAAAAAAAATCGAGAAAAAAAAGGAGAAAAAACAACACGACACGACAAAGACAATTTACTGCCACAACACACACAAACACACACACACACACACACACACACACACACACACACACACACACAAGGGCTTGGTGAGATTACACGCACACACGTACACACATACGAAAGCTGCCACACACTGACACAGAATAACAATGCAAACGGGAAGGGAGGAAAAAAAGTAAAAATGTAAACTAGAAAAAAATAAAAAGAAAAAGAAGAATACGAAAAATGCGATGGATGTTGAAGAATTGGGAAGTAGAAGAAGAATACTAAGCAGCATACGAGGAGTAAGAAGAAGAAGAAGAAGAAGAAGAAGAAGAAGAAGAAGAAGAAGAAGAAGAAGAAGAAGAAGAAGAAGAAGAAGAAGAAGAAGAAGAAGAAGAAGAAGAAGAAGAAGAAGAAGAAGAAGAAGAAGAAGAAGAAGAAGAAGAAGAAGAAGAA
>NC_087179.1:14184379-14191879 GCF_035594125.1 Scylla paramamosain | reverse complement strand
AAGAAGAAGAAGAAGAAGAAGAAGAAGAAGAAGAAGAAGAAGAAGAAGAAGAAGAAGAAGAAGAAGGTAAAATAATGGAAAAAGAAAAAGAAGGGAAATGGAGGAAAGAAAGAAACGGAAAAGGAAGGGAAAAAAGAAAAGAAGAGAAAGGCAGATATATGGAGAGAAGGAGCAGGAGAAAAATAAGAAAAATAAGACAAAAAAAGGAGGAAATGGAAAAGAAAATAAGACAATACAAAGAAAAAAAGACAAGGAAAGAATAAAAAAAGGAAGAGGAAGGAAATGGAAGGGAAAGAGAAGAGAAAGACGGAAAATACAAGATACATGGGATTTAACTGCTTATATAGAGAGAGAGAGAGAGAGAGAGAGAGAGAGAGAGAGAGAGAGAGAGAGAGAGAGAGAGAGAGAGAGAGGAGGTACATTTAACCTAATACTGTTACTTGTGGGGCTACGGTGCCAGCCAGTCAGTCAGTCAGTCAGTCAGTCAGTCAATAAATTAATAAAAATGTCAGTCAGGCTTGTAGTTTCTCAGTCATTTAGTCAATCAAGAGGTCAGTAAGCTAATCAGTCAGTCAGTCAGTCAGTCAGTCAATAAATTAATAAAGAAGCCAGTCAGTCTCGTAATTCCTGATTATGGTTAAGGTAGCCATCAAATTCAGGATAAGCTGCTTCATGTTCGAATTACACGTTATCGTTACCCGTTTTCTTTGCTTCTATTATCGGTTAATGAAAAACTTGCAGATCTGTTTTTTGGCTCTTATTTCTCTTCCTCCTCTTCCATACTTTCTCTTTCTTCCCCTTTCTTCTTGTCCTCTTCCTTCTCCACTTGTCATGTAAGAGATTAAATTAGTTTTTCTTCCTCCTCATTTTCCTCCTTATTCTTTCCCACTAACATCGCCACTTCTTTCTCCTCCTCTTCCTTCCCTATCATCACCACTACCACTTCCTTCTCTTCCTCCTCTTACCCCTCGTCCTCTTCCTTACCCCACCACTACCACCACCACCACCACCACCACCACCACCATCTCTTCCTTCTCCATTTCTGAGCTAAGTGGCGCCTCAGTTTGGCACGAGTGGCAGTAAATATTAAGATACACAGAGTTACCAGTGAAGGAGAGGTGCTTGTTTCATCGCCAGCCACTAAAGACAACACATGCTACATACACACTTCTTGTTTGCTCCGCCCTTCAGCGTGTGGATGAAGATACAAGGGAGTGAATGGCATGGACACGTTTTAAAGTGATGGGTAGTTTGTTGGGTAGCTGAATGGCGGATGTGACCTTGGATTGCTAGGAAGACGAAAGGAAGTTGGAAGGAGTGTTCAAGAAATGGAATGATTGGAGAATTTTTTTTTTTTTTTTATTTCTTAAGTCAAGGAATGTTTTTTTTTTTTTAAATTATTCTCAACTGTATTCACGTGAGTCGCGTCAACAATCAGTCCAGCAGTCAGTCAGTCGAGTAATTAATCAACCATTCAGTCAGTCGGAAAAAAAGTCAATAAATTAGATACCCAGTCAGTCAGTCAGTCAACAAAAGACAAGCACAGCAGCGTATCACCACACACACACACACACACACACACACACACACACACACACACACACACACACACACACACACACACACAAGACTGCTGCTCGCTCCACCTCGCGGCAGGAGACCGAACTAAATCTGGTTTGCTTCCGACTATTGAAATTCCAGGAACTTTTTCTGCGGCACCTTGTTATCTTGTGCCATTATAACCCAAACAACGGCATAATTTTCTCCTGTCCTCGGCATTCGTTAGAGAAAAAAAGGAAAGAAAAGAAAAAGTTCCCAGTAGATACAATGAAGAGAGGGGGAGAGAGGGAGAGAGAAAAAAAGAAAGGAAATGGTGCTGATAAGTGGGGACAGGTAGGCATGTTTTATATAGGGCCTGCCACGTGTAGGCCTGATGACTTCTTGCAGCTTCCCTTATTATTATTATTATTATTATTATTATTATTATTATTAGTAGTAGTAGTAGTAGTAGTAGTAGTAGTAGTAGTAGTAGTAGTAGTAGTAGTAGTAGTAGTATTTTAATGTTGAGACGAAGAAAATAATAAAATATACTAGTTAAGGAATTTACTTTGATAACAACAACAAAACAACGGCACTCAATAGTAATAGATGGAAATATGGAGAATAATAATGGATAATGAATAAAAAGATGACATAAGATTCATTAAAACTCGCGTGGCTGTTAAGAAGAAAAAAAAAAAAAAAAAAAAAAAAAAAAAATCAGCACAGCGGCGTGATTGAGACACGAGGCATTGTTTATTTAATTCCCTTCAGTCACAACGCCGCGTCCACACAAGCCCTCCGCGCCTGACACGTTCATAATTTCTTTACACATTCCTGCTAACAAGACACACCTCACTACCTCGCCACCTCGCCGCCTCGCCGCACCTACCTAGTCATGCAGCTGTGGAATGTTCGAGCAGAGCAGTGCACGCCTCGCTGTCTAAAAATAAAAATAAAATAAAAAAAATAATACGTGCCCTGTGGTAATTCTTTTTACAGGATTTAATTGGGAGAGAAAAATGATGTGGTTGCTTTGATTGTAAAGTTTGTGTGTGTGTGTGTGTTTGTGTACTGTGAGAAAGTAATAATGTGTGTAGTTGTGATCATTTATCGACACACACACACACACACACACACACACACACACACACACACACACACAGGGAGAGGCGTGGAGAGAAGGAAGGAAAGAACGACAGCAGGAAGGAAAGGTGAAAAGGAAGTAGAAAGGAATACAGACTAGATTAAGAAGAACAGAAGGGAAGAATAGAGGCGAAAGGAGAAGAAAAAGAAGGAAGAGGAGAATAAAAGTTTTAACAGAAGGATAAAGCAGTGGATGAAGGATGGAAAGAGGGAAGGGAAGAATGAAAGAAAGAGGTTAGATAATATTTTTCTCTCCCTCTCCCTGCTCTCACAAAACTATTCCAACTACTTAACAACTAAAAATTTATAGAATAATTCACGAAGACTTTCTGTCACAAGGAACTGAAGCGTCCTTATGCTTCTTTTACTCTTGTTCCTCTTCCTCCTCCTCTTTCATAAGCTGTGAATCAAAACTTTCTTTCTTTTTCCTTTTCTTTTCATCTTCCTCCTGTGAACCCAACATTTTTCTTCCTTTCTTCTTCTTCTTCTTCTTCTTTTCCTCCTCCTCCTGTAAACACATCATCTTTCATTCTTTCTTCTTCTTCCTCTTCCTCTTCTCTAAGTTGTTAATCGATCTTTTTTTTTCTTTCTTCTTCTTTTTCTTTACCTCTTCCTCCTGTGAATCCATCCTCTTTCTTTATTCATCTTCTTCCTCTTCTTTTTTCCTCTTCCTCTTCCTCCTCTTCCTTCTCCGTAAGCTGTGAATCAAAACTTTTTCTTTCTTCTTTTTCTTTTCCTCCTCCTCCTGTGAACCCATCCTCTTTTCTTTCTTTCTTTCTTCCTTTCTTTTTCTTCTTTTCCTCCTCCTCCTCTCCTTTCATAAGCTGTGAACTCATCCTCTTTCTTTCTTTTCTTCTTTTTCCTCCTTTTCCTCTTCAAGGCTCCACAAACTCCACGAAGGTTCTGTCTTCTTCTCTTCTTCCTCCTCCTCCTCCTCCTCCTTAAGCTGTGAATCCATCCTCTTTCTTTCTTTCTTTCTTTCTTTCTTCTTTCTCCTCTACAAAACTCCACGTACTTAGTTTCTATCATTCTATTTCTTTTCTTCCTCTCCCTCTTCTTCCTCCTCCTGTTTAATACCGAAGACAGTCAAGGAGGGGAAAGAGGAGAATGACGTAATAGGAGAACGATCATAATAAAACGAGTGAAAGAAGCAATAAGAAAGAAAACAAAAATATGAACAAAAAAAAAGGGGAAGAAGATTTTGTGTTATTGCGGAAAAAAAAAGACAAGGAATGAAATAGATAGAGTTGATATATGAATGGATGGATGAATGAATGAATGAATTAATAGAAAGATAGATAGACAGAGAAGAAATGAGTGAATAGATGGATAAGTTTAGATAAAAAAGTAGAGATAAAAAATACAAATAGATAGATAGATAGATAGATAGATAGATAGATAGATAGAGAGAGAGAGAGAGAGAGAGAGAGAGAGAGAGAGAGAGAGAGAGAGAGAGAGAGAGAGAGAGAGAGAGAGAGAGAGAGAGAGAGAGAGAATGGAAGCAATGTTCAGTAATTCTTTGTTCTTACGAGATTATCAAAGTTACGAGGGAGACGTTAAGGAAAGTTTAGTAGAGTAAAAGGATAGAAAGAAAAGATAAAACGAGAGACAGGGAAAAAATGCACGTTGTAGGGGAAGAGGAGAGAAAGAAAAGATAAAACCAAGGGGGGAAAAAACACGTTCTTGTGGAGATCAGGGAAAACGGAAGATAATTGGGAAGATGAAGATAAAGATAGATAGATGGGAAGGAGAACAAAATTAGATAAAATAAGGGATAAAAAAAGACATGTTCTAGGGAAGGATAGAAAAGAAAAGAAAATAAACAAGAGAGAAAATAAGGAGATGAGAAAAGTGCAACAGGGATGATAGATAGATAGATGGAAGAAAATAAAAATGAAAGACAAAATATGTAAAATAAAAAAAACAAACAGAATTTTAGGGGAAGATAAAAAAAAAGATAAAACCAGAGGGGAAAACACATTCTTCTGGAGATGAGAAAAATATGATAATTTGACAGATAAGGACAGAGAAAGACAGATTGGGGAAAAACTGACAAAATAAGATAAATAAGTATAAAGAGAACTAGAAAATACAAATAGACAGCTAGACAGGCAAATAAATAGATAGGGACACATCAAGTAGATAAATAAGTGGATGCTCAGACAGACACACAGACAGATGAATACGAATACTGAAAGATATAGACAGACAAACAGATAATAAGACAGACAGACAGACAGACTGACAGACAGACAGTAAAGGAAACAGACAAATAAATAGATGTTAACAGATACACAAACATGAAGATAAACAGATGGAAAAAAGAAAAAAAAAAAAAAAAAATAGCTTGACAGAAATAAATAAATAAGAATATAAACAGATAAACGGATAAGGAAAATAAACAGATAGGAAACATTGCGTGACAGACAGACGGGCAGAGACAGGAAGATGCAGACAAACAAACAGATAAATACACCGAAGGATAAACAGGAAATATAAATAAATGAAACAAACAGAAAGAACTTTGCAGACAGATACAAAAAAAAATAAATAAATAGATAAGGAGTGTAGAAAGTATATGTTTATCTACCTCTACAAACAAACAAACAAACAAACAAACAAACAAACACTCATGCCAAATTTATCAATCCAAAGACACGCATTGTTAAAAAAAAAAGAAAACGGGAAATCTTAATAAAAAAAAAGTTAAACCAAAAAGATAACAGAGAAAATCAGAAAAAAAGGGAGAGAACGGAAGGGATGAAAGGGATAAAAGAAAGGAGGAGGAAGAGGAGGATGCAAAAGTCAGCTAAACTATTAAATAAAAATGCGAAAGGGGAATAAAAGAGAGAAAGAGAAACACGTAAAACACATAGAGAAAATAAAGATAAAAGGGGGAAGGATAAAACAAGGTGCAAAAGGAGAAACATACTAAACAAACAGAAAGAAATAGTAATAAAAGCAGAAAACAGAGACAGAGAGAGAGAGAGAGAGAGAGAGAGAGAGAGAGAGAGAGAGAGAGAGAGAGAGAGAGAGAGAGAGAGAGAGAGAGAGAGAGAGAGAGAGAGAGAGAGAGAGAACGTTGATTACCTCCATTATCACTCCATTTATTCCCCTTTCCTCTTCCTCTTCTTCCTCCTCCTCCTCCTCTTCTCCCGAGCTAGTAACACCAAAGGGAGGAGGTGATGGTGGTGGTGATGGTAACTATGGTGATGGTGATTGTGAAGGAAAAGAAGAATAGTAGTAGTAGTAGTAGTAGTTGTTGTTGTAATGGTGGTTGTGGTGGTGGTGGTGGTGGTAGTATAAGAAAATAACGGAAGTTGCAAAAAATAGAAGAAAAAAACGAAAAAAAAAAAAAACATTAGGCCTACACATGACAACCACTGCACACACACACACACACACACACACACACACACACACACACACACACACACACACAGTACAGTAAATACACCCACCAATCATCCCAGGTCATTTGCTTACCTTCCCTTCCCTTCACGCTCCCCACTGACTAGCTAACAGTGTAATAGCCTCCACCAGACCATCGGAAATAGAAGTAGTGATGCCTTGCCAGTGTAGGGGTGGATGTGGTGTCAGGCAGGATTAAGGAGGAAGGGGAAACAGGCAGAGGGGAGAAGTAGGGGGAGGAGGAAGGAAAAATAGGCAGGGAAAGGAGGTAGGGATGTGCTACCAATAATTATATAACGTAAGGTGTGCGCGGTATCAGGTAGGTCTATGGAGGGGTAGGGGAAGTAAGCAGGAGGAAGGAGAGGCGAGTAGGGAGAGGAGGTAAGGATGTGGTAACAGTGAAGGAGAGGGGGAGTAGGAAGAGGAGGTAAGCAGGGTGAAAATTAGGGATATGAGAGGGCAGGGAAAGCAGGGAGGGAGCAGACAAGGCAGGGTAGGGAACAGGAAGGGGAGATAGGGGTAGGTAGGGGCAGCGGGGGGTGTGGTCGCTGTATTTTCGATCATTATGAAAATTCCACCCAGCAATATCTCCCCACGTCCCTCATACTGGTGGCGGATGTGATGGATGGCCAAGCGCTCCCCAGCCACCCCAGTCACCCCTAGTCACTCCAGCCACCCGCCAACGCTCCCCGCCTCTTACTTCCTCCACCCACTCGTTCGCTCACTCCTTCTCTCCCTTCCTCTCTCTCTGTCTATTTTTCTCTCTCCTCTCCCAGCCCTGCCCACCTCGCTGTAAAAAAACGACTTATGGAAATTTTTTTTTCCCTCTCCCTCTCTTGTTCTTGTTTCGCTTCTGCTTCTCCTCCTCCTCTTTCTTCTTCTTCTTCTTCTTCTTCTTATCTCTCTCTCTCTCTCTCTCTCTCTCTCTCTCTCTCTCTCTCTCTCTCTCTCTCTCTCTCTCTCTCCTTAATCTGACCTTGAATGTATATTAATCAATGGAAACAGAGAGAGAGAGAGAGAGAGAGAGAGAGAGAGAGAGAGAGAGAGAGAGAGAGAGAGAGAGAGAGAGAGAGAGAGAGAGAGAGAGAGAGAGAGAGAGAGAGAGAGAGAGAGAGAGAGAGAGATTGCTCAAGGAAATAACAATTCTCTCATATATATATATATATATATATATATATATATATATATATATATATATATATATATATATATATATATATATATATATATATATATATATATATATATGATTAACGTAACTGAGTCCGTCTGATATTAAAAACAACAACAACAGCAACAATTAACTCAAAACATCAAGAAGGTGAAGAAGACGAAGAAAATAATAACGAAAATGATGAAAAAGGCCTCCCATTAGACGAACCATACACACACACACACACACAC
>NC_087179.1:14164379-14174379 GCF_035594125.1 Scylla paramamosain | reverse complement strand
CAATGACAACCGGGGATTACTTTCTAGACACTTGTCAAGACGGGTTTGAAATGAACCAACAGTACCTGAGATAACGACGCTTGATGGAAGACAATTCGATAGTTATGACACGACTGAAGAAAAATGTTTACCTTCATTTGTTTGAAATCGCTTCTCTATTATTTTGAAGCCATTGTTTCTTGTAACATTAGACTGGCTGAGTGTTAGGAAGAGTTCAGGTCTCATATTTGTGAAACCCTTAAAATTTCTGTAAAGCAATATCAGATCCCCTCTTAGTCTGCGTTTGGATAGGGAGAAGAGATTTAGTTCTTTAAGGCGTTCCTCGTAGGGTTTATTGCGAAGCCTTGGGATAATTTTTGTTACTCTCCGTTGTATTTCTTTTCTAATTTTTTCGAGGAGGAGGAGGAGGAGGAGGAAAGAGAATTAGAAGAAGAGGAACAAGAGAATGAAGGGAATAGAGAAAGCAATAAAGGGGACAAATAAAAAACATTAGAATAAAGAAGAGACAGTGTAGGACGAAAGAGCTAACATGGAAGAGAAGGAGGAGGAGGAGGAGGAGGAGGAGGAGGAGGAGGAGGAGGAGGAGGAGGAGGAGGAGGAGGAGGAGGTCGTTAGGGAGATAGGAAGAAGGTAAGAATTAGTATGAAGCAAAAGAGAGAGAGAGAGAGAGAGAGAGAGAGAGAGAGAGAGAGAGAGAGAGAGAGAGAGAGAGAGAGAGAGAGAGAGAGAGAGAGAGAGAGAGAGAGAGAGAGAGAGAGAGATGCATGAAGAATGAGGTACGAGATGGAGGTGAAAGAATAAATGAGAAGGAGAGAAGAGCGGGGTAGGAAGGAAGGAAGGAAGGAAGGAAGGAAGGAAGGAAGGAAGGAAGGAAGGAAGGAAGGAAGGAAGGAAGGAAGGAAGGAAGGAAGGAAGGGAGGGAGGGAGGGAGGGAGGGAGGGAGGGAGGGAGGGAGGAGGAAGAGGGAGAAAAAAATGTTGAGAAAATGTAAATAGATAAAAGAGAAATGAAAGTAAAAGCAGAGAGAGAGAGAGAGAGAGAGAGAGAGAGAGAGAGAGAGAGAGAGAGAGAGAGAGAGAGAGAGAGAGAGAGAGAGAGAGAGAGAGAGAGAGAGAGAGAGAGAGGAAATGAGGAAGAGTAAGAAATATGAGGAGGGAAAAGAAGAAAATGAGAGATTAAGGAAAGGAAATGAGAGAGAGAGAGAGAGAGAGAGAGAGAGAGAGAGAGAGAGAGAGAGAGAGAGAGAGAGAGAGAGAGAGAGAGAGAGAGAGAGAGAGAGAGAGAGAGGAAACAGGAATACATGATCCCTCTTCTAAAAAAAGCAAGAGAAGGAGGGAGAGAGGAAGAAGAGGAAGAAAGGAGAGAAGAGAAAAGGGGAAAGAAAAAGAAAGGAACAAAGAAAAAGAAAAAGGAAAGAAGGGAAGAAAGAAGAGATGCAAAATAGAAGGTACGAAGAGGAGGAGGAGGAGGAGGAGGAGGAGGAGGAAGAGGAGGAGGAGGAGGAGGAGGAGGAGGAGGAGGAGGAGGAGAGAGTTATACAAGGAAACGACGAAAGCGAAAGAGATTAATCGAGAAGGTAAGAGAGAGAGAGAGAGAGAGAGAGAGAGAGAGAGAGAGAGAGAGAGAGAGAGAGAGAGAGAGAGAGAGAGAGAGAGAGAGAGAGAGAGACGTAACAGTGAAGAGTAGGAAGAGAGTGAAGAGTGAGGGGAAAGGAAAAGAGGGAAAGAGGGGGAGAGGGAAGGGAGGGGGACCAGTCGCCTTGGTGACGTATCCCCCCAACTCACTCACTCACTCTCTCTCTCTCTCTCTCTCTCTCTCTCTCTCTCTCTCTCTCTCTCTCTCTCTCTCTCTCTCTCTCTCTCTCTCTCTCTATCATAATATAAAGCTGAACTACCTTTCTTAAGTTTTCAGAGAGAGAGAGAGAGAGAGAGAGAGAGAGAGAGAGAGAGAGAGAGAGAGAGAGAGAGAGAGAGAGAGAGAGAGAGAGAGAGAGAGAGAGAGAGAGAGAGAGAGAGAGAGCATCGCCAGAAATACCTGAAACCTCTGCTTGTTGTTGACGAAGAAAAATCTCTAAGGAAAATACTGAGGTAAGATGATGGAAATAGAAAGAAGCAGAGAGAGAGAGAGAGAGAGAGAGAGAGAGAGAGAGAGAGAGAGAGAGAGAGAGAGAGAGAGAGAGAGAGAGAGAGAGAGAGAGAGAGAGAGAGAGAGAGAGAGAGAAAGGAAAAATGAATGATAGAGAGACACACACACACACACACACACACACACACACACACACACACACACACACACACACACACACACACACACACACACACACACACACACACACACACACACACACACACACACACACACACACAAATACCAAAAGAAATACGATAAATAAAGAAAAGAAATAAATAAATAAACATATATATACTTAATAGTAAGATAATAATAAAGAGACAACAAAACAAAAATGAAAATCTTAAGAATAAAGAAAAGGTAAAAGTGAAAAAAAAATCATAGTATATTTTTGCTGACGTTCACACACACACACACACACACACACACACACACACACACACACACACACACACACACACACACACACACACACACACACACACACACACACTTGTAATTTCAGATAAAACCTTAAGATGTCTTGGCTATGATTCAGACACTTCTGGGAACACTCTCTCTCTCTCTCTCTCTCTCTCTCTCTCTCTCTCTCTCTCTCTCTCTCTCTCTCTCTCTCTCTCTCTCTCTCTCTCTCGCGTTATTGCAGTGAGCGAGGTGAGCAAGGTATGTTCTTTAATTACTTCTTGTTTGTCACTTCATCCTGCTGTCCTTCTCTCTCTCTCTCTCTCTCTCTCTCTCTCTCTCTCTCTCTCTCTCTCTCTCTCTCTCTCTCTCTCTAATAGCAAGAATAGTATCATTATTATTATTATTATTATCACTATTATTATTATTATTATTATTATTATTATTATTAGTAGTAGTAGTAGTAGTAGTAATGGCGGTGGTGATAGTAGGTTAAAATAATGATACCATTTAACCCGAACAATAATACAAACAATAACAACAACAACAACAACAACAACAACAACAACAATCACACGCACATCAATTACTTCAACATTCATCACCATCACATTCGTATCACTAATATATATATAATCTTTTTTTTTTCTATATTTCCAGACAGGAATTAATTACATCGTTTCTTTTAAAGGCTAATAAGTTGGTAATTACAATAGGCAGACCGTGACATAATTAGTTAAGGTACAGAGTGTGTTTTATACAGAAAATAATTAACGTGTGTGTGTGTGTGTGTGTGTGTGTGTGTGTGTGTGTGTGTGTGTGTGTGTGTGTGTGTGTGTGTGTGTGTGTGTGTGTGTGTGTGTGTGTGTGTGTGTGTGTGTGTGTGTGTGTGTGTGTGTGTGTGTGTGTGTGTGTGTGTGTGCGTAGACGTGGTGTTGCACATGCTATAGACCTTTCTTGCTTCCTCCTCCTCCTCCTCTTTCTCTTACTCTTCTTCCTCCTCCCCCTCCTCCTCTTTCTCTTCTTCTTCTTCTTCCTCCTGGTCCTCCTCCCCCCCTCACCTGGCTTGAGTAATGAGTCCTGTAAATCCCTCTCACGGCCGTCTCAGGTAATGTAGCGATATATCTCTCAGGTGTTTGTTAGTCTCCATCCCTCATTGTACTCTCTCTCTCTCTCTCTCTCTCTCTCTCTCTCTCTCTCTCTCTCTCTCTCTCTCTCTCTCTCTCTCTCTCTCTCTCAAATACGTGCACAAAGTTGGCAAGACGTGTAAGTGGATAAATATTATATACGTACACACACACACACACACACACACACACACACACACACACACACACACACACACACACACACACACACACACACACACACACACACAAAAGCAAGCACAGATAGCTAATTGGATTCATGTTTATTCTGTTTGATTAAGCAAAACTAATTTACTGATAACACCTGGGGATTAAAAAAAAAAAAAAAAAAAAAAAGGAAAAAGGAAAAAAAAAAAGAGGGGGAAAATAAATGCTAGGAATACGAGGGAAATATCATACAGCTTACCATTTCCTGCGCACGGGGCGGCGTCTGAGGGGGAGAGAGGGAGAGCGGGAGAGAGAGAGAGAGAGAGAGAGAGGTGAAGGTGGTTAACTGGCTAGAAAGTGATGGAAATAGCAACGGATAAATATATATTGAGTATTGAAGGTATTAATAGCAAGAATCATCACCAATGTTACCGCCATTATTACCAACGCCACCATTAGCAAAGAAGAAGAAGAAGAAGAAGAAGAAGAAGAAGAAGAAGAAGAAGAAGAAGAAGAAGAAGAAGAAGAAGAAGAAGAAGAAGAAGAAGAAGAAGAAGAAGAAGAAGAAGAAGAAGAAGAAGAAGAAGAAGAAGAAGAAGAAGAAGAAGAAGAAGAAGAAGAAGAAGAAGAAGAAGAAGAAGAAGAAGAAGAAGAAGAAGAAGAAGAAGAAGAAGAAGAAGAAGAAGAAGAAGAAGAAGAAGAAGAAGAAGAAGAAGAAGAAGAAGAAGAAGAAGAAGAAGAAGAAGAAGAAGAAGAAGAAGAAGAAGAAGAAGAAGAAGACAACAACAACAACAACAACAACAACAACAATAAAAAGTAGAAGACGACAAAGACGAAGAAGAAAAAGACAATGACAAAGAAGACGACGACGAAGAAGACGAAGAGGGCAACAACAACAATTCACCTCCCCCAAGACGGCTAAAATCTAGTAGGAACAGTAGTAGTAGTAGTAGTAGTAGTAGTAGTAGCATTATTATCATTATTATTATTATTATTATTATTATTATTATTATTATTGTAGTATTATTATTAGTAGTAGTAGTAGTAGTAGTAGTAGTAGTAGTAGTAGTAGTAGTTGTTGTTGTTGTTGCTGTTGTTGTAATAGTAGTAGTAGTAGTAGTAGTGATGATGATGATGATGATGATGATGATGATGATGATGATGATGATGATGATGATAATAATAATAATAATAATAATAATAATAACAATAATAACAATCTGTACCTTTTCCCTACTGTAAAAAAAAGTAAAAAAATAAATAAATAAATAAATAAATAAATAAATAAATAAATAAATAATCCCTATAAAACAAAATAAAAACCTTGTCACTTCACTTTCATCTAGACAACACCTGGCGCGCCTCATCTTTTCTCCCAGCGCCACAACACATCCTTCCCTGCCTGCTCACATTAGCTTTCATCTCCTCCACTGCGCCATTCATTAAGACGTTAACCGGCAAGGCCCATAACATTCATCCCAGTTACTGCCCAAGCTTTACCTCAAAACTCTACCCCACCTTTCTTCACATACATTCATATATATATACCTCAGTTTTTCCTAGTATAAAATTTCCTTTGTTGTTTTATTTATTTATTTATTTTATTTTTTTTTTTTATCAACTCTAACATGTCATAGTTCTGTTTTGTTTTTTCTGTCAGTGTTCCCATTTGCTTTCTCAATATCTGTAAGTGCTCTGTGTGTGTGTGTGTGTGTGTGTGTGTGTGTGTGTGTGTGTGTGTGTGTGTGTGTGTGTGTGTGTGTGTGTGTGTGTGTGTGTGTGTTCATGTTTTTTTCTTTAAGGTGTTTTTGCTTCTTTAATCTTAGGCCAGTTTTCAAAAACGCTTCGCTCTCACAAGGCGGCTATTTTCAAAGGCCACACAGATGATTAGCCGTGTTCTCAAGAGTGTTTCTCCTGTTGGTAAAGTGGAAATCCTCTCAATCTGTCACCAGAGCCATAAAAAAGTACCCTTAAAATCCCGTGTCACATCAACTAGAGCCTTTTGAATGGAGTGGAGGTGCGGCGCCAGTGTTGCAGAACGTGGCCCTCAGTGTTGTGTTGTATAAATTGTGTTTCTCCTCAAGCCGTCATGGTTAGTTTAGCGTTTTTTTTTATTTTTTATTCGTATTCTTTATCAACTGTACGCATGTCTGTTCGTTTGTTTTCTTAGCTATTTCACTGTGATTTTTTTCTTCATTAGTTTCTTGCTTATATTGCACGTGGTCTCTGTTTTTTTTTACTTATCTATCTTTACTTATTTCACTTTCCTACTTTAACTTTCCCTTAACTTTATTTCTTATTTGCCCTGTAGGTTACATTGACTCAACTTTTTTTTTGTTTGTTTATTTACGTATATTTTCTAGTCATTTCACCTTTTTTTCACATTTTACCTTACTTTTCTCTCCTACCTCATTTTACCTTTCCACACATTTCACTTACATAATTCACCATTCACTTCTCAGAAAACGTAACAAAACATTTACTTCATTTACTTATTCCTCATTCACTTCTCAGACAACATAAACAGCCATTTCTTCCACATACTCCTTCACCATTCACTGATCATTCATTTAATTTTTCAGTTCAAGCCATTCTTCCCATCCTCTTCTTCACCATCTCTTACGCAACTCCGATATAATGAACACAAACCCTTCCCGATAAAAAAAAAGAAAAGAAAAAAAAACTTAACTTAATTTTCTTCAAGACTCCCAGCATCATCTTAATTTTCCCAAGAATTACCTTTCATTCCTTGACTTTTAGCGCTCTTAACTACCTCCCTCCCTATGCAGTCTATTACAGCATACCTCTCTCTCTCTCTCTCTCTCTCTCTCTCTCTCTCTCTCTCTCTCTCTCTCTCTCTCTCTCTCTCTCTCTCTCTCTCTCTCATTATTCTCGTTTAAACAACCTTGAAAAATTCCCACCACACCTTTTTTTCCCTAACATCTTTTTCTCTCCACCTGGTCTCGAACCCTCAGCTCACAGGTAATTTCTTTTTACCTTTACCTCAAATATTCCGTAAATTTTCCAAGATGGTGTATACGTTTCCCTTTTTCCTCCTCTCTCTCTCTCTCTCTCTCTCTCTCTCTCTCTCTCTCTCTCTCTCTCTCTCTCTCTCTCTCTCTCTACCTTGATAACCTTTCCTTTTTGCTTCTTCACTCTTTTTTGGTATATTTTTTTTTTTACCTTTTTTTCCAGTCTATCCTTCCCTTCTCGTCGGTAAAAGTTCTTTCCCCCTTTCTCGTTTTCTGTTTTTGTTTTCTCTCATTCTCATTCTCTATTGTTTTTTTTTCTTATTTCTTTTGTTTGTAGTGATTTTGTATCCTTGATCTCTTCATTCTTTTAATTTTCCTCCATCTCTCTTATTCTCTATTTTTTTTATTCTCATTATTCATTTTTGTTTGTTAGTAGTCTTGTATCCTTGGTCTTCTCTTTCTTGTTTTCTGTTCTCTTTCATTTTCTCTCTTCTTGTACGTGGTGGTTGCGCACTTTCTTTATCTTTCCTTCTTTTCTTTTTCTTTTATGTAAGTAATGGTTGTTTATCCACTTCATTTATGCCTTTTTTTTTTTACTCTTTATGTGTTTGCATGTTATTATATTTCTTTCTCTCTTTTTCCTTTCCTGTTAATAGTGTGGTTCTACATCCTTCTCGCTCTTAATTTCTCTCTCTCCTTCTCTATTATAAGCAGTCGTTTTTTTTTTTTTCCCTTTCTTCCAGTCTTTTTTCTTTTATATTTTTTTTGTATCTTTCCTAATTAGATGTCTCACTTCATCATCCACCTCTCTCTCTCTCTCTCTCTCTCTCTCTCTCTCTCTCTCTCTCTCTCTCTCTCTCTCTCTCTCTCTCTCTCTCTCTCTCTTTTCCCCCCAAGCAACACTCCAGTTCCCTTTTCGTCTTCTAAGAATTCCCTCGTGAAATAATATCTTCTTTCCATCTCATTCCTCCCTCACATCTTTCTTTTTCCTCAATTTGCAGCATCAAATGTATTTTTCCTTTCCAGACTTCTTATTTCTCATATTTTTACGTTAACTTTTGTATGGATTGTTTTATGTAATACACTCTTCTTTACTGTGGATTTTGTAGTTTTAAATATGTGGTTATGATATCTATTTGTCTGTTTGTCTGTTTACCTACCTACCTGTCTGTTTATCTATCTACCTATGTATCTATCTAACTATTTATCTATCTTTCAGTCTATTTATTTCCTTATCTATGTCTATCTATCTGTCTGTCTACCTGTCTATCTATGGCTTCCTGCAGTCCACTCACCTTCCATTTTTTATTCACAAACTTATTCTTTCTTTCTTTTCTAACCTTTCTTTTATTCAGTCACTTTCTATCTTTGTCTGCCAGCAACCTGCATACAATCTCTTTCTTTTTCCTTTTTCTTTTGCTTAACTAACTTTCATATTTTCTTTGTTCTTTTCTTTCCATGTGTGTGTTTCTGTATCCACATAATTTTCATTTCGCCACTAAATTCTTTTTCTCCAATAATTCTATTTATCTTCCTCCATCCTACAGGCTTATATAATTATTTACTCTTTCCTTTCCTACTCGCTAAGTATATTCAACTTACCTCTTTTATAATTATACAAACTATTATCTACATTTTTTTCCTTTCCTACCCTTCGAACCTTTACTTATCTTCTACTGACCTACAAACTTATATAAAACTAATAATTTATTCTTTCATCTACTCAGCTAAGTATATTTAAATTATCTCCTTCCAATCACAAAATACTATTATCTATAACCTCTTTTTTCTCAATTTTCATCTCTGTTATCCTTCACTTATCTTTATCATACAAATTTATATAGAACTTATCATTTACTCCTTCATTTCCTTCTTAGCTATATATATATATTCAACTTATCTCCTTCCTATCACAGAAAACTATCATCAATAAACTCTTTTCCCTAGTCAACTCAACAATATTTCACTTCCTCTATCCTGCAAACTACAGACTAATTATTTACTCTTCCATAAATTACTCAGCTATATTCAACTTACCTTCTTCCAATCCTCCCCAAGAAATTATAATCAATGACCCCTTCTTTTCCCTTGCTAACTCTCCGATCCCTTGTCATCTCTCCAATATTTCACTTCCTCTATCCTACAAAACTTATATAGACTAATTATTTACTCTTCCATAAAATACCCAGCTATATTCAACTTACTTTCTTCAAATCCCCCCAAAAAATTATAATCTATGACCCCTTTTTTTCCCTTGCCAACTCTCCGATCCATCTTTTAGCAAATCCAACACCACATTTTCACTCCTGTCAGCGTGTCAGATGCGATCAAGAATTTCTCGAACCTGTTGCCTCTCTCCTTTTCGCCCATTTGCATACATATACCAGTGGCTGTCTGTCTGCCCGTCCGTCCATCAAGCGAGCGTGTCTGTCCGTCCCATTCTTTCACGCCTATCAGTTCGGTGTCTGTCAGCGGTTTCTGTTCATCGTGTCCACTGATCCATTTACGAATATCCCTCTTTTTTTTACGAGCACACTGGGTTTCGACGTGTAATCCTCTCAGCACACGAGGACACCGCGTTCAAATACTCTGGTTTATTTGCCGTGCTAGTGCGTGTCTCTTACCGGGGAATCCTTTATATATGTTTTGTATTCGCTGTTGTGGTGGTGGTGGTGGTGGTGGTGGTCAGTGTGTACGTGAAAGAAGGGAGGAAATTAAAAGGAAAACAAGGAAGAAAAGACTAAAGCTATAAAATCACAGCCAACAAAAAGAAATAGTGAGAATAAAAAGCTGAAGGATGAAAATGAGAGGAAAAAAAGAAAGGAAACGAGAAAACGGGAAATAAGAGTAAGTAAAGAAAAAAAAT
Source organism: Scylla paramamosain (assembly GCF_035594125.1). Lineage (NCBI taxonomy): Eukaryota > Metazoa > Arthropoda > Malacostraca > Decapoda > Portunidae > Scylla > Scylla paramamosain. The sequence goes on along the minus strand of NC_087179.1, from coordinate 14,164,714 downwards.
ATATGGTGTGGTTTGTTCATTTGTTCATTTTTGTTTCATTTTCTTCATTTTTTTTTTCTGTGTTTCGTCTCTTCTTTGGTGTTTCTTGGGTTGGTTTTCTCCACTGATTGCTTTTATTTATCAGGCTTTGCTTTGCTTGTGTGTTTTATTGATGCTCTTGTTAACTTTTATTTATTTATTTATTTATTTTTTTTTTTCAGCGTATTTCATCCAGTGACTTTTTTTTTGACTATTTATCCATCTCAGTCCAGTAATTTGAGTTGACATCTCTTTTATCTGTCACTATCTGTCTATTTTATTTATGTATATCCGATCACTTTATATGCATTTCTCCA
>NC_087179.1:14151879-14156879 GCF_035594125.1 Scylla paramamosain | reverse complement strand
TTTTGTCGCAGAGATCCACAAATAATACGCTGAAGTTTCCGTTATTTCTCTCTCTCTCTCTCTCTCTCTCTCTCTCTCTCTCTCTCTCTCTCTCTCTCTCTCTCTCTCTCTCTCTCTCTCTCTCTCTCTCTCTCTCTCTCTCTAGCCGGAAACTGGAGGGAAGCAAACAGACCAATAAGTAATAAAGCAAGAAATAAACAACCAGGCAAATATATTTTCCTCTCTCTTCCTCATCACACAAAATAAAGTAAAAGAGAAGAAAAAAAGAAAATATTAATATTAAAGTTACGCGGAAAATAACAGCAGATGTTGGCGAGAAATTCAGTATAATTAATGAGTCTCTCTCTCTCTCTCTCTCTCTCTCTCTCTCTCTCTCTCTCTCTCTCTCTCTCTCTCTCTCTCTCTCTCTCTCTCGCGGTTCTAATTACCTTTTGTCTTTGACATGAGAAAAACCTGTTACGCCGTCATGTTCCTGAAATGGGAGCAGGAGGAGGAGGAGGAGGAGGAGGAGGAGGAGGAGGAGGAGGAGGAGGAGGAGGAGGAGGAGGAGGAGGAGGAGGAGGAGGAGGAGGAGGAGGAGGAGGAGGAGGAGGAGGAGGAGGAGGAGGAGGAGGAGGAGGAGGAGGAGGAGGAGCAGCAGGAGCAGCAGCAGCAGCAGCAGCAGCAGCAGCAGCAGCAGCAGCAGCAGCAGCAGCAGAAGAAGAAGAAGAAGAAGAAGAAGAAGAAGAAGAAGAAGAAGAAGAAGAAGAAGAAGAAGAAGAAGAAGAAGAAGAAGAAGAAGAAGAAGAAGAAGAAGAAGAAGAAGAAGAAGAAGAAGAAGAAGAAGAAGAAGAAGAAGAAGAAGAAGAAGAAGAAGAAGAAGAAGAAGAAGAAGAAGAAGAAGAAGAAGAAGAAGAAGAACAACAACAACAACAACAACAACAACAACAACAACAACAACAACAACAACAACAACAACAACATTGTAAAAGACAGGCGAAGAACACAAAACCAAAGGAGAAGAGAACAAGACTCCTTGTGGTCAAGACGAAAAGTAAAAAATCAAAACGAAAAAGAAATGCTGGAAGAAAGGAATGAGAATGAGATAAAAAAAAGGAGAAAAAAAAGAAAAAAGGAAAAAAAGAAAAAATGACAAATGGAGCAATGGGAAGAAATGGATTTTCTATAACTACCTGCCTCTGTGTGTGTGTGTGTGTGTGTGTGTGTGTGTGTGTGTGTGTGTGTGTGTGTGTGTGTGTGTGTGTGTGTGTGTGTGTGTGTGGCCAAACAAACAAACGAATATAAGAAGCAAACAAGCAAACACAAACACACGTGGCAATACTTTCCTTTCAGTTTTCTGGTTGTGTGAAAAAAAGTAAATTAGGTGAGTTTATTTTTCATTTATTTATTTTTTTATTTTATTTGTTTTTTATTTTATTTTATTTATTTATTTTTTTGAGGAGGAGGCAAAGAAGAAGAACGACAAAAACAACAACAACAACAAAAAAATGAAAAAATAAGAACAACAACAACAACAACAACAACAACAACAACATTAAAAGAAAAAAATGAGAGAGGAAGTCGGACACACAGAAAAAAAAAGGAAAAAGGAAAACAGGTGGTAGAAGTAGAGAGTTACACTGGAAAAAAAAAAAAAAAAAAAATCACACACACACACACACACACACACACACACACACACACACACACACACACACACACACACACACACACACACACACACACACACACTAAATCTTGCTCCCCTCCCCTCCACCACCTGCTCTTCTCGTCACTACAAAAGTAACTAATTGGTGTCCTAACTTAGCACACCTCCACACACCTGTCTAGTGAACCACCTGGCGCCTGGACCACCTCTCTACCTCACCTGTCCTTCCTGTCCCTCCACGCAGGTAAATGAAGCTCTTATCTGGCAAGCACAGGTAATACTCTTCCTTCCTCCTTCTCCTCTTCCTCTTCCTCCTCTTCCTCATCGTCCTCTTCCACATTTTTTTGTTCTATACTCCCTTTTATTCTTCCCTTTCTCACTGCCGCCACTTCCCTATTTTTTTCTTCCTCTAAATGCTCCTTCTCTTCCTCCTCCTCCTCCTCCTCCTCCTCCTTCATATCCACACTAATCTCAGTCAAATGAAGTAATTAAATGTCTGGAAATGCTAATTCAGTTTTCTTCAACATCATCATTATTATTATTATTATTATTATTATTATTATTATTATTATTATTATTATTATTATTATTATCATCATCATCATCATTATTACAATACATTTACCACATTTTGTTATTGAGAGAATATAGATGTGCTGTGTGTGTGTGTGTGTGTGTGTGTGTGTGTGTGTGTGTGTGTGTGTGTGTGTGTGTGTGTGTGTGTGTGTGTGTGTGTGTGTGTGTGTGTGTGTGTGTGTGTGTGTGTGTGTGTGTGTGTGTGTGTGTGTGTGTGTGTGTGTGTGTCACCATCCTTCCTTCGCCTGGAAAGGAATTTTAATTACAACAAAAGAAGCGTAAGAGTAGAGAGAGAGAGAGAGAGAGAGAGAGAGAGAGAGAGAGAGAGAGAGAGAGAGAGAGAGAGAGAGAGAGAGAGAGAGAGAGAGAGAGAGAGAGAGAGAGAGAGATTCACCTGTAATTAGGAATGAGAGGTACGTTTCAGTTCACCTTCTAGGACACGAGACATTTCGACACAAATCCAAGATATTAAAGAAAAAATCTAATTGCACTCCAGGTTTTAAGTGAGACCCTTAAACATTTTCAATTTGTCCTTCCGTAGACTCGAAGGTTTTAATTTAATTTTTCACTCATGTTTTGCCACGATAATGTACAAGATGTTGCAATGCCGATAAAAGAAAATATAGATACTCGAGACTGTTGGAACTCAGAAAAATTCATACTTGGAAAGGTAAATATTTTTTGGGGGACAGGTAAGGTAAACAGGTGAGGTTCGTGATGCGTTAAAGATTAGAAAAGTTCGATGAAAAATTTTTCTTATAGCAAGGAAATGAGAGCAAGTGATATTTCACAGAATTTTCAAGGGAAGAAAGAGAGTTTAATAAATAAGATGTTTGGGAAGAGGAGAGAACCAGGAAAGATGAAATTGATCTCGTATTAAAGATAAGACAGGGTACAGTTCGCTGGGTAATGTGTTGTTTTAGAGAAAAGTGTCATTTAGAGTATACTGAAGAGACAAAGGACAGTTTAATAAATAAGATGTTTGGGAAGGAAAGAGAATGAAGGAAAAGATGAAATTTGTAATGTATTAAAGATAAAAATGGGTACAGTTCACTAGAAAACTTTTATTTATCAATTTTTTTAGAGAGCGGTGTTATTTGCAGTATATCAAAGAGAAGAAGGGCAGTTTAGTAAGTAAGATGCTTAGGGGCAGAACGGAACGAGGGAGAAAAATGAAATTCATAGTGTAGTAAAAGTGAAAATAGATACAGTTCTTTCAAGAGACGAGGAAGGAGGAATAGTAATTTTGGAGCCTAGTAAAGAGAGAAGAACATAATTTGGCAGCTTAGTGAAGAGACGAAAGACAGTCCAGTAAATATGCTTAGGAGACAAAGATGAGAATTAGCACAGATCGGTAAATAGAGACTGTATTTTCCTTAGAAGGGTGATGAGGGATTAAGTGTAATTTGGGAGTGTATCGAAGAGAAGAGAGGTACATCAGTTAATATATTGTTTGGGAGGCGAAGAAAACGTGGTAAAAACTCACTCTGTATTGAAGATGAGCACGAGGACACGTCGGTGAATAAGGAAGGAACTGAGTGAAGGACGAGGGAAGGGCGAGGTATAATTTTTACATAGTACATTCATATTACAAGAAACAGACACACAAAATAAATAACTAAAATAAAACATAACTTCTTGGCAAGTGAGAGAGAGAGAGAGAGAGAGAGAGAGAGAGAGAGAGAGAGAGAGAGAGAGAGAGAGAGAGAGAGAGAGAGAGAGAGAGAGAGAGAGAGAGAGAGAGAGAGAGAGAGAGAGAGAGAGAGAGAGAGAGAGAGACTAATTCGTCGCGTATTGAAGAGAGAAAAGATCAGGTGGGCAAATAAAGAGCAGTGAAGGGCGGCACGGGAGGCAAGAGACGCAATCTGTCTTGCGTTAAAGGGAGGAGACGGTCTGGTGAGCGCGCTTCAGGGACAAGGGAGGGGAAATAGGAAGCCTCGAGTGGAAAAAGGAACAAGAGGACACTTTGGGTAAATAACATGACGTGAGGAGCAGTGGCGGTAAAAGAACAGATACAAACAGTTTGGTGAGTAAAAGTTTGATTGACGAGGGAGGGTAAATGTAATAGAGGTCTTTGTGTATCAACAGAATAAAAGAAATTTGGGTAAATGAGATGATGTGGAGAGAAAGTGAAAAAAATTGTTATCTCTCGTGAATTGAGGTGTGTTAAAGAGCAGATAGGGAGAAAAATAAAAGTTTGTTGGACGAGGAAGGGTGAACATAGTAGAAGTCTTTGTGCACCAATAGAATAAGGGAAGCTTGGGTAAATGAGATGATGTGAAGAGAAGAGGTGAAAAAAATAAAGGATGCTATTCTTCGTGTATTATGGTGTATTCAAGAACAGGTAGGTGAATAAAAGTTTGATGGGGAAGGGAAAGAGATAAACAAGAAAGGATGATATTGTAAAGTAGATTATGTGAAGAGGAGAGGTGTATAAAAAAAACAAAACAAAACAAAGGTTAATAAAAGTTTGATGGGCAAGAGAGAGAATGAAAATCTCAGTGTATCAATAAAATAAAAGAAGGGCAGGTGTGTGAATAAGATATCATCAAGAGGAGAGTTGAAAAGAAAAAAAAGAACAAATAGTTAGGTGAATGAAAGTTTGATAGGCAAGTGAATTGAAATGTAAAACCTCCCGCGTCGAAATACGAATAAAAACGAACATTTGTGTAAATTAGATGATGTACAGGAGAGGTAGAACAAAAATAAACAAATAAGTAAATAAATAAAATAGAATAAACTAAAATAATATATAAATAAAAAAAAAGATGCCATA
>NC_087179.1:14144379-14146879 GCF_035594125.1 Scylla paramamosain | reverse complement strand
AGGAGGAGGAGGAGGAGGAGATGCTTGTGGAAGAAAGACGAGATTTTAAATAAAAGAATAAATTAAGAAAGAATGGAAAGAGAGAGAGAGAGAGAGAGAGAGAGAGAGAGAGAGAGAGAGAGAGAGAGAGAGAGAGAGAGAGAGAGAGAGAGAGAGAGAGAGAGAGAGAGAGAGAGAGAGAGAATATGAGGAAGATTTTATAACCTGACATGCTCGTCGTGAAGTAGTGGAGAGAAGATTGAGGAAGGAAGGAAGGAAGGAAGGAAGGAAGGAAGGAAGGAAGGAAGGAAGGAAGGAAGGAAGGAAGGAAGGAAGGAAGGAAGGAAGGAAGGAGGGAGGGAAGGAAGGAAGGGAGAGGAATTTTGAAAGGACGCCATAACGAGGGAGAACAAATAAGGAGAAGAATGTGGGAAGGACATAGAGGGAAGAAGAGAGATAGAGGAGGAGGAGGAGGAGGAGGAGGAGGAGGAGGAGGAGGAGGAGGAGGAGGAGGAGGAGGAGGAGGAGGAGGAGGAGGAGGAGGAGAATATTTAGAGGGGAAAGAATAAAAAAAAATGAAGATAGAAAAGAAAAAAGTTGGAGAGAGAGAGAGAGAGAGAGAGAGAGAGAGAGAGAGAGAGAGAGAGAGAGAGAGAGAGAGAGAGAGAGAGAGAGAGACCAAAGAAAAAACCACAAATCTAAAATACAAGAAATTTGGGAATGCAGGAAAAAATAAATAAATACCAAAATGAGATGAAAGATGCAAAAATACAGAAATTAAACAAAATACAAATAAAAAAAACACAAAACAGAAAAAATACAAATACACAAAAGAAAATGAAAAAACACACGGAATACACCAATAGAAAAAAAAAAAAATAAAAATACAAGAAAATACAGCAAACAAAAAGATAAAAAAAAAAAAGAATTACAGAAAACAGATACAGATACGAAAAAATATCTCGAATGAAGCCGCGGCGGAGGTGACGCCAGGCAGAGATACAGAAAATGAGACACAGAAAAATCATATCGCTGCGCTGGTCGCCGGAAAAAAGAATTGAGTCCCTCCTATTCTTTTTTTTTTTTCCCCGAGTCACAAACACCGGGAAGAGAAGAGTGACAGGTAGATAATTACTGAAACACCTGCCAGTCAGTCACTCAGCCCATCAATCACTCATTACCTGTTTACAGACTCACTCACTCACCCACTCGATAAGGCCGGTCACTCATGGAAACATGCAATCAGCCAGCCAGTGAGTCAGTGAGTCAGTCAGTCAGTCAGTCAGTCGGAAAACCAGAGCATCATTTTGCTGGTTAGAGAGTTGCCGATAACTGTCTCTCTCTCTCTCTCTCTCTCTCTCTCTCTCTCTCTCTCTCTCTCTCTCTCTCTCTCTCTCTCTCTCTCTCTCTCGTCAGTCAGTCAGCCAGTTAGTCAGTTAGCGGGAAGGTTAATTAATCAGCCCGTGAGGGGAAGCAGTGGTGAGTCATTAAGCTTACGATTCTGCCAATAAGTCAATCCTCCAAGTTAATGAAGGAAATTTTTTGGGCAATTAGGTTGTTAGGTAATTAGGCATGCACAGCTAGCCTGTGCATATATATATATATATATATATATATATATATATATATATATATATATATATATATATATATATATATATATATATATATATATAAAACCGTCTATTTCCACCAATCATCACCGTCCATTGACTGACTGACTGAGTGATTGAGTGAGTGTGTTATTTAGCAATCTTACAAGCCAGACAGCAAAATCACGCAATCCACCAGTCAGTTAATTATCTATTCGAATTATTTATAGTCAATTACTGAGGTTTTTGAGGCGTTAGATGATTAGTTAGTTTGCCAGTTAGCCAGTTAGTCAGTTCCGCAGTAAGCAGTTAGCTAGAAAGCTTATTTTGTTAGCAGATCTTTATTAACTTTATTTTTTATGTTAGGTCAAGTTAGGCAGTGATAATTAGGTTACACAGTCATAGGCATTAAGTTGGCAAATTGGTTCCGCGACACACAGCCAGATAAGTAAATAAAATGCAAATTCTCCTATTCACAGATTCATTCATTAAGACAGCCAGTGAGTGAATGTATGCTTGCATGAATGAATGAATGAATGAATGAGAGAATGAATGTGGGAATCAGTAAGTGGGAATTGTCCTCCGCGCGCGCGCGCGCGCGCGCACGCACACACACACACACACACACACACACACACACACACACATGAATTCAGTAAGCCGGTACGAGAGAGAGAGAGAGAGAGAGAGAGAGAGAGAGAGAGAGAGAGAGAGAGAGAGAGAGAGAGAGAGAGAGAGAGAGAGAGAGAGAGAGAGTAAACGCATTTCTTGCCTCACACATTCATTCAGCCAGCGAGAAAGCGAGGGAGGGAGAGGCAGAGGGAGAGGGAGGGAGGGAGGAGGAGAGGGAGAGGGAGAGGGAGAGGAAGAGGAAGAGGAAGAGGAAGAGGGAGAGGGAGGCGACGCTAAACAGATTCAATTCTCAACTT
>NC_087179.1:14131879-14139379 GCF_035594125.1 Scylla paramamosain | reverse complement strand
TAATAGTTTAACATACAGGTGAAATGGATACTTTTCTTTTACCTGAAGTTTACGCCAATAATAATAATAATAATAATAATAATAATAATAATAATAATAATAATAATAATAATAATATATAAAGTTCATATCTACAAAAATAATTAATAATAATACTTTAACATTCAAAGTAAAACAGTTTTCCTATTTACAGTTTGTCCCACCATAAATAAATAATAATAATAATACTAATAATAATAATATTCTCTACGCAGCATGATAATTTTTAGTACCTGTAGTTTACATAAAAAAAAATACTGAGTTTCGCAAAAAAAAAAAAAAAAAAAAAAAAAAAAAAAAAAAAAAAGAAAGAAAAAGTGCCTGCAACATTATTCTGTCATTTATATCAAGACAGGAGTACCTGCTCTTTACATCACCAATAATAAAATTACCATCATTTTCATATTAAAATTTGAAAATAAATAAATAAGTAAATAATTCCATTTAAAGCAAGAAATTATATATTATGTAGAGAGAGAGAGAGAGAGAGAGAGAGAGAGAGAGAGAGAGAGAGAGAGAGAGAGAGAGAGAGAGAGAGAGAGAGAGGTTATTATTCTCTCATTTCTAACATGGTTACTTTATAATAATGTTAAAAAAAGGAGGACATTATTCTTTTTAAATAATTCTCTACTTCGCCCATCCACCCCTTTACCCCTCCACCATCCACCCTCCATCTCTTGTCCACCCATCCACCCTTGCACGCATCCACTACCCATTCATCCATCCCTCCATTCCTCCACCATCAGACGCCACCCACCCACCCATCCCCGCAACCCTCCACCCGTCCACCCCTCATCCATTCATCCTTCCACCCCATCCAATGTAGTATTGTTTAATGCCTCAACTCAATTCCTCCATCTATCAGCTCGACACAACCTTCCAGACAACTATCCCCTCTTCTTCAATGACACTCAACTGTCCCCCTCTTCTACACTGAACATCCACGGTCTGTCCTTTCCTTATAATCTAAACTGGAAACTTCACATCTCATCTCTAGCTAAAACAGCTTCTATGAAGTTAGACGTTATGATACGTCTCCGCCAATTTTTCTCAAACCCCCCAGCTGCTAACTCTGTACAGGGGCTTTATCCGTCCATGTATGGAGTAGTATGCTTCACATGTCTGGGGGGATTCCACTCATATCGCTCTTTTAGACAGGATGGAATCAAAAGCTTTTCGTCTCATCAACTCTAACTGAATGCCTTCACCTCTTTCTCATCGCCGCAATGTTGCATCACTAGCTGTCTTCTACCGCTATTTTCATGCTAACTGCCGTCCTAATCTTGCTAAATGCATGCCTTCCCACCCCCTCTGCGGCCTCGCTGCACAAGACTTTCTTCTTTCTCTCACCCCTATTCTGTCCACCTCTCTAACGCAAGAGTTAATCAGTATTTTCAATCATTCATCCCTTTCTCTGGTAAACTCTGGAACTCCCTGCCTGCTTCTGTATTTCCACCTTCCTATGACTTGAATTCCTTCAAGAGGGAGGTTTCAAGACACTTATCCTTTGTTCGACTCTTGACCAGCAGGGGCACAGGAAACGCAGGTAACAGTGCAGGTGTTTATTCACAGAAGGTGTGAACAGAAGGCTGGAGGTAGGTGATCTCCCGGCGCCAGGCCGCGCACTTCAACTTAACACTTATGACTGAAGCCTAGCTCGTTCACTCATACACGTATTCATGCCTCACACAAGTCTCGCTCATTCACTCGTTCACACAACTAGCTAACAACCACACACCTCCCCCGAGACATAAGGAAGATTCCTTATCTTTGTTATGGCTACCGTAACACATGAAACAAAGTTACAATGATTGAAGTACAGAAAACACGGTACATATACACAAAACAAACACAGCGTACAATGAACACGTACGACTAATCGTAGGTGCTACGGTGCCACCGCACCTGCAGTCGTCTCGGCTCCCTACGCTGTCGGCTGCTTCGACGCTCTGGTTGCTCTCGGCCACGGTGTACCCCGTTACCCTGATGCTCCGGGCTGCCGGGATGGTGGTGTTCCTCGTGACCCTGATGCTGAAGCGCTGCACCGCCATGAGCGGTGTGCTGCTCGACAGGAAGGGGAGCAAGAGGTCTGTGTGGGCGTAGGTGTCTTCTATTACGCCACATCACGCGACCGCTGCCCATCTTGATGAGGTAGTCTCTCCTTCGCCCAACAGCCACGATGACACCCAGGCGATCCCAGAGGCCTGTCGTGTGATCTTGAACGTCGACGTGGCCACCGAGGTGCAGGAGAGGAAGAGTACGGGCGGACGCGTCGTGGCGAAGTTTCGCTTTCTTCCTCAGTCGCTCTGCCTTGGCGTCGCACTCATCAGCAGCGCGCTGCCACTGCTGAGCGTATGAGCGATGATGAGCCGGGACACAGGACCTCATAGGATGACCGAAGAGGACTTGTGCTGGTGATCGCCCTCCCGCCCTCGGAGTGTTGCGCAGTTCCAGCAACCCGCGAGCGAACGCATCCTCGTCCAGGTGTCCCTGCTGTGTGGTCGTGAGGATCAGCTTCTTCACGGACTTGACCGCTGCCTCGGCGTGACCATTGGAGCGTGGATAATGAGGTGAAGATACACGATGCTCCACCCCCCATCGAGCCAGGAAGCGCCGTACCGATGAAGAAGTGAACTGCGGTCCACCGTCAGTCCTCAGGAGAACAGGCACGCCCGTGTCGGCGAACACACCCCGAAGGACACGAACGAGCTGATCAGCCGATGCTGGACGTGAGCATGCAGACACGTGAGGCCACCCAGACAAGCGATCTACATACACGAGGTATGTACGGCCTGCTGCGTGGAAGTAGTCTGCAGAAACTGACTCAAACACCCTGCTGGGTGTGTCCGTGTCCTGCCAGAGAGGTTCGTTGGCTTGGCTTGGTAGGAGTGGACGGCATAGTGAGCATCCAGAAACGACGTTCTCAACGTCTCTGTCCATACCAGGCCAGTACACCGTTTGTCGGGCCCGTCGCTTGGTGCGCTCCATCCCCTGATGACTGTCATGGAGTCGCTCTAGTGTTTCTCGGCGGAGGCTGTGAGGAATAAGAAGCCTCGGCCCGTAAACCACCAGGTCGTCGTCTACGGCCAGCAGACTGCGCACCGGCCAGTACGTACGCAAGCGGTGATCGAGGTCGTGGCAATGATCAGGGAAGCCCTCGATGATGACGTTCTTGAGCAAGCAGTACTCCCCGTCTCTTGCTGCTGCGGCACGTACCATTTCCACAGTCTGATCCTGGAGTGGTGCTAAGCGGACGCCGTCCTCATTGGTGGCAGATAACGCTGAGATGACCGCTGAGTGGAGAGGGTCGAGGTCACCAGAAGTAGCAGCAGCGTGCCCGCACGCTGCTGTGGCGTTGGGTCGTAGGAATGAGGCCAGCTGATCACTTCTGTGGGCGTAGATAGAGGTGGCTGCGAGGCGGTCGGGTACTTGATGGAGCTGTTGCCGGTGTGCTGTTCTTCCCTGCGTAGCGGTCGGATTTGAGCCGGAAAATCTTCGGGGAGGATTCCGAGAGCGATGGAATCGTACCAGCTAAGCAGCGCCTCTTCACCTCCTTCACCACGCTCACAACAGTCTCAGCTTCCCTGTCGCCCAGTTGCAAGTGCGACGAGAAAGTTCCTACACAGGTGAGGGGGTGATTACCGGCAGCATAAAGTCCATCACCATCAGCGGGCGCCAAGCTGGAGGGCGGGATTCCAAGGAGTGTTGCCGTGTCGAGGCCAATAACGGTCGTTTCGGCCCCAGAGTCAGGAGTCCACGTAATCTTGTCTCTTCCAGCGGGATGTGTGGCGGTAATGAGCACCTGGGGCGCGGGTCGTGCCGTCACCGTCTTTGTGTATACGCCTGATAAGAGCTGGTATACACTGGCACTGGCTCCCCGCCTCGGGCCTGCACCGCGATGAGGAGAGACAGTTGAGGAACTCCTCGAAGCTCCTCGTCGTTTCCTCACTGTCTGCTGACATACACTCGCAAAATGCCCTCTTTTCCCGCAGTTACGACACACTTTATCTATTGCCTGGCATCCCCCTTTTGTCACTGCGACAATTTTTGCCACAACGATAACAGCCCGTGGGGCTTGAGCCCCCGAAACTGCCCTTCCTGTAGTTCGAGACAGCGTTCACACCATGGCTCGAAGAGTGAGAGCCGCCCCTTAGTACTGCACTACACTGGTTAGCGCTCTCTGATGCTCTGCAAATATCTATGGCGTTTTCAAGGGTGAGTTTCTTGTTTTCCAGCATGCGTTTCAGAGCCACTTCGTCTCGTGTCCCAACGACAATTCTGTCACGCAGCTGATGGTTTATGCACTGGTCGCAAAAGTCACAGAAATTGGCGATTTCCTTAACAGCACATAAAAAGTCGTCAAAACCTTCTTGCGTTTCTTGCACGCGGGAGTAGAAGTCTCTTCTATCCATGATGATGTTGCGCTGGCTTCGCAGGTACTCACACATTGCATCGAGGATGGTTCTTAACTCCGCGTCTCTCGGTAAGCTTATCCCGTAGCGAAGTGTACGGGTCCACTCGTCGTCTAGGACAGCAGCGAGTGCCGCCCTCTGCTCAGCCAGGGAGAGACAGTCTATCCTGGCGAGGGTTACGTATCCTTCAAACTTATGGCGCCACGTGTCGAACTCACGTAAAGATGCTGACGCCGTTAAGTGAGGAATGATGGTGGCGGACGTCGGGAACCTCGCGCCCTGGGTAGACGTGCTGCGGGCTGTGGTTTCGCCTTCATTGCTCGCCGTGGTGCGACTGGGAGCTTGTGTCCCCACTCTCTCCAGCAGCTGGGTTAAACGCTCCTCGCGAGCCTGACTCTGCTCCGACTGTCGCGCTAGCAGAGCCTGACTCTGCTCCGACTGTCGCGCTAGCAGGGCAGCCAGCGCCTCCAACTGCTTCTCCATTCTGCGCCGTACCCACTGCAGCCTTGTCCTGATCCTACTCACTGCGCCATGTTCGACTCTTGACCAGCAGGGGCACAGGAAACGCAGGTAACAGTGCAGGTGTTTATTCACAGAAGGTGTGAACAGAAGGCTGGAGGTAGGTGATCTCCCGGCGCCAGGCCGCGCACTTCAACTTAACACTTATGACTGAAGCCTAGCTCGTTCACTCATACACGTATTCATGCCTCACACAAGTCTCGCTCATTCACTCGTTCACACAACTAGCTAACAACCACACATCCTTCAATTTTTGACTACTGCTTCGGACCCTATTCAGGAACCGGCATCTCAGTGGGCATTTTTTTATTTTATTTATTTTTTATTAGATTTTTGTTTGCCTTGGCCGGTGTCCCTCCTACATAAAAAAAAACCCTCCCTCCACCTATCCACCTCTCATCCACCCCTATCCATCTAATACCCAATCTTCCATCTATCCCTCCACCCATCCATTCATCACTCCACCCATTCACCCATCCACCCCTCCACCCATCAGGGGCCATTAAGTGTGCGTTCGCTCCACCTTTCACCACCTGACGCCTCTAATGGCTTTGTTATCACGCTGTTCAGGATTGATTCTACTCCACCTCTCTCTCTCTCTCTCTCTCTCTCTCTCTCTCTCTCTCTCTCTCTCTCTCTCTCTCTCTCTCTCTCTCTCCGTTGTACATTATTTCATTACACAAACAAATCTATCCAAGTGAACAGAAGAGGAGGAGAAGGAGGAGGAGGAGGAGGAGGAGGAGGAGGAGGAGGAGGAGGAGGAGGAGGAGGAGGAGGAGGAGGAGGAGGAGGTAAAGCCAACATAGGAGGGAGAAGAGCCATGAAGGAGAGGCAATAAGCAGGAGAGGAGCAGGAGGAGGAGGAGGAGGAGGAGGAGGAGGAGGAGGAGGAGGAGGAGGAGGAGGAGGAGGAGGAGGAGGAGGAGAAGGAGGAGGAGGAGGAGGAGGGAGTGGAAGATGAGGGAAGCGACTAAGTGGTGATGAAGAGCGGTTGAGAGAGAGAGAGAGAGAGAGAGAGAGAGAGAGAGAGAGAGAGAGAGAGAGAGAGAGAGAGAGAGAGAGAGAGAGAGAGAGAGAGAGAGAGAGAGAGAGAGAGAGAGAGAGAGAGAGAGATAAAAAAAAACACAACAAATTAATTAATGTGCCGACAGAATCTCCGGCAACTTTGACCACCACCAAAAATAGAAGGGAGGAGGAGGAGGAGGAGGAGGAGGAGGAGGAGGAGGAGGAGGAGGAGGAGGAGGAGGAGGAGGAGGAAAGAAGGGGGGAGGAAAAGATTGATAACAACATACAGACGTGAGGGGAAACCAATGTCTGTCATCAATTTTTTTTTCCTTTTTCCTTTTTCCTTTTTCCTCCTTTATTCGTTCTCGTCCTGTACAAAGGAGTTATTTCTTGAGAGAGAGAGAGAGAGAGAGAGAGAGAGAGAGAGAGAGAGAGAGAGAGAGAGAGAGAGAGAGAGAGAGAGAGAGAGAGAGAGAGAGAGAGAGAGAGAGAGAGAGAGAGAGAGAGAGAGAGAGAGAGAAGAGGAGGTAAATGTTTCAATATCCATTAGCGAAGCTCTTACGATGGTGGTGGTGGTGGTGGTGGTGGTGGTGGTGGTGGTGGTGGTGGTGCAGGTAGTGGAGGTGGTGGTAATTGGATGATGTGTATATGGAGTCCAGTAGCAAAGTGGAATAGATCAAGTAAGTGGAGTATTGTGTGGAGTGAGGTGGACGAGACCTGTCTATCAGTGTGTGGCATGGTGGTAGTGGTAGTGGAGATGGTGGATTGAAAAAAAGGGGTAGTGGATGGAAGTGGAGATGGACGCTAAGAATGTGGAAGGAATGGGAATAATGAAAGAAAGTGGAGAGATGGTGGAGGTGGTGGGAAGTGAGGGAGATGTGGAAGATGACAGGAGATGACATGACGTAAGATGGAGCGAGATGAAGTAAAGATGTGATGAGGTGAGACGATGAGACGAGAGGTGAGGTGAGATTAGAGATGAAGTGAGATTAAAGAAGACAACATGAGATTAGATTAAAGGAGACGGTGAGATTAGAGGACACGGTGAGATTAGAGAATAAAGGGTGAGATAAGAGAACACAGGATGAGATTAGAGGAGACAGGATGAAATAAGAGGAGAAAGGATGAGATTAGAGGAGACAGGATGAGATTAGGAAACACTGGAGGGCATGAGACGAGACGAGACGAGATGAGAATAGATGAGATAAATATGATAACAGGAAAAAATAAAGATTAAAAAAAAGCAAATCAATAGGAAGGAAAATAAAGAAAGAAAATGAGAAGGCAGTGTGGAGACGAAAAGGAATAGAACTAAAAGAATAAATAAAACAAACAAACAAACAAATAAATGTAGAGATGAAATACAGAGATGGACAAGTGAGGAAATAAAGAAGGTGAGAATAAAAAAAAAAGGAGGCGATGAAATGTGGAGATAAAGAAGTTAGGAAATAAAGAAGCATGGAAAAAAAATTGAGATGAAAATAAAGAAAAATAAGGAAAAAAAAGATAAACAGGTAACAAAATAA
>NC_087179.1:14124379-14126879 GCF_035594125.1 Scylla paramamosain | reverse complement strand
CATTCCCCATACAGACTCAAGCCCATATCCTCTGAGTCCCAGCGATCAAAAATTTTCCACTCCGTAAATCTGCCATTGATGATCCAATCTCTCCTCCTCCTCCTCCTCCTCCTCCTCCTCCTCCTCCTCCTCCTCCTCCTCCTGCTCACTCCTTTTCTCCTTTTCAAATACATTCCCGCTTTGTCAGGAGTGATTTTTGTCGATTTTGTTTCTTTATTCTTTGCTTTGTGAGGATGTAAAGTGAGTAGGATGGATTGGGTGGGTGGGTGGGTGGGTGGGTGGGTGGATGAAGGAAGGAATGAAGGGAAACAAGTAAGGAAAATATTACTTAATCAATTCTAAAGGAGGAAAAAGAAAGGAAAGAAAAATTCACGAATAAAGAAAAACTCAAGGAAAAGAAAAATAGGATAGAAAGGAAAAGGAATGAATGAATGAATGATGGAATGAAGGAAGGAAAGAAGGAAGGAAAGGTGAAGAAAAAGAAATGTGAATAAGACAAATAAATAAACATACATGAACAAATATGTGAATAAGTAAAGAAAGAAAAAAAAGAACAGAAGAAAAACGCTGACACAAGGGGGAAAAAAAAATTAAGAAAACTTTTACAAACGTACTTTCTTCTCTTCCCTCCACCAAGAAAACAAGAGAAGGAAGAAAACAAGAAAAGAAAACAGACTAAACGGCAGAGAGAGAGAGAGAGAGAGAGAGAGAGAGAGAGAGAGAGAGAGAGAGAGAGAGAGAGAGAGAGAGAGAGAGAGAGAGAGAGAGAGAGAGAGAGAGAGAGAGAGAATGAAAGTACGAAAAAGAAAAAAATAACACCAGAAACTAAGAGTGAACGAAGAAGAGTACACCACGATAAAAAAAAAAAAAAAAGACGAGCTACTGAGGCAAGCGGAAAATAAAACTCAAATAAGAAATATAATGAAAAGAAAAAAAAATGGTTCAATGCACGACGGGGGAAAAAAAGTAAATGAATTGGAAAATGAAGAATACTGCATCGAATATCATGAAAGTCTGGTTTTTGAATGGCCACCAAATTGTCAATCAAGTCTTGCCCTATTTACGAGAGAGAGAGAGAGAGAGAGAGAGAGAGAGAGAGAGAGAGAGAGAGAGAGAGAGAGAGAGAGAGAGAGAGAGAGAGAGAGAGAGAGAGAGAGAGAGAGAGAGAGAGAGAGAGAGAGAGAGAGAGAGAGAGAGAGAGAATATTTGCCTTTATTTTGCTATTCCATTTTACTGTCCAATATTCCTTGTTCATTGTTTTCTTTAATTTCACAGCCTTTTAATTTGCATTTTTCCCATAGGTGTGTGTGTGTGTGTGTGTGTGTGTGTGTGTGTGTGTGTGTGTGTGTGTGTGTGTGTGTGTGTGTGTGTGTGTGTGTGTGTGTGTGTGTGTGTGTGTGTGTGTGTGTGTGTGTGTGTGTGCGCGCAGTCGTGATTACTTTCGGATGCGTAAAAGGATTAATTTGATTATATTTCGAGGGGATTTCAACTTTTTTTTGTCATCGATCTGTGGCAGTGAAAGCTTATGATCCGATTATTTCACATCCATCCTTCGGTTTGTGGCGAACATTGTGGTACTTGTGGCATTAACCCTTTGGTCAGTTTACATTAATGAGCCTTTTATATATATATATATATATATATATATATATATATATATATATATATATATATATATATATATATATATATATATATATATATATATATATATATATATATATATATATATATATATATATATATATATATATATATATATATATATATATATATATATATATATATATATATATATATATATATATATATATATATATATATATATATTCTTTTTTTTTCCTTTTTTTCTTCTTTGTTTCCTTGTCATAATCTTATCGTCGCTTTCAAGTAAAATTTCTCCAGTTTTCAATATTTTTTTTGCTTCGAGTATTTTTTTTTTTATCTTCCATAGTCTTAATTCTCAGCTTCATTTTTTTTTTCATATCCCTTCCCTATTGATCACTTTATCATCGTTTCAAATACTTTTTTTTTCTTGTTATATTCCTGAATCTCATAGTTTAAATTCTCAGCTTCAAATACACTTTTTTTTTTTATGTTTCCCTTTCCTATCAAACTTTTATCACCGTGTGAAATACTTCCTTGTGTATTTCTTAATCTTCCATCACTTTATCTCGTGTTACAATACATCTCTTCTTTATTTCCCTTCGTATCAATCACTTTATCATCGTCTGAAATGTTTTGTTGTGTGTTTCATAATCTTCCACTGCTCTATTTCAAGTTACAATACACTTTTTTTTTTCGTTTTTTTTTAACCTCCCTTACCTATCAGTCACTTCTCTCAAGTTCAAATACACGTTTTTATTTATTCACTTCCTTATCTAACAGTCACTTTCAAATTTAAACACATTTTCTTTCCATTTCCCTTCCCTATCAATCACTTTCTCTCACATTCAAATACACAGTTTTTATTTATCAATTCCCCTTAGCTATCCATCAC
>NC_087179.1:14099379-14119379 GCF_035594125.1 Scylla paramamosain | reverse complement strand
ACCTTCTCAATTCCTTCCTACTTTTATTCAGGTACTTGTATTTTTGATCTAGTTCTCCTTATTCCTCCTCCTCCTCCTCCTACTCCTCCTCCTCCTCCTCTTCTTCTTCCTCCTCCTCCTCCTCTTCCAAAATAGATGGAAAGACTCCTCCGTCCCAGAAGACACGAATACAAAGATCAGAGAAAATACAAAAAGTGTGTGTGTGAGTGTGTGTGTGTGTGTGTGTGTGTGTGTGTGTGTGTGTGTGTGTGTGTGTGTGTGTGTGTGTGTGTGTGTGTGTGTGTGTGTGTGTGTGTGTGTGTGTGTGTGTGTGTGTGTGTGTGTGTGTGTGTGTGTGTGTGTGTGTGTGTGTGTGTCTGGAAATAAGCCAAAAGGTACGCTTTAATGTCAACTTAGCTCTCTCTCTCTCTCTCTCTCTCTCTCTCTCTCTCTCTCTCTCTCTCTCTCTCTCTCTCTCTCTCTCTGAAGAATCGCAAAGAAATTGTGGTCGAGAGAGAGAGAGAGAGAGAGAGAGAGAGAGAGAGAGAGAGAGAGAGAGAGAGAGAGAGAGAGAGAGAGAGAGAGAGAGAGAGAGAGAGAGAGAGAGAGAGAGAGAGAGAGAGAGAATTATTTATCTCTATCTAGATTTCCCTTCTGCTACTTTCTCCCTCCTCCTCCTCCTCCTCCTCCTCCTCCTCCTCCACGTTTTCCTCTTCCTTTCACTGCATCCCAATTCCATTTTCTTTTCCCATTTTCTTTGTGTTCGAATCGTCCACCTGTCTCTCGTTTTCTTACATTCCTTTCTCCTTTATCCTCCCTCCTCCCCCCTTCCCTCCTCCTCCTCTTCCTCCTCCTCTACCTTTCCTCCTTACCTGAGTGTAATCAAGGATAGAGGAAAGGGAGAAAAGAGGTGAGTCATGTATGGAAGTGTGCATTACTCTCTCTCTCTCTCTCTCTCTCTCTCTCTCTCTCTCTCTCTCTCTCTCTCTCTCTCTCTCTCTCTCTCTCTCTCTCTCTCTCTCTCTCTCTGGTTTTATTCCTTGCTCTTCCAATCATCAATCTAATCTTTCTTCCTCCACTTTCTTCCTCTTCGTCGTCCTCCTTCTCCCTAATCTGGCCATTTCGTGTCTCATTCATTCTTCCTCCTCCTCCTCTTCCTTCTCCTCCTCCTCCTCCTCCTCCTCTCTTTAGGGCGGGCAAGTATGGCAGACGTGGGAGATGGAGAGGAAGAAGGAAGATATCTGTGCAGGGTCCTCTCTCTCTCTCTCTCTCTCTCTCTCTCTCTCTCTCTCTCTCTCTCTCTCTCTCTCTCTCTCTCTCTCTCTCTCTGGGATGGTACAATCGATTACACACACAGACGAGAAGTAATTTGGCAATATTGAGGTCGCTTCCGGTAAGATGGTGAAATATACATCTTCCGGACACAGGGGGTGGGCGGAGAGAGAGAGAGAGAGAGAGAGAGAGAGAGAGAGAGAGAGAGAGAGAGAGAGAGAGAGAGAGAGAGAGAGAGAGAGAGAGAGAGAGAGAGAGAGAGAGAGAGAGAGAGAGAGAGAGAGAGGTAATGTGTGGGATTATGGTAAACTGGGAGACACACACACACACACACACACACACACACACACACACACACACACACACACACACACACACACACACACACACACACACACACACACACACACACACACACACACAGACACATACATATACGCATGAATACGAACCAAATCTCTTATACCATAAAGATGAAGAAACAACAACAACAACAACAACAACAACAACAACAACAACAACAACAACAACAATAACAGGAAAAACAACAACAACAATAACAACAACAACAGGAAAAACAACAACAACAACAACAACAACAACGAGACTGAAGAACAAGAAGAAAGAAAGAGAGACGGAAAGAAAGAAAGAAAGAAAGAAAGAAAGAAAGAAAAAGAAAGAAAGAAAAAGGACAAATAAAACAAGAAAACAGAATGATGAAAAAAAGATACATTCCCCCGAACACACACACACACACACACACACACACACACACACACACACACACACACACACACACACACACACACACACACACACACACACACACACAGGAAGTTTGTAATATAGACAGACAAATTAACTACTGCCATCTCCCTATCCTTTGTGTGGTTGTTAGCTAGTTGTGTGAACGAGTGAATGAGCGAGACTTGTGTGAGGCATGAATACGTGTATGAGTGAACGAGCTAGGCTTCAGTCATAAGTGTTAAGTGGAAGTGCGCGGCCTGGCGCCGAGAGATCACCTACCTCCAGCCTTCTGTTCACACCTTCTGTGAATAAACACCTGCACTGTTACCTGCGTTTCCTGTGCCCCTGCTGGTCAAGAGTCGAACATGGCGCAGTGAGTAGGATCAGGACAAGGCTGCAGTGGGTACGGCGCAGAATGGAGAAGCAGTTGGAGGCGCTGGCTGCCCTGCTAGCGCGACAGTCGGAGCAGAGTCAGGCTCGCGAGGAGCGTTTAACCCAGCTGCTGGAGAGAGTGGGGACACAAGCTCCCAGTCGCACCACGGCGAGCAATGAAGGCGAAACCACAGCCCGCAGCACGTCTACCCAGGGCGCGAGGTTCCCGACGTCCGCCACCATCATTCCTCACTTAACGGCGTCAGCATCTTTACGTGAGTTCGACACGTGGCGCCATAAGTTTGAAGGATACGTAACCCTCGCCAGGATAGACTGTCTCTCCCTGGCTGAGCAGAGGGCGGCACTCGCTGCTGTCCTAGACGACGAGTGGACCCGTACACTTCGCTACGGGATAAGCTTACCGAGAGACGCGGAGTTAAGAACCATCCTCGATGCAATGTGTGAGTACCTGCGAAGCCAGCGCAACATCATCATGGATAGAAGAGACTTCTACTCCCGCGTGCAAGAAACGCAAGAAGGTTTTGACGACTTTTTATGTGCTGTAAAGGAAATCGCCAATTTCTGTGACTTTTGCGACCAGTGCATAAACCATCAGCTGCGTGACAGAATTGTCGTTGGGACACGAGACGAAGTGGCTCTGAAACGCATGCTGGAAAACAAGAAACTCACCCTTGAAAACGCCATAGATATTTGCAGAGCATCAGAGAGCGCTAACCAGTGTAGTGCAGTACTAAGGGGCGGCTCTCACTCTTCGAGCCATGGTGTGAACGCTGTCTCGAACTACAGGAAGGGCAGTTTCGGGGGCTCAAGCCCCACGGGCTGTTATCGTTGTGGCAAAGATTGTCGCAGTGACAAAAGGGGATGCCAGGCAATAGATAAAGTGTGTCGTAACTGCGGGGAAAAGAGGGCATTTTGCGAGTGTATGTCAGCAGACAGTGAGGAAACGACGAGGAGCTTCGAGGAGTTCCTCAACTGTCTCTCCTCATCGCGGTGCAGGCCCGAGGCGGGGAGCCAGTGCCAGTGTATACCAGCTCTTATCAGGCGTATACACAAAGACGGTGACGGCACGACCTGCGCCCCAGGTGCTCATTACCGCCACACATCCCGCTGGAAGAGACAAGATTACGTGGACTCCTGACTCTGGGGCCGAAACGACCGTTATTGGCCTCGACACGGCAACACTCCTTGGAATCCCGCCCTCCAGCTTGGCGCCCGCTGATGGTGATGGACTTTATGCTGCCGGTAATCACCCCCTCACCTGTGTAGGAACTTTCTCGCCGCACTTGCAACTGGGCGACAGGGAAGCTGAGACTGTTGTGAGCGTGGTGAAGGAGGTGAAGGGGGCGCTGCTTAGCTGGTACGATTCCATCGCTCTCGGAATCCTCCCCGAAGATTTTCCGGCTCAAATCCGACCGCTACGCAGGGAAGAACAGCACACCGGCAACAGCTCCATCAAGTACCCGACCGCCTCGCAGCCACCTCTATCTACGCCCACAGAAGTGATCAGCTGGCCTCATTCCTACGACCCAACGCCACAGCAGCGTGCGGGGCACGCTGCTGCTGTGATCAAGGCCTTTCCCAGCGTCTTCGAAGCAAAGGAAGGTTTACGTGCAATGGCTGGTGGATCCATGGCCATCGAGTTGACAGACGACGCTCGACCCTTCGCCGTAACAGCATCTCGTACAATCCCTTACAATTGGCGTGAAGAAATTAAGAGCCAGTTGGAAGAGCTGCTTAACAAGGGAATCATCGAGAGTGTGGACTACCCTACGGCATGGTGCCACCCCATCGTGCCTGTCCCAAAAAAGACATCTGGTGTAAGGCTGTGTGTTGACCTGACACGACTCAACCGTTACGTGAAGAGGCCCGTGTATCCAGTGCGCTCACCTCATGACGCCATCGCCTCGATCGGGACCGGAGCAGTTTGGTTCACCACTCTTGATGCCAAGATGGGGTATTTTCAAGTCCCCATTAGAGAAGAAGACCAGGATTTAACCTGCTTCATAACACCTTGGGGTCGGTACAAGTTTCGGCGAGCGGTTATGGGTCTCGTCTCGTCTGGAGACGAGTATAACCGTCGAGGAGACCAAGCTCTCGGCGACATACCTAACACCATCAAGATCGTGGACGACATCCTGGCCTATGACTCCACCTACAGTGCGCACTTAGCCCATGTCATTCAGATTGTGCGGCGGTGTGACCAGCACGGCATCACTCTCAACCCACAGAAGTTTACATTCGCGGAAAGAGTGGTAGATTACTGTGGTTACTCTGTTTCTGGACAAGGCTACACGACAGACTCAAAGAAAGTTAAGGCAATCTCTGACTTCCCACGACCACAGCACATCACCGACTTACGATCATTCATGGGTCTTACAAACCAGCTTGGAAGCTTTTCTCCTGCTGTGGCTGCAGCTGCACAACCCCTCAGAGATCTCTTACGCCCGAAGAACAGTTGGTGCTGGTCTCCTAACCATGAAGAGGCGTTTGAGAAGGTGAAACAGTGTCTCGTCAGCCCACCTGTCTTGGCATACTTCGACCCATCATTACCAACGATGCTACAGACTGACGCCTCAAGGATGCACGGATTTGGATTCGTTCTCCTGCAGAAGCACAGTGACCAGTGGAAGATGGTGCAATGCGGGTCAAGATTTGTTACAGACACAGAGAGCCGCTATGCAGTAATAGAGTTGGAAATGGCTGCAATCGTCTGGGCAGTCAGGAAATGTGGCACCTACCTGAAAGGACTCCCTCACTTCGATCTAGTGCTCGACCACCGCCCGCTGATACCTCTCCTCAATAGCAAGTTGTTGGGAGAAATAGAGAACCTGCGGCTGCAGCGCATGAGGGAGAAGCTTGCTCAGTATTCTTTCACAGCAAGCTGGCAAAAGGGATCGACACACTGTGTGCCCGACGCCCTCTCACGTGCTCCAGTACAGGACCCAGTGGAGGAAGAGGATGCTGCTACTTCTGGTGACCTCGACCCTCTCCACTCAGCGGTCATCTCAGCGTTATCTGCCACCAATGAGGACGGCGTCCGCTTAGCACCACTCCAGGATCAGACTGTGGAAATGGTACGTGCCGCAGCAGCAAGAGACGGGGAGTACTGCTTGCTCAAGAACGTCATCATCGAGGGCTTCCCTGATCATTGCCACGACCTCGATCACCGCTTGCGTACGTACTGGCCGGTGCGCAGTCTGCTGGCCGTAGACGACGACCTGGTGGTTTACGGGCCGAGGCTTCTTATTCCTCACAGCCTCCGCCGAGAAACACTAGAGCGACTCCATGACAGTCATCAGGGGATGGAGCGCACCAAGCGACGGGCCCGACAAACGGTGTACTGGCCTGGTATGGACAGAGACGTTGAGAACGTCGTTTCTGGATGCTCACTATGCCGTCCACTCCTACCAAGCCAAGCCAACGAACCTCTCTGGCAGGACACGGACACACCCAGCAGGGTGTTTGAGTCAGTTTCTGCAGACTACTTCCACGCAGCAGGCCGTACATACCTCGTGTATGTAGATCGCTTGTCTGGGTGGCCTCACGTGTCTGCATGCTCACGTCCAGCATCGGCTGATCAGCTCGTTCGTGTCCTTCGGGGTGTGTTCGCCGACACGGGCGTGCCTGTTCTCCTGAGGACTGACGGTGGACCGCAGTTCACTTCTTCATCGGTACGGCGCTTCCTGGCTCGATGGGGGGTGGAGCATCGTGTATCTTCACCTCATTATCCACGCTCCAATGGTCACGCCGAGGCAGCGGTCAAGTCCGTGAAGAAGCTGATCCTCACGACCACACAGCAGGGACACCTGGACGAGGATGCGTTCGCTCGCGGGTTGCTGGAACTGCGCAACACTCCGAGGGCGGAAGGGCGATCACCAGCACAAGTCCTCTTCGGTCATCCTATGAGGTCCTGTGTCCCGGCTCATCATCGCTCATACGCTCAGCAGTGGCAGCGCGCTGCTGATGAGTGCGACGCCAAGGCAGAGCGACTGAGGAAGAAAGCGAAACTTCGCCACGACGCGTCCGCCCGTACTCTTCTCTCCTGCACCTCGGTGGCCACGTCGACGTTCAAGATCACACGACAGGCCTCTGGGATCGCCTGGGTGTCATCGTGGCTGTTGGGCGAAGGAGAGACTACCTCATCAAGATGGGCAGCGGTCGCGTGATGTGGCGTAATAGAAGACACCTACGCCCACATAGACCTCTTGCTCCCCCTTCCTGTCGAGCAGCACACCGCTCATGGCGGTGCAGCGCTTCAGCATCAGGGTCACGAGGAACACCACCATCCCGGCAGCCCGGAGCATCAGGGTAACGGGGTACACCGTGGCCGAGAGCAACCAGAGCGTCGAAGCAGCCGACAGCGTAGGGAGCCGAGACGACTGCAGGTGCGGTGGCACCGTAGCACCTACGATTAGTCGTACGTGTTCATTGTACGCTGTGTTTGTTTTGTGTATATGTACCGTGTTTTCTGTACTTCAATCATTGTAACTTTGTTTCATGTGTTACGGTAGCCATAACAAAGATAAGGAATCTTCCTTATGTCTCGGGGGAGGTGTGTGGTTGTTAGCTAGTTGTGTGAACGAGTGAATGAGCGAGACTTGTGTGAGGCATGAATACGTGTATGAGTGAACGAGCTAGGCTTCAGTCATAAGTGTTAAGTGGAAGTGCGCGGCCTGGCGCCGAGAGATCACCTACCTCCAGCCTTCTGTTCACACCTTCTGTGAATAAACACCTGCACTGTTACCTGCGTTTCCTGTGCCCCTGCTGGTCAAGAGTCGAACATCCTTCTCCCCCCTCTGCCCATTCCCCCATTCCCCTCCCCATCTCCCCTAGTTGGCACTTCATAACAGCCTGGACCACTAATGGGCGACTTAATTAATTGTGGTGGTGGTGGTTGTTGTAATACTTGTTGTTAGAGTAACGCTCCCAATACTAGTAGCGATAGTGGTAGAAGAGGCGGTGGTGGCGGTAATAATTGAAGTAGAAGTAGTAGTAGAGGGGGTATTAATTAGGGTGTAAGTAGAAAGTAAAGGAACACAAAGGAAGGAAATTACGTCCAGCAGCAGATCTTTTGGCCCTTACGTTATGTTGTTTGGCTGTTTGTGGCAAGTTTCTGTAGTAGTAGTAGTAGTAGTAGTAGTAGTAGTAGTAGTAGTAGTAGTAGTAGTAGTAGTAGTAGTAGTGATGGAAGAACAAGAACAAGAACAAGAACAAGAACAAGAACAACAAGAACAAGAACAAGAACAATAAGAAAAAGATGATGATAATGATGATGATAATGATGAAAAGGAGAAAAAAGGAACAGAAAAAGAACGAAAACAAGAACAAGAACAAAAACAAGAAGAAGAAAAGTAGAAGCAGCAGCAGCAACAGTAGTAGTAGTAGTAGTAGTAGTAGTAGTAGTAGTAGTAGTAGTAGTAGTAGTAGTAGTAGTAGTAGTAGTAGTAGTAGCAGCAGTAGTAGTAGTAGTAGTAGCAAGTCCATCTTTTCATTTCCCCTCTCCTTCCCTTCACCACACAAAAAAGTAATAATAAAAAAGAAAAGTAATAAAGTGTTGACATAAGTGTTTTTATTGTTGTTGTTAAGCTTCCAACATCCTGCCACAGCCAACCCTCTTCTCCCCCTCCTCCTTCCCCTCCTCCCCCTCTTCCTTCTCCTCCTCCTTCAAGACCGACCACAAAAGATACAAAAATTCCAGAGCAAATAAAGTGTTTTTCCCTGTCACCGGTCGAGAGAGAGAGAGAGAGAGAGAGAGAGAGAGAGAGAGAGAGAGAGAGAGAGAGAGAGAGAGAGAGAGAGAGAGAGAGAGAGAGAGAGAGAGAGAGAGAGAGAGAGAGAGAGAGAGAGCGTGTGTATACAAGTGGTGGACAGGATGAAAACTGGGGGGAGAGAAAGTGAGAGAGTGAGAGAGTGTGAGAGCGAGAGCAAGAGAGGGAGAGGTAGAGAACGAGGAGAAACATAATGAAAGGAAGTAAGAGGAGGGAGGGAAAGTGGAGTGAACAAGGCATGCAGGGAGGGAGGAAAGGAGTGCAGGAGTGGAGGGAAGCGAAAGTGGAGGGGAGGAGAAGGAAAAATAGTGAGAAAGAGAGAGAGTGGGGTGAGGGGAAGAGAGGGAGAGGGGAGGAGGGGAAAGAGAGCAGTGAACTGAGAGATGAGGCAGTAGTGAAAAAAAAAAATTGAGCTTAGAGAGAGA
Source organism: Scylla paramamosain (assembly GCF_035594125.1). Lineage (NCBI taxonomy): Eukaryota > Metazoa > Arthropoda > Malacostraca > Decapoda > Portunidae > Scylla > Scylla paramamosain. Next base: position 14,110,795 of record NC_087179.1, on the reverse strand, counting down.
GAGAGAGAGAGAGAGAGAGAGAGAGAGAGAGAGAGAGAGAGAGAGAGAGAGAGAGAGAGAGAGAGTACTGCACTTAGTCAACAGAGGGTGAAGATGGACTACCTCTCTCTCTCTCTCTCTCTCTCTCTCTCTCTCTCTCTCTCTCTCTCTCTCTCTCTGAACATGAAAGGGCAAAATATCAAATGCAAACTTAAGTAAATCATCTATTACTATAACTATCATTGGTATCGTCATTACTATCACTACAAAAGACCACGCAATGTTTACACTATCACCACCACCACCATCATCATCATTACACGTCACTTTCACAAACATCATCATCACCACCACCACCACCACCAAGTCGGCAGTGAGGGTTGACAGGTGGCGCTAGGCAGGTGTCAGGTCACGGCTCAGTCCCACACCAGGTAAGACAACAGATGCCCATAACACACCTGAGACGTGAGGTAGGGAACTGTATTCTGAAGACCTTTGCACCACCTCGCCACTAACTTTCCAAAGGCTCTAGTTGAAACTGCACGGGTTTTCAATGGTGGTTTTACGGTTCTAGAGACAGATCAACATGACTTCTATCTTATGAACAGAAGAAACACTCTTTGAACACCCAGCTAATCATCTTTGTGGCCTTTGAAAGTAGTCACGATGAAAGACCAAAGCATTTCTGAACACGATGTCACACAATCTTAAATCAGGAACACACAAATGCATGAAAGACTTAACTGACTGATTGACTGATTGACTGATTGACTGATAACTGACAAAGCGCAGCAATGACACACTAATAAGGCACATTACACAAAGAACAAAGACCAGTAGACCGTTTTATCTCAAGCTAGACTGTTTGATGATGGAGGAAATAAAAGTTTAATCACGATGGGACGCCGCGACGGGAAGACTGAGTGAGTAAAGCTCCTGTTTGCCGTGAATACCAGGGATCCCTCAGACACCCGCTAGTCCTCCCGCTCCTCCCGTCACGTGCAGCCTTCGTGTTCTTGTGCGAGGGAGATGAAGGCACGCGAGGGAGGAGACGATGCAAGGATTGAAAAGATTATGGAGAAGTGGGAAGAGATGATGTGAAAAGCGGGGAGAGGTGATGTGAAAAGAGGGAAGAGGTGAAGAGAAGTGGGAAGAAATGAAGGAAGAAGAGGGAAGAGATTATGTGAAAAGTGGGAAGAGGTGGTGTAAGAAAGTGGGAAAAGATGAAATAAGAAATTGGAAGAGGTGATGTGAAAAGTACGGAGATGAAGGAAGAGGTGGGGAGAAATGAAGTAAGAAGTGGGAATAGATAAAGTAAGAAGTGGGGAGAGATGCTTTCCACTCCTACGCTGATGATACCACCCTGCACTTTTCACGTCTTTTTCACAGACGTCCAACCCTTCAGGAAGTAAACAATTCACGCAGGGAAGCCACAGAACGCCTGACTTCTGATCTCTCTAAAATTTCTGATTGGAGCAGAGCAAACTTGGTATTGTTCAATGCCTCAAAAACTCGATTCCTCCATCTATCAACTCGACACAACCTTCCAGACAACTATACCCTTTTCTTCAATGACACTCAACTGTCCCCCTCTTCTACACTGAACATCCTCGGTCTGTCCTTTTCTTGTAATCTAAACTGGAAACTTCACATCTCATCTCTAGCTAAAACAGCTTCTATGAAGTCAGGCGTTCTGAGACGTCTCCGCCAGTTTTTCTCTCCCCCAACTACTAACTCTGTACAAGGGCCTTATCCATCCATGTATGGAGTATGCTTCACATGTATGGAGGGCTTCCACTCGTACCGTTCTTTAAGGCAGGGTGGAATCAAAAGCTTTTCATTTCATCAACTTTCCTCTAACTGTCTTCAGCCTCCTTCTCATCGCCTTAATGTTGCATCTCTAGCTATCTTCTACCGCTATTTTCATGCTAACTGCTCTTCTGATCTTGCTAACTGCATGCCTCCCCTCCTCTCGCGGCTTCGCTGCACAAGACTTTCTTCTTTCTCTCACCCCTATTCTGCCCACCTCTCTAATGCAAGAGTTAACCAGTATTCTCAATCATTCATCCCTTTCTCTGGTAAACTCTGGAACTCTCTGCCTGCTTCTGTATTTCCACCTTCCTATGACTTGAACTCCTTCAAGAGGGAAGTTTCAAGACACTTATCCTTCAATTTTTGACCACCACTTCGGACCCTATTCGGTGACCGGCATCTCAGTGGGCTTTTTTTTTATTTATTAGATTTTTGTTGCCCTTGGGAGAAATTAAGAAAAAAAAAAAAACATTTAAAGATTAAGTAAAAAAAATAAGAGTTCACTTCAAGCCAAACCTATCAAAGTCTGCTCACAAACCCTCCCTGTCCACTCCACGTCTCACTAACACCAAAGAACAGTTGTTGCAGCGCGCCCTGCTAAGACAAACCCTCAGTGTTTGTTTATTCACACAACACTGTCTATATATTCTGCTCCCTTGCATGTACTTCCCCAGCCTCAATGCCCCTCTGGAGTAGGCTGTTCCTCTTGCATAAACAATAACATCTCCTGCTCTCATGCCCACAACCTCAACTCTAGGGAATATTGCACCAGCTGGCTATGACTAAACTCCCTCACTGATTTACGCGCCGCCACTTTCCCGTTTTCTGTCTCTTTCCATATGACACGACGAGCACCTGGCGTGGAGAGAGAGGCACAGGGAGGAAAGACAGGGAGGGGGAGAGAAAAAAGAAGCAATTTCGCGCATTCCTCCGTGCAATAGTTTGAGCGGAGTGTGTGTTTTGTGTGTTTTATGAGAGTATTATTAGCGGGAAGTGCTGAATTCTGAAGTGCTGACGGAAATACGTAGACATTCTCCGGAAATTTTACGAAGAAAATGCATGAATGTTGTTGCCGCTCCTACTACTACTACTACTACTACTACTACTACTACTACTACTACTACTAATACTACTACTACTATCGCCACGTAGCATTCACTGTGGGGCGTTACTCTGCATTATGAACCAAGGTACGAGTATGTAAATAATTTTTCACCTGTCCCTCCCAGGTGTATAAAACTTTGTTCCCGTGACAATGTTAATGATGTTGATTATACAGGTGACAGGAAAGAAGCTTATATTTACACGGTCTAATATGTTTCTCTCTCTCTCTCTCTCTCTCTCTCTCTCTCTCTCTCTCTCTCTCTCTCTCTCTCTCTCTCTCTCTCTCTCTCTCTCTTACATAATGAGTTACTTCCGTTTTTCTTCCACGGAACCAATTTACCTTTTTAAAAAATTCAGATGCATATTTACAGTATCTTCCAACTCTCTCTCTCTCTCTCTCTCTCTCTCTCTCTCTCTCTCTCTCTCTCTCTCTCTCTCTCTCTCTCTCTCGCTGCCACGTTTTTGAAAGAGCAATGTTATTATCCGACAAATTTACTACCCACACACACACACACACACACACACACACACACACACACACACACACACACACACACACACACACACAGAATTCACAGTTTTTCATCATATTTAAGCTGTAAGTGTCAGGAGGATTTTCTGTTCTGTCTTAATCCATCACTTGCATCTGTCACTATACTTTTTTTTTACTTCTCATTCCTCTTCTCTTCTTCCTCCTCCTCCTCCTCCTCCTCTTCCTCTTCCCCTCCTCCTCCTCTAGTTGTATCCCTTTTCTTCTTCATCACCTCTCGAATTCAATGTTTTCTCTCACTATCTCTCCTCTTTTATTAATTTTCCTTCTGCTTGTCTTCCTCTTCCTCCTCTCCTCTCCTTCATCTACCTTTTCTTTTCTTCATCATCTCCTCTATTCAACGCTGTCTTCTCTCATTCTTCTTCTTCCTATGTAATTTTCCTCTCCTCCTCCTCCTCCTCCTCCTCCTCCTTCCTTTTCTCAATCTACACCATTTCTCTTCACCATTACCTTCTTTATTCAGTGTTTTCTCTTTCTCTCTTCCTTCTCTTCTATTAAGTTTCCTCTTCCCTCCCCTTCTCTCCTCTCCTCTTTCTTCACATGCACTTCGTCTCTTCTATTCCTTCACTTCCTTTAGCAAATTCTCTCTACTTCTCTTTTCTCTTCATATATTCGTCATCATCTTCTTCTTCTTCCCTCTCTTCCTTCTCCACCTGTATCACTTCTCTTTTGCTGTATCACCTCCACATCCACCCCCTCCTCCTCCCCCTCCTCCTCCTCCTCTTCCAGCTGCGTCTCTTCTCTCCATCCAATTCCACCTTCTCTCCTAAGTCCTTTTTATCCCTCACCTCCTCTTCCCTTCCTTTATCCCCCTCCTCCTCCTCCTCCTCCAGGCGTCGCTGCATAAACAAGCCGGGAGGAGGCAGAATTCAGGGTCAGAAAAACAGGAAGACACGTCCATTGATCCACAGTTCGAACCCCGCTGTGAGAGAGAGAGAGAGAGAGAGAGAGAGAGAGAGAGAGAGAGAGAGAGAGAGAGAGAGAGAGAGAGAGAGAGAGAGAGAGAGAGAGAGAGAGATTTGGGAGATCTACTATTTGTTATCCCTTCTGGCGATAGCTTGTACTCTCTCTCTCTCTCTCTCTCTCTCTCTCTCTCTCTCTCTCTCTCTCTCTCTCTCTCTCTCTCTCTCTCTCTCTCTCTCTCTCTCTGGAACGCGAAAAAACTTTAGGACAGGGGGAGAGAGAGAGAGAGAGAGAGAGAGAGAGAGAGAGAGAGAGAGAGAGAGAGAGAGAGAGAGAGAGAGAGAGAGAGAGAGAGAGAGAGAGAGAGAGAGAGAGAGAGAGAGAGAGAGAGAGAGAGAGAGAGAGAGAGAGAGAGAGAGAGAGAGTACAAGTTATCGCCAGAAGGTATAACAAATAGTAGATCCCCAAAATGTCTCTCTCTCTCTCTCTCTCTCTCTCTCTCTCTCTCTCTCTCTCTGGAAGACGGGAAAACTTTAGGACAGGGGGTCGGGAGAGAGAGAGAGAGAGAGAGAGAGAGAGAGAGAGAGAGAGAGAGAGAGAGAGAGAGAGAGAGAGAGAGAGAGAGAGAATAAGAAAGTTTACTAAGATCTGTAAAGAAAAGTATCGGATGCTGCAGAAATTTGGTGGCCACTCTCTCTCTCTCTCTCTCTCTCTCTCTCTCTCTCTCTCTCTCTCTCTCTCTCTCTCTCTGTCCATTTGTTCTTCCTTCCCTTCTCACCTTTCCTTTATATTTCCATCTGTTCCTCTCTCTCTCTCTTTTCTCTCTCTCTCTCTCTCTCTCTCTCTCTCTCTCTCTCTCTCTCTCTCTCTCTCTCTCTCTCTCTCTCTCTCTCTCTCTCTCTCTCTCTCTCACTTCCCATTCTTACCTCCATTAATTCATACCTTTGCTTTTTCCCTCCCTCTCTCTCTCTCTCTCTCTCTCTCTCTCTCTCTCTCTCTCTCTCTCTCTCTCTCTCTCTCTCTCTCTCATTTCCCGAGAGAGTTTGCTTCATAGCTGATGTAATTATCCATTGTCTCTTTCTCTATCTATCTCTCCCCTCCTTTCTCTTTCTTTCACCTTCTTCTTCGTCTCTATTCATTTTTCCCTTGCTTGTCCTACACTGACACACACACACACACACACACACACACACACACAGACATAAATATTCTCTCTCTCTCTCTCTCTCTCTCTCTCTCTCTCTCTCTCTCTCTCTCTCTCTCTCTCTCTCTCTCTCTCTCTCTCTCTCTCTCTCTCTCTCTTGTAATATTTTCTGTCTCGAGTGTAAAGGAAGAAAAATGAAAAGGAAAAGAAGAGTATGAAGAAAAAGAAGAGAAAAAGATGATGCAGACGATGAAAAGAAGAAAAGAAATGAAAAAAATGAAATAGGAGAAAAAAATAATGTAGATAAAGAACAAGAAGAATAAGAAAAAGAAATTGGTCTTAACATTATAACAACTGATCTACTTAATTTCTTCTTCTTCTTCTTCTTCTTCATCTTCTCCTCCTCCTCTTCCTCCTCTCGATCTTCCTCCTCCTCCTCCTCCTCCTCCTCCTCCTCCTCACTTTAACTCATTGAAGTTGTCCAGTGTATAAAGTTTTCCTTTTCCTTTTCTTCCTCAATTTTCTGGGATACTTTTACGTTCCTGAAGCTGAGATGGGCTCTCTCTCTCTCTCTCTCTCTCTCTCTCTCTCTCTCTCTCTCTCTCTCTCTCTCTCTCTCTAATAATGTTGATGGATACTATAATGAACAAGAACAACAACTAATACGAGAAGAAGAGGAGGAGGAAGAGGAGGAGGAGGAGGAGGAAGAGGAGGAGGAGGAGGAGGAGGAGGAGGAGGAGGAGGAGGAGGAGGAGGAGGAGGAGGAGGAGGAGAAGAAGAAGAAGAAGAAGAAGAAGAAGAAGAAGAAGAAGAAGAAGAAGAAGAAGAAGAAGAAGAAGAAGAAGAAGAAGAAGAAGAAGAAGAAGAAGAAGAAGAAGAAGAAGAAGAAGAAGAAGAAGAAGAAGAAGAAGAAGAAGAAGAAGAAGAAGAAGAAGAAGAAGAAGAAGAACAAGAAGAAGAAGAACAAGAAGAACAAGAAGAACAAGAAGAAGAAGAACAAGAAGAACAAGAACAAGAACAAGAAGAAGAAGAAGAAGAAGAAGAAGAACAAAAACAAGAAGAACAAGAAGAAGAAGAAGAAGAAGAAGAAGAAGAAGAAGAAGAAGAAGAAGAAGAAGATCAACAACAATAACAATACTACTACTAGTACTACTACTACTACTACCACTACTACTACTCTAATAATAATAATAATAATAATAATAATAATAATAATAATAATAATAATAATAATAATAATAATAATAATAATAATAATAATAATACCCAGCAAACAATATTAGAACAAGAGGAAGTCAGTGAGGAACAACAAATCATAATTGGAGCTTGGGGGACTTAATCTCTCTCTCTCTCTCTCTCTCTCTCTCTCTCTCTCTCTCTCTCTCTCTCTCTCTCTCTCTCTCTCTCTCTCTCTCTCTCTCTCTCCCATATTGATACCAGTTACATGGCGACGAAAAGGTTAAAACATAAAATAATAAATAAATGAAGTATTCAAACTTAAAATAAAAGATGCTAGATGGAAAAAAAAAGTAGTAAAAATAATAAATTAATTAACAAAAAACAACTTAAGAAAAAACACGAAAAAAAACTTATTAGATGGGAAAACTAAATAAATACATAAATAATGAATACATAAATAAATAAATGAATAAACAACAAGGAAGACAGAAAAAAAAATACGTAAAAAATGCACAAGTTAAAAAAAAAATAGAATGAAAATTAATGTCATACTCAACTTTGGAAGAGAAAACAGAGAAAAGAAAACAAAAATAAAAATTCTTGCAAGTAACATCCATTATTTACAAGCTCTCAATATTATCAATTCAAGCTGTGCAGGTTGGTGTTTATTTTTTTAGTTTCCCCTTTCCGTTTTCTTTTTCTCGTCTTGAACCTCTCGTGTTCTTTTCCATTTTCTTCCTGGTGGTTCTTCTGGTACTCGTGTTCTTCCTTCCTGTCTCTTGTTTTTCTTCTGTTCTTGTTCTCCTCTTGTTCCTACAGCTGTTACTCCTGTGTCTTATTTCTTGTTCTTGTTCCTGTTCTCTCTCTCTCTCTCTCTCTCTCTCTCTCTCTCTCTCTCTCTCTCTCTCTCTCTCTCTCTCTCTCTCTCTCTCTCTCTCTCTCTCTCTCTCTCTCTCATTTCTGCTTCTTGTTCTTGTTCTTTTCTTCATCTTTCCCTATACCTCGATTTGCTTTCCCATTCTTCCTTTCTTTCTCAATCTCCTCCTCGTTTTCTTCTGTTTTTCTCCCCAATTCTTCATTTTTTCTGTTTTATTTATTAATTTATCTATTTTTTTCTACATTACGTCTCCTCTTCCTCCCTCTATTCCTTCTCCTTTTCTTCCTTCTTGTCTACTTCCAACTCTTCTGAAATCTGCATAGCTTTCTTCTTTTACACACACACACACACACACACACACACACACACACACACACACACACACACACACACGTAAAAGAAAGGAGGCTCGTGATTAGGATGAGTCTGACCACCACCTGCCCAACCCTACCTGTGCGTCCTCATTAACGTAAGACGGTCAGCCAGGTGCGCGCTTACGAATCACAGGTAAGGGGAAAAAATTGCAGGAAAAAATGAGGGGAAAAAATTAGGGGAAATAATAAATGGAAAAAAAAAAACGCCTCAGCTGTGACTTGGTGTGTATGAAGGAATTGAATTAGTGTTTATGTGATTAAACTTGTAAATTACTGAGGGAAAGGAGGGAACTGTGTGTGTGTGTGTGTGTGTGTGTGTGTGTGTGTGTGTGTGTGTGTGTGTGTGTGTGTGTGTGTGTGTGTGTGTGTGTGTGTGTGTGTGTGTGTGTGTGTGTGTGTGTGTGTAATTATACTAATACCACTCCAGGTAGTTACGCTCGTTAAGTGTTATATATACGTAATTTGTGATTCACATTGTTAACGTTGTTGGTGTTGTTGTTATTATTACTATTATCAGTAGTAGTAGTAGTAGTAGTAGTAGTAGTAGTAGTAGTAGTAGTAGTAGTAGTAGTAGTAGTAGTAGTAATAGTAGAAGTAGAAGTAGTAGTAGTAGTAGTAGTAGTAGTAGTAGTAGTAGTAGTAGTAGTAGTAGTAAAAGAAATAGTAATAGTTTTCATTATCACAATTTTTCCTTTTTTTTCCCATTCTGGAGTTTTTCAGTTTCCTTTCCTTCCTCCCTCCCTACATTCCTCTTCCCATGTTCCTCTCCCTCTCTCCCACCCCTTTCCCCTCCTCTCCCTCTCTCCCACCTTCTCCCTCTCTGTGCCACGGTCAGCGCTCTTGTTCTGAAGTTGTAACAGACGAGACGTGTGTGTGTGTGTGTGTGTGTGTGTGTGTGTGTGTGTGTGTGTGTGTGTGTGTGTGTGTGTGTGTGTGTGTGTGTGTGTGTGTGTGTGTGTGTGTGTGTGTGTGTGTGTGTGTGTGTAAAAGAATTTGTATTCGTGACATTTTGCTCAGAGAGAGAGAGAGAGAGAGAGAGAGAGAGAGAGAGAGAGAGAGAGAGAGAGAGAGAGAGAGAGAGAGAGAGAGAGAGAGAGAGAGAGAGAGAGAGAGTCAACAATTCCGAATCTCCGTTTTCTTTTCACTTGTCACGTAGTTATGCCCATTTTCTCTCAAACTGTCCTCTCACAAACATCACCTTCCCAATTTCCCTCTCCCATTCCCTCTCTAACAGAAACGGTGAGAGAGAGAGAGAGAGAGAGAGAGAGAGAGAGAGAGAGAGAGAGAGAGAGAGAGAGAGAGAGAGAGAGAGAGAGAGAGAGAGAGAGAGAGAGAGAGAGAGAGAGAGAGAGAGAGAGAGAGAGAGAGAATGGGAAAGAGGTAGAAGTGAGGGGAAGATTAAAGGGGGAAAAATAAAACTGGAAAGAGGGATAGGGGTTATTTTGACAAGAGCAGGTGCAGTGAGAGGAGCCTGGGAGAGTGAGGGGAAGAGGGAGATGAGAGAAGGGGAAGCGATGTAACAAAAGAGGGGAGGCTGGAGACTGTGGGAGGGAAGAGGAGGTGAAGAGGAGAGTTTCAAGGGACAGGGATAGGTATAGACGAGGGGAGAGGCGAGGGAAGTGAAGGGAAGAGGGAGAGGGGAGAAGAGGAGTAGATCTAAAAGAAGAGGGGAAGCTAGAGCCCGTGGGAGGGGAAAGGGAGGAGAAGGAGAAGGTTAGAAGAGAGAGGTGACGGAAGTGAGGAAAAGAGGGAGAAGTGAGAAGAGGGACAATATAGGAAAGGGAGAGGAAGGGGAGTGTTGGGAGGGATGGGGGATAGGTGTTGGTGAGGGGGGAGGTGAGGGAGTGAGGGAGAGGATGGGGGCAGGACAAAACCATCCGTAACCTAACTTTCAGAGACGTTCCTCCTAAACAGACGAAAAATGTGGAGGAAACTTGGTCACTGCAGGTGTAGGTTATGCAAATGGGACGTGTTTTAATGTGTTTGTGGCGAGTGTGTGTGTGTGTGTGTGTGTGTGTGTGTGTGTGTGTGTGTGTGTGTGTGTGTGTGTGTGTGTGTGTGTGTGTGTGTGTGTGTGTGTGTGTGTGTGTGTGTGTGTGTGTGTGTGTGTGTGTGTGTGTGTGTGTGTGTGTGTGTGTGTGTTGTGTGTGTAGTGTTGAAAGAATAAACGACCTTTGCGTGTTAGCTGGGTTAGAAATTTCTCTCTCTCTCTCTCTCTCTCTCTCTCTCTCTCTCTCTCTCTCTCTCTCTCTCTCTCTCTCTCTCTCTCTCTCTCTCTCCCTTAGCGAGATAAGTGACACACACGACGCCGTAATCCTTGGTGACTTTAATCTACCGGTGACGAAGTGGGGCGAATCTGTCACGTCACACCGCGGACACGACCTGTTAATAACTTAAAAGAAAGTTCACTTCCTCAATTTGTGCAAAACCCGACACGTGATAACCATGTCCTCGACCTCGTGCTTGCTACGAATGATGAATTAGTAGAAAATCTGAATATCGGTGAGGAGTTCAGTAATGGCGACCCCCGCTCAATTACCTTCATTATAAACTTCATGGCTAACGAGTCAAATAAAAGCAAAGAAAAGTTCCTGACTACAGAAAAGCAAATTTTTGTAAGCTCAAATCAATGCCTAACCAAATCGACTGAGTCACTTACGCACCACAGACATCAATGCTCACTGGAAAATTTTCACTGACAGACACTTAAAAGCAGTGCAAGAATGCGTACCTGTGGAAAATCGTCGTTGCACTCAAAACATTAAGCCTAAGTGGTGGAACACGCAAATAGCTGAATGCTTGCGTGCCAAAAAAAAGACGTCCATAACAGATTAAAATCCTTCAGTAATAACGATGACCGCACCAGATTCGTAGAGTTGAGACGTAAAGCAAAGAGGTTAATCAAACACACCAAATTACATAATTGGCTTAATCGGCAGGATTTTGAATATAAGTCTAACAATAAAATCCTCACTTTGTATAACTCTTTAGTCCGTCCCCTTTTGGAATACTGCGTTCAAGCATGGTGCCCCTACTACCAGAAAGACATCGATGAATTACAAAGATTTCAGCGTAGAGTAACAAAAATTACACCAAGCCTTACAAATAAATTATACGAAGAGCGTCTTAAAGAATCCAATCCATCCCCATCAACACAAAGAAAACTAAGAGATGACTTAATACAGGTGTTTAAAATCATCACAGGCATTGATAACATGGACTGCAGTAAATATTTCACGATAGTTTTTTTCAAATTACACGCGAGGAAACGGTTGCAAAATTGTTGGAAAATACTTCACTTCTCAAGAATATATATATAAAAAAAAGAAAAAATTCATTGTGTAGGCTTCCTGGAGACCTGACAGACTGCAACACTGTAGAGACTCTTAAATACCATCTTGATAAATATTTTGCCTCCAATCCGCGGCTAACAGCATTTGTTTGTTTCTTAGAGATTAACTTCCTTGCCTCCAGGAAATGGGGCTCATCATTTC
>NC_087179.1:14091879-14094379 GCF_035594125.1 Scylla paramamosain | reverse complement strand
AAACGAAAAGAAAAAAAAAGATGAATATGAAAGGGATAAAAGTGATAGAATGAATGATTAAGGAAGAATGGAAAGAGAAAGAATGAATAAAATAAATCAGTGAAGAGAAAGAACACAAAATATGAATTACAAAAAGAAAAACAAAGGAAATACGCAGAACAAAGCAGAGAGAGAGAGAGAGAGAGAGAGAGAGAGAGAGAGAGAGAGAGAGAGAGAGAGAGAGAGAGAGAGAGAGAGAGAGAGAGAGAGAGAGAATGGGAAAATAAGTAAGGATTAATGATAAATAAATGGCAAAGAATTACTGATACATGAAGAGTAACGTGCGAATAAAGAAATATTTGATAATTAAGGGAGACAAAAAAATATGAGAAATAAATATGGAAAGAATAAAACAGAAAAAGAAGTAAATAAATAAATAGAAATAATGAAAATAACTGTATATAAATTTGGAGTAACAACGCTCGAGAGAGAGAGAGAGAGAGAGAGAGAGAGAGAGAGAGAGAGAGAGAGAGAGAGAGAGAGAGAGAGAGAGAGAGAGAGAGAGAGAGAGAGAGAGAGAGAGAGAGAGAGAGAGAGAGAATAACAAGTACAACAAAGGAATATTCCACCACCAAGCAAAAAAATAATTCTAGTTTTTTTTTTTTTTTTTTTTTTTTTTTTGGCGAAATGTCCATGTCGAATAGAAGAGAACAAGACACTCTCGCCGCCCACCACCAGATGAAAAAAATAAAACCGAGGCAAAGTGAATGAAAAAAAAAAAAGATAGACAGGAAGAAAAAAGCGGTGGGAGAAAGACGCAGGGGTAAAAAAAAAAAGAAGAAAAAAGAAATCAAAGAATAAACACAAATGATCTGTAAAAAGAAAAAAAAAATGTTGAAGTTAAAAGTTTGTTCCTGAAATCAAAACAAGACAGGGAAAGAAAAAAAGAATGAAAAAAATAAATAAATAAACGTAAAGGAAAACCTGCCGAGAGAAACACGAAGGAAATGTCAAACTCAGTGGGAAAGGAAGAAAAATAAAGAAAAAACAAGAAAAATAAAACAAAACAAGAAAAATAAGAAACAAAAGAAAAAAATATGAAAACAAGAAAACGAAAGATAAGAAAAGCAAGAAACAAGAAAACAAAAAAGCAAGAAAAAAAGAACAAGAAAAAAACAAGACAATAAGAAAAAAGAAAACAGGAAAAAACAAGAAAAAAACAAGAGCAAAACAAAGAAAAAAGAAAATACAAGAAAAAAACAAGAAGAGGTAAAAAGATAAAAAAAAACAAGAAAAAAAGGAAAAACAAGAAAACTGAAGCAAAAATGAAAAAATAAAAAAATAAGAACAGAAAAAAAGAAACAAAAGAAACAAAGGAAATACCCCTTGAGGAAACCACGAAGGAAACACTAACCTCAGAGGAGAAAAAAAAAAAATAAATAAATAAAAGCAACAGAAGAACAAGCTGACACCGAACCTTTCCAATGACAACACAGGGAATCATAACACGATGTCACATAAACTGACACTATTTTCATTTCCTTTTCCCTTTTTTTCCCCTTTCTTTGCGACTTGTGTTCTTTTCGGCATATTTTCCTCTCCTCTCCATACTTCCTTACACTTGAAATAAGTTTTTTCCTCTCTTTTTCTTGCACTTTTCCTTACTCTTTCTTGTTCTCAATTTCCATACTTTCCTTTCCTTACCACTCTTCCTTCTCCTCTTCTTCCAGCCTCTCTTTATTCTTCTTCCTCCTTCTTTCCCTGTTCTTTTTTTCTACTTCTCCTCCTCCTCTTCCTTTCTTCTTCTTCATCTAATTCCTCCTTCTCCTACTCCTTCTTCTCTTTTGTCTTTCTCCATCTTTATCTTCACCACCACCAACTCGTCTTCCACCTCGACCTCTTCCTTCCTCCCTTATTATCTTCTAATTACTGGTGTTTTTATTATCATTATTTGTTATTATCACTGTTGTCATCATTACCAAACACGTGAACAAAACTTTAACATAAAATAAACAATAAAACGATAAAAAAAAAAGCAAAATGAAACTGACAATAAGAGAGAGAGAGAGAGAGAGAGAGAGAGAGAGAGAGAGAGAGAGAGAGAGAGAGAGAGAGAGAGAGAGAGAGAGAGAGAGAGAGAGAGAGAGAGAGAGAGAGAGATTCGAAGCAACACTTAAACTAACACAAATCCTGAGCCGCGCCTTGACTCCTCCTCCTCCTCCTCCTCCTCCTCCTCCTCCTCCTCCTCCTCCTCCTCCTCCTCCTCCTCCTCCTCTCTTTAACTCTCGGCAAAGTAAATTCATGCCAGACAAACTTACACACTTATTTTTCCCCAACTTACAAACGTTTCCTTGGAGTGTCTCGCGTACTTCTTGATCAGACTGGGAGGCGTGAGAAAGGAGGAGGAGGGGGAGTGTGAGGGGGGCTGGAAAGGTTGGTCAGGGGGTGCAAAACAGGGAAGGAGGGAGGGAGGGAGGGAGGGATGAAAGTGATGAAAAAAAGAGGGAATTATGGGGAGGGG
>NC_087179.1:14046879-14071879 GCF_035594125.1 Scylla paramamosain | reverse complement strand
GTACCTCGCTTTTTACTCTCTCTCTCTCTCTCTCTCTCTCTCTCTCTCTCTCTCTCTCTCTCTCTCTCTCTCTCTCTCTCTCTCTCTCTCTCTCTCTCTCTTTGTTTCTCTATTTTCTCTCGCGTCTCTCCTCTACACTGCCTTCCTGACTTTTCTTCTCTCTCTCTCTCTCTCTCTTTCTCAGTCAATCCATCACAAAACAATTACAAAATACAACAAAAAGAAAAGAAAAAAGAAAATAAACAAAACAAAACAAGAAATCACACACTTATTCAACGAAACACACAAAAAGTGAGAGAGAGAGAGAGAGAGAGAGAGAGAGAGAGAGAGAGAGAGAGAGAGAGAGAGAGAGAGAGAGAGAGAGAGAGAGAGAGAGAGAGAGAGAAAAGTACAACATAAACACAACAACCGCGGAACACAAATAGATTTCCCTTGATAACCAATTTAAATGTAGAAATGAGTTTTTTGGCTAGCTGTAGGGGGCGAGGCGAGGCGAGGCGAGGCGAGGCGAGGAGAAAGAAGGGAGTGCTGGGAAATGGGGGTGGGTAGGGAAGGGAAGGTGTATGGTTGGCTTGCGGTTGAGAGACGGGATGAGGAAATAGGGCAGGAAGGTCAGAATGTGAAGGGTCAAAGAGAGGTGGTATAGAAAGGTCAAATGTCACTCTGCATGGAAAATAATGTTTTTTTTTTTTTTTTTTTTTTGTGTGTGTGTGTGTGTGTGTGTGTGTGTGTGTGTGTGTGTGTGTGTGTGTGTGTGTGTGTGTGTGTGTGTGTGTGTGTGTGTGTGTGTTTGACAGTGTTAGTTTTTAAAAAATGTCGGGGAATAAAAGGGTGTATATATATAAAAAAAAAAAAAAAAAAAGGGGGGGGGAATTCATCAAAAGTTACTGATAAAAATTTAAATAACGTACTTTGTTTACTTGCTTATGTGTGAATTTTTATTTTACAGTATTAGTTTTGCAATATATCTGGAAAAAAAGGGTGTATATATATATATATATATATATATATATATATATATATATATATATATATATATATATATATATATATATATATATATTTTTTTTTTTTTTTTTTTTTTTTTTTTTTTTTTTTTTTTTTTTTTTTTATGTAGGAAGGATACTGGCCAAGGGCAACAAAAATCTAATAAAAAAAATGCCCACTGAAATGCCAGTCCCTAAAAGGGTCAAAGCAGTGGTCAAAAATTGGTGGATAAGTGTCTTGAAACCTCCTCTTGAAGGAATTCAAGTCATAGGAAGGTGGAAATACAGAAGCAGGCAAGGAGTTCCAGAGTTTACCAGAGAAAGGGATGAATGATTGAGAATACTGGTTAACTCTTGCGTTAGAGAGGTGGACAGAATAGGAGTGAGAGAAAGAAGAAAGTCTTGTGCAGCGAGGCCGCGGAAGGAGGGGAGGCATGCAGTTAGCAAGATCAGAAGAGCAGTTAGCATGAAAATAGCGGTAGAAGACAGCTAGAGATGCAACATTGCGGCGGTGAGAGAGAGGCTGAAGACAGTCAGTTAGAGGAGAGGAGTTGATGAGACGAAAAGCTTTTGATTCCACCCTGTCTAGAACAGCAGTATGAGTGGAACCCCCCAGACATGTGAAGCATACTCCATACATGGACGGATAAGGCCCTTGTACAGAGTTAGCAGCTGCGGGGGTGAGAAAAACTGGCGGAGACGTCTCAGAACACCTAACTTCATGGAAGCTGTTTTAGCTAGAGATGAGATGTGAAGTTTCCAGTTCAGATTATAAGTAAAGGACAGACCGAGGATGTTCAGTGTAGAAGAGGGGGATAGTTGAGTGTCATTGAAGAAGAGGGGATAGTTGTCTGGAAGATTGTGTCGAGTTGATAGATGGAGGAATTGAGTTTTTTGAGGCATTGAACAATACCAAGTTTGCTCTGCCCCAATCAGAAATTTTAGAAAGATCAGAAGTCAGGCGTTCTGTGGCTTCCCTGCGTGATATGTTTACCTCCTGAAGGGTTGGACGTCTATGAAAAGACGTGGAAAAGTGCAGGGTGGTATCATCAGCATAGGAGTGGATAGGGACAAGAAGTTTGTTTTAGAAGATCATTAATGAATAATAAGAAGAGAGTGGGTGACAGGACAGAACCCTGAGGAACACCACTGTTAATAGATTTAGGAGAAGAACAGTGACCGTCTACCACAGCAGCAATAGAACGGTCAGAAAGGAAACTTGAGATGAAGTTACAGAGAGAAGGATAGAAACCGTAGGAGGGTAGTTTGGAAATCAAAGCTTTGTGCCAGACTCTATCAAAGGCTTTTGATATGTCCAAGGCAACAGCAAAAGTTTCACCAAAGTCTCTAAAAGAGGATGACCAAGACTCAGTAAGGAAAGCCAGAAGATCACCAGTCGAGCGGCCTTGACGGAACCCATACTGGCGATCAGATAGAAGGTTGTGAAGTGATAGATGTTTAAGAATCTTCCTGTTGAGGATAGATTCAAAAACTTTAGATAAGCAGGAAATTAAAGCAATAGGACGGTAGTTTGAGGGATTAGAGCGGTCACCCTTTTTAGGAACAGGTTGAATGTAGGCAAACTTCCAGCAAGAAGGAAAGGTAGATGTTGACAGACAGAGCTGAAAGAGTTTGACTAGGCAAGGTGCAAGCACGGAGGCACAGTTTCGGAGAACAATAGGAGGGACCCCATCAGGTCCATAAGCCTTCTGAGGGTTTAGGCCAGCGAGGGCATGGAAAACATCATTACGAAGAATTTTAATACGAGGCATGAAGTAGTCAGAGGGTGGAGGAGAGGGAGGAACAAGCCCAGAATCGTCCAAGGTAGAGTTTTTAGCAAAGGTTTGAGCAAAGAGTTCAGCTTTAGAAATAGATGTGATAGCAGTGGTGCCATCTGGTTGAAGTAGAGGAGGGAAAGAAGAAGAAGCAAAGTTATTGGAGATATTTTTGGCTAGATGCCAGAAATCACGAGGGGAGTTAGATCTTGAAAGGTTTTGACATTTTCTGTTAATGAAGGAGTTTTTGGCTAGTTGGAGAACAGACTTGGCATGGTTCCGGGCAGAAATATAAAGTGCATGAGATTCTGGTGAAGGAAGGCTTAAGTACCTTTTGTGGGCCACCTCTCTATCATGTATAGCACGAGAACAAGCTGTGTTAAACCAAGGTTTAGAAGGTTTAGGACGAGAAAAAGAGTGAGGAATGTACGCCTCCATGCCAGACACTATCACCTCTGTTATGCGCTCAGCACACAAAGACGGGTCTCTGACACGGAAGCAGTAGTCATTCCAAGGAAAATCAGCAAAATACCGCCTCAGGTCCCCCCAACTAGCAGAGGCAAAACGCCAGAGGCACCTTCGCTTAGGGGGATCCTGAGGAGGGATTGGAGTGATAGGACAAGATAAAGATATGAGATTGTGATCGGAGGAGCCCAACGGAGAAGAAAGGGTGACAGCATAAGCAGAAGGATTAGAGGTCAGGAAAAGGTCAAGAATGTTGGGCGTATCTCCAAGACGGTCAGGAATACGAGTAGGGTGTTGCACCAATTGCTCTAGGTCATGGAGGATAGCAAAGTTGTAGGCTAGTTCACCAGGATGGTCAGTGAAGGAGAGAGGAAAGCCAAAGCTGGTGGTGAACATTGAAGTCTCCAAGAATGGAGATCTCTGCAAAAGGGAAGAGGGTCAGAATGTGCTCCACTTTGGAAGTTAAGTAGTCAAAGAATTTCTTATAGTCAGAGGAGTTAGGAGAGAGGTATACAGCACAGATAAATTTAGTATGAGAATGACTCTGTAGTCGTAGCCAGATGGTGGAAAACTCGGAAGATTCAAGAGCGTGGGCACGAGAGCAGGTTAAGTCATTGCGCACATAAACGCAGCATCCAGCTTTGGATCGAAAATGAGGATAGAGAAAGTAGGAGGGAACAGAAAAGGGGCTACTGTCAGTTGCCTCAGACACCTGAGTTTCAGTGAGGAAAAGAAGATGAGGTTTAGAAGAGGAGAGGTGGTGTTCTACAGATTGAAAATTAGATCTTAGACCGCGAATGTTGCAGAAGTTAATGAAGAAAAAGTTGAGGGGGGTGTCAAGACACTTAGGGTCGTCGACGGAAAGGCAGTCCGACCTGGGGACATTTATGGTCCCCTCCCCAGATGGGGACTCCGAGGCTGGTGTAGGAGTCGCCATGATTTTAAAATTTTTGGAGTGAAGGGTGTGTGTGTTATTAGGTGCTTGTAGTTTTGTGTGGAGGAAGAGAGTTGTCTTTAGAGGGCAGGCTGTGACTACCCCCTTGTGTTGTGAGACACAAAGGGAAACGTTCAGTGAGGTCACCACTGAACGTTTCATCAGTTACAGAAGAAAATTTAAATATTTTGCTTCTTTGCTCATGTGTGTATTTATTTTTCTTTCAATAATATTAATTTTCAAAAATGTCAAGAAAGAAAAAAGTATATTTGTAAAAAAAAAAAAAAAAAAAAAAGCATTCATAAAAGTTACTTAAAAATTCAATATTGTACTTCGTTTCAATACTTGTTTGTTCTCCTCGTTGTTTGCTTTGGTTTGGTTCACTTTGTTTGCATCAGCTAATTTAATGGGTTTTTTTGGTTGTGGGCGGTGGGTGAGGAAGGGGGCAGGAGAGCTGGGCAACGGGCGAAACAGGAGGTAGATGAGAGGAAGGGAGCGGAGAAAGATGGATAGCGGAAATGGAAGAGACGTGGAAAAGTGAGGGAAAGAGAGGGAGGTAAAATATTAGGTGATAGTGATAGTGATAGTAGTAGTAGTAGTAGTAGTAGTAGTAGTGGTGGTGGTAGTAGTAGTAGTAGTAGTAGTAGTAATTATAGCGCCAGTCATTACAAAACAGTAAGAAAAACATCAACAAAAACATCAACATCACCACAAAGAAAACATAAAAAATAAGAAAAAAAAAAAAAAAAAAAAAAAAAAATATATATATATATATATATATATATATATATATATATATATATATATATATATATATATATATATATATATATATAACCACCACCACCACACACACACACACACACACACACACACACACACACACCTTCCTCTCACCATGCACACTTCACGCAGTTAAACATTCACCATGGCACGAAAGACAACCACCACCACCACCACCACCAGTACCATCACCACCACTACCACCACCACCACCACCTTTCCCCTTTGTCACGAGGAAATAACGATACAAAATTAATACTAGAAGCTTAACTCACACACACACACACACACACACACACACACACACACACACACACCTGGTTCATGATTCACCTGCTCCACCTGTCGCCACCCTCCATGTATTAATTATCACCTACATGACCACCATAATTAACTCAAACACCTGTGCATGTATAATTGACTCACGCAAACCTTACCTGCCTCACACCTGCCTCTACTTTACGTTTGTACTTACACGCGACGAGAATGGGTGTGTGTTTTTATGTGAGGAGGAGGAGGAGGAGGAGGAGGAGGAGGAGGAGGAGGAGGAGGAGGAGGAGGAGGAGGAGGAGGAGGAGGAGGAGGAGGAGAGAAAGAAGAAAGAAGATTAGAAATACGAAAAAGGAGAATAAAACAAAACAAACCAGGATTTTCTCATAAGGTAATATAATAATAATAATAATAATAATAATAATAATAATAATAATAATAATAATAATAATAATAATAATAATAATAATAATTCATTATATACAAACATCCTATCCTTATTTTCAAATTTGGACACACACAAAAAAATCCAACCACTACCACCACTTGCGCAGAGAGAGAGAGAGAGAGAGAGAGAGAGAGAGAGAGAGAGAGAGAGAGAGAGAGAGAGAGAGAGAGAGAGAGAGAGAGAGAGAGAGAGAGAGAGAGAGAGAGAGAGAGAGAGAGAGAGAGAGAGAGAGAGAGAGAGTTTGCTGCTCCTGGAATTCTGTATAATCCTTCACTAGGGAGCAAAGAATTTAGGCTTAGGTAAAGACTTTGGCAAGTATTTACCAAACATAATTTTTAGGAAGGGAGGGCAAGAGAGAGAGAGAGAGAGAGAGAGAGAGAGAGAGAGAGAGAGAGAGAGAGAGAGAGAGAGAGAGAGAGAGAGAGAGAGAGAGAGAGAGAGAGAGAGAGAGAGAGAGAGAGAGAGAGAGAGAGAGAGAGAGAGAGAGAGTAGGGAGAGAGTAGGGAGAGCGGAGGGAGGGAGGCCTAGAGGAGTAGAGGAATGGATGGGGTTGGAGAGAGGCCTAAAAATATGGTCAGAATCTTAGCTGTGTTAGTGTAGGCAGTGCGTATTTCTGGATTCTGGTCTGCGTAGGCCTACTGTGGGAGGCCTGCCCAGTCAGGTCAGTACTTTACACGGACACACATTGGAAAGAAATGGACCATGAATACTCCTGAGACACAAGTGAATAAGTGATCCAAGATGGCCAATTTCTTTCTCTTTATTTATTTATTTATTCATTCATTTATTTATTTATTTATTTATTTATTTTATCTTATTTATTTATTTACCTTTTTTGGTGTGAGGAGAGAGGGAGGAGGGGGAGGAGAGAGAGAGAATGGGCAGAAAGAACAGGAGGAGGTGTAATATTCTCTCTCTCTCTCTCTCTCTCTCTCTCTCTCTCTCTCTCTCTCTCTCTCTCTCTCTCTCTAGTTAAGCTAGAGAGAGAGAGAGAGAGAGAGAGAGAGAGAGAGAGAGAGAGAGAGAGAGAGAGAGAGAGAGAGAGAGAGAGAGAGAGAGAGAGAGAGAGAGAGAGAGAGAGAGAGAGAGAGAGAGAGAGTCTCTATGAGAGCGTCAACAACCTTTCCTGAATGCATTTGTTGGCAAAGGAGGAGGAGGAGGAGGAGGAGGAGGAGGAGGAGGAGGAGGAGGAGGAGGAGGAGGAGGAGGAGGAGGAGGAGGAGGAGGGGTTACATAGTTACACTGAAAACCAAGCCACAACACACCGTGCGGTCCTCACGATGTGACTTAACCTAGGACTAATAAAGTGATGGTTGAAGAAAAGCACAGCAAAGCAGAAGGCTCTCTCCCCACCCTCCACTCCCTCCGGCATAACCCATACAAGAAAAAAAAAAACCCGGAAATAAATACCTTACGGGGTTAGAGAAGGAAAAAACCTTTAGGAAATTTTATAGGAAAGAAAGAAAATAGATGAAATGAGGTGCCCCATTTTCTGAAGGCAAGGAAGTTAATCTCTAATACACAAACCATGTTAGCAGCGGACTGGAGGCAAAATATTTGTCAAGACGGCGTTTAAAAGTCTCTTCGGTGTTGCAGGAGGAGGAGGAGGAGGAGGAGGAGGAGGAGGAGGAGGAGGAAGACAAGGATAACGATGACAAAAATAGGAGTGGAAATAGAGAGAAAAAAATCTGGAAGGGAATAAAAGGAAGAAAAATGGGAAAGGGATGAGAGTGATTGAAGGAATCTGATGGGGGCAATATGTCATAGTGTGTGTGTGTGTGTGTGTGTGTGTGTGTGTGTGTGTGTGTGTGTGTGTGTGTGTGTGTGTGTGTGTGTGTGTGTGTGTGTGTGTGTGTGTGTGTGTGTGTGTGTGTGTGTGTGTGTGTGTGTGTGTGTGTGTGTGTGTGAGGTAAAAGGGCATAAGTATTCACAAACTCTCTCTCTCTCTCTTTCTCACACACACACACACACACACACACACACACACACACACACACACACACACACAAACACACACACAAGAGCCATGTTGTTTTAAGAGCAACGCTGGAAAGGAAAAATGCACTAGTTTAATCATAACAAGATTTCAGACACACCTGACGCCGACATAACAGTGTGTGTGTGTGTGTGTGTGTGTGTGTGTGTGTGTGTGTGTGTGTGTGTGTGTGTGTGTGTGTGTGTGTGTGTGTGTGTGTGTGTGTGTGTGTGTGTGTGTGTGTGTGTGTGTGTGTGTGTGTGTGTGTGTGTGTGTGATTTAAGTCTTCAATTGAATATCATAAAAGCTACAATGCATAACAACAACAACACTTTTTTTTTTTTAATTTGCTTCTTCATTTAGTGATTGAAAAAAAAACTCACATCGGAAGTAATAGTAATAGTAATAATAATAATAATAATAATAATAATAATAATAATAATAATAATAATAATAATAATAATAATAATAATAATAATAATGATCAGTTTCTTCACCTTTCTTCCTTCCTTCTTTCATCATTATACTCTATTTCCTCCTGTGTTTTTCTCCTTCCCTCTCCTTCGCAATTTTTCTCCTGATTCCTCCTTCTATTTGTCACTATTTTTACAGGTTTTCTTCTAACACTTTTTCCTCTCTCTCTCTCTCTCTCTCTCTCTCTCTCTCTCTCTCTCTCTCTCTCTCTCTCTCCATTTCCATTCCATTTTCATATTTCTTTTTAAATTCCCTTCCTTCCTCCAATTATTTCTTATCTTATTTCCTCTCTTCGTAACTCTTTTTTTTTCCCCTCTTGTTTTCCATCACTTTCTTCTATTCCTGTGCTCCATTCCCATTCTTTCTCCCCTCCCTGTCTTTCTATCTCCCTCTTTCACTTTACCCCTTCATTCTTTCTCCCTCCCTGTCTGTCTCTCTCTCTCTCCCCCTTCCTCCCTCCTTCCCTCACTTCCTTCCGTCCTTCCTTCCTTCCTTCCTTCCTTCCTTCCTTCCTTCCATTTTTCCTTTCCTCTCTGATGTTTTCTCGCTTATGCTGGAATGGTGAGATTAGTTCTCTCTCTCTCTCTCTCTCTCTCTCTCTCTCTCTCTCTCTCTCTCTCTCTCTCTCTCTCTCTCTCTCTCTCTCTCATAAGCAAGCCTCAGATGCCAGTCATTAATTATCTACTTAGCGTCCTTACCTCCTTATTTTCTCCTCCTCCTCCTCCTCCTCCTCCTCCTCCTCCTTTCCCAATGTAATCACGGTAACTATACACGTTCCAGAAAACACTAATAAAGGAGGAGGAGAGGAGGAGGAGGAGGAGGAGGAGGAGGAGGAGGAGGAGGAGGAGGAGGAGGAGGAGGAGGAGGAGGAGGAGGAGGAGGAGGAGGAGGAGGAGGAGAAGTAATGAGGAAAATTATATAAATACTCTCTCTCTCTCTCTCCTTCTCTCTCTGTAAGGAAAATAAGTAATAAAATTTTCTCCAGCAATAAATTCAAACACAAGCCAAGCAGGAAATTAATACGTGGAATCACAATCGCTGTCCAGAATTTAATCTTTACAACCCAAAAAATTAAATAAATAAACAAAAAATAATAATAATCGTAAAAAAAAACACGGAAAAAAAGGTAAAATAAACCATTAAGGAATCTGTAAAAAACATTATCGAAATTCCTCAGCGTTGCAATTAAGGAGGTATGAATGAAAAATATGCATTAATTTGTCTTTGTATGAATTTTCTTTTTCAATTTTTTATTTATTTTTTTTTCTCTTCTGTTTTAATTTTACGTGTCCATTCCACAAAATAGTGATGGTGCAGATATGAAATTTGTTCCCACGATGATGATGATGATGATAATGATGAAAAGGAGGAGGAGGAGGAGGAGGAGATGTAGAAGCAGAAAGATGAAGAAAAGAAGGGTAATGAGAAGACGAGAAGGACGAGAAAACGGAGCAAAAGAAGGATCAGAGAAATAAATAACAACAACAACAACAACAACAACAACAACAACAACAACAACAACAACAACAACAACAACAACAACAACAACAACAACAACAACAACAACAACAAAACCCTCTCTCTCTCTCTCTCTCTCTCTCTCTCTCTCTCTCTCTCTCTCTCTCTCTCTCTCTCTCTCTCTCTCTCTCTCTCTCTTTCAAAATTTTCAATCTCTTTTAGTCACCACAAAGTCCTTAAGACAGCAACTCTAATTCCACCAAAGCGAGAGAGAGAGAGAGAGAGAGAGAGAGAGAGAGAGAGAGAGAGAGAGAGAGAGAGAGAGAGAGAGAGAGAGAGAGAGAGAGAGAGAGAGAGAGAGAGAGAGAGAGAGAGAGAGAGAGAGAGAGAGAGAGAGAGTGACGCCGTCTAAATGGTTCTCTGATTAAGCCAAGTTTGGTCTGGAAAGTTCCTCTATTTCATCTTCTTTCTTTCTTCCACTTACTATTTTTAGAGAGAGAGAGAGAGAGAGAGAGAGAGAGAGAGAGAGAGAGAGAGAGAGAGAGAGAGAGAGAGAGAGAGAGAGAGAGAGAGAGAGAGAGAGAGAGAGAGAGAACGCTTTTTATTCACGCTTTCGCTACCTGTTGTTGTTGTTGCCGTTATTGTTATTATTATTATTATTATTATTATTATTATTATTATTATTATTATTATTATCATTATTATTATTATTATTATTATTATTATTATTATCATTATCATCATCATTTATAATTATCGTTAGGCTTCCATTTTTAGTGTTCTGGTATTCTCTCTCTCTCTCTCTCTCTCTCTCTCTCTCTCTCTCTCTCTCTCTCTCTCTCTCTCTCTCTGTCTCTCTCTCTCGTACATCGTTCGTTTCGTTCCGTCCGACAAAACTTCATTTACTGATTTATGGGAACAGTTTCTCACCCCCAGAGAGAGAGAGAGAGAGAGAGAGAGAGAGAGAGAGAGAGAGAGAGAGAGAGAGAGAGAGAGAGAGAGAGAGAGAGAGAGAGAGAGAGAGAGAGGAGTCAATGTCCACTTATTAATGGAGACTGTCATGTACGTTTTTTACTGCCGTGGTATACACACACACACACACACACACACACACACACACACACACACACACACACACACACACACACACACACACACACACACACACAGGTAATAAAAAACTTCAATATATAAGGTGTAAAAACTATCACTTTTTAGGCTTGAAAGAGACACAAGAGATACGTGAAAATAAATCCTTCTCCTTGCACTAATTGGTACTAACTTTTCTTTCCTCCTTTATTCAGGCAGTCCGTGTTTTCTTGTGACTTGTACTCGTGTTTTATTCATACTTCATTCATCTAGTCATTCATTCATTGGTGCTCGGGTGAATTGTTTTGTTGAATTGTTTTGTTGAATTGCTTTGTTTTTCTTCACATTCCTACGAGTAGAGTGAACAGTGTATCAAGCAGCAACGTCGCCGTCATCGTTGTTGTTGTTGTTGTTGTTATTGTTGTTATTGTCACTGTCATCATTATCAATAGTAGCAGCATAATCATTATCAATAAAGTGGTGGTGGAAGCTGTAGCAGTATTAATAGCAGCAGCAGCAGCAGCAGCAGCAGTAACAACAACAACAACAACAACAACAACAACAACAACAACAACAACAACACCAGCAGCAGCAGCAGCAGCAGCAGCAGCAGCAGCAGCAGCAGCAGCATCAGTAACAGTAGTAGTAGTAGTAGTAGTAGTAGTAGTAGTAGTAGTAGTAGTAGTAGTAGTAGTAGTAGTAGTAGTAGTAGTAGTAGTAGTTGTTGTTGTTATTGATTTTTTGTTATTGCTGCTGCTGTTGTTTCTAACTGTCACGTGTCTTGTCCTGTTACAAACACTGGTAGATACGTTAAGTTGTAGCGGAATAGTGTAAGTCGCGGTGCTCACTCACACCACTGCCAAGGTGTTCCCGCGCTCCCTCTTAAAGTGTGTTTAGGCAGGTGTCGTATTAGTGGCTGTCTCCTTGTGCGAAGCTGTCTGCTCTTTGCAGGGTCTATTACATCCCTATACGTGGCTAATCTTTTAACCAAGTTTTCAGCCATGTTGGTGTGGACAGCAGGGAGAAATGTCTTTATCAACCCACCTTTGTTTGTACGTACAAGGTCCATCCACGAACTGGTCACCGGCAACAAACGAGAAATCAGGACTATTTGAATTATTCTTCACAAACAAAAATGACGAGCAACAAGAAAATGTTAACCCTTCGGGTGCAGGTGACGATCTCTTACGGAGGGAAGCGGCCGCAGCGCGTGCGTGTGGTCGCCAAGGACCGCGGCGCGCTGCTGTTCCCCTACCGCCGCAAGCTGGCCTCCATCCCGCTGTACAAGGCGGGGTGGACGCGCCTGCCCGGCGACTTGTGGCGCAACGAGCAGGCCATGGCGGTGCCCGTAGACATGGCCAAGCTGCTCAAGTACAAGAACCTCGCCCTGCAGCTGTACTGCCTGCGCGGGAGTGACGTCAAGCACAAGGGCGTCTTTAACCTCCGGCGGGTGATGGCGCAGCAGCAGCAGGAAGACGAGGTGTTCCTGGCCATGCGCTACTCCGCGCTCTGCTGGTGGCACCGCCTCACCTTCGGCTGCTGCCGCAAGGCTGCCGACGACGAGGCGGTGCCGGTGGTGGTGCGAGGCGGCGGCGAGGTGCGGGGCCGCGACGCCGGAGACGGCGGCCTGGTCAACATGTGGCGCGGCGTCCCTGCCTCAGGGACCCCTGCCCTGTCCCAGGCCACATCTCTGGCAAGCGTGCCAGCCCCCGCCGCGGACTCCCCGCCACCGGCGCCATGGAGCAGCTTGGGGAGCTTCCACCCCCGCGACCAGTGCGATTCCCCGACTCTGGCGCGGTGTTCCCCCAGCTGCTGCGGGAGCACGACCTAGGGGCCGCGGAGGTGGGGACGCGGCAGCGGGCTGAGGAGGTCCCCCCGCAGCGCGGCCCATGGAGGCACGGACGGCTGGCGCGCGGCGTGGTGGCTGCCCTCGGAACTGCGGGAGGTCTGGCGGTGGCCGCGGGCACGCTGGTGGCCGGGCAGGACGCGCCGCTCGTGCACTGGCTGGTCTGCGGACTGGCTGCGGCCCTCGCGCTGGCGTACGCATTCGCCCACGCCCGTGTGAGGCGGCGACGCCGGCGAGGCAGAAGCAGAGGGCGCGAAGGGTGTTCCGTAGAGGGAGCAGCACCCTGAGGAGAGCTGCCCGCCCAGCCGCCAGGGCGGACAGCTCTCAACACACGGACCACCATCTCTATGCCTATATAAGGCAAATGTATGTATGTATGTATGTATGTATGAATGTATGTATGTATGTATTTATGTATGTATATAAAGGTAAACACTCCAGACAAAGTGATTTATGAATACCATGGAGAGTCAAACAAACTGATGGCATCTGTGTTAACAACATACACCCACAAGTAAAAGTGGTCTTTAAAGTGGTCTCATGCATCAAAAGTGCATGAGAAAGAACGCCTGACAGCAGTTGTGACGTAGACCATGAACACAAGTGATGCTTCTTGATTAGTAATTAACATGGAACAAGTTATGTACAGTTAACACGCTGACAGAAGAATTTACTTCTATATTATAATTTGATATAATAATAGTAACATTAATAATAATAATAATAATAATAATAATAATAATAATAATAATAATAATAATAATAATAATAATAATAATAATAATAATAATAACAATAACACTTCAGTACTTGGTGCACGATATGTTAGGTGAGCACATGCCAGCAGCAGTGTGATGGACAACACAATAACAACACCTGAACATCAGCGGAAGGTACTAAGCTGATCAGTAAGTGGACAGAATACGAGTTTTTAACCTACTTTTCGATGTCTTGAGGGAGGGCGCGTCCTACAGGTGGGGAGGAAGAGAATACTATAAAACACGCCCCAAGTGACTAGTGGAGTGTTAGAACTTTGTAAGGCGGCGCAGAGGAAGACTAAGACCATCACGGCGGCGGGTGCTGTAGTCAGAAGATGGAGGAAGGTTGTGCATTTCACTTTTATTTACGGGCACGAGGGCAGCCATTGCTAGTTTAGTTATGTCATTTGGTTTTAAAAGTTTAGTCTGTCTGAAGAGTGGATCTGAATGTTCTAGATGATTGCTGTTGAGTTATATTGCTTTGAGTTATAATTTTAGAGGAGTTAGATAGTAGTAGTAGTAGTAGTAGTAGTAGTAGTAGTAGTAGTAGTAGTAGTAGTAGTAGTAGTAGTAGTAGTAGTCTCAGTAGTAGCAGCACATTAATATGAGGCGGCGTACATTTAACCCTCACTTTCCCCTTGGCAATTAGGAACAGAAAAAATCACACACACACACACACACACACACACACACACACACACACACACACACACACACACACACACACACACACACACACACACACACACACACACACACACACACACACATTTCTTTTTTTTTTCTAACATACAAACTCAGCCTCATTTTCTGACGCTTGACTGTGATGATGACGGCGGCGGCTTCTCCAGACACGTCCCCTCTTTGGCCTCACCCCGATAACTCCTTTCACGGACGAGAGGGGAACTTTTATAAATACATCCACTATTTTTCCGGTGGCGCTAAGTTGAGGTACCTGAAGGCCTACGCGGGGTTAATTAGCATGCAGGTAGAGACAGACAGACTGATTTGAGTATTCATATATTCAACCCTCTGCCTACCTGCTCTGCCTCTCCCTCCTCCTCCTCCTCCTCCTCCTCCTTTTCCCTCTTTCCTCCTTCTTTACCTCTCCCCTGTACGTATTTCCCCTCTTCCCCTCTTCCCTTCTCCCCTTCCAGTGACTTGTAAAGGATTTATTTTTCCGCGACATCTTTATTTTCCCTCGGTGACTTAATCGGATTTTGTCTCTCTCTCTCTCTCTCTCTCTCTCTCTCTCTCTCTCTCTCTCTCTCTCTCTCTCTCTCTCTCTCTCTCTCTCTCTCTCTCTCTCTCTCTCTCTCTCTCAACTTCCAGGTATTTACGAGTTTTTCTCCAACTTCTTTTTTTTTCATTATGTTTATTCGTGTGATTTTCCTTCCCCTGTTTATTTGAGCTTTTTCTTTTTTTTCCTCTTTTTCCTTTTACTGTCTCCTTTCCTCGCAAAACCTTAATTTCTCGGGAGATATTTCCCAAGGAGAGGAAATTTGTCTGTGGTTCTCCGGCATTTTTTTTTTTTACTCCTCTCAAAAGTGTCAGACTGTAAGATTAAATTAAATCCTTCTTTTTTTTATTTTATTTTTTTATCATATGTTTGCGTGGGAGATGATCCGATTCTTCTTTACGCAATTTGTTCCGTGTTGATAAAGACGATTATTAGTGTGTGTGTGTGTGTGTGTGTGTGTGTGTGTGTGTGTGTGTGTGTGTGTGTGTGTGTGTGTGTGTGTGTGTGTGTGTGTGTGTGTGTGTGTGTGTGTGTGTGTGTGTGTGTGTTTTACAGCCAAAAAAAAAAAATTTCCGTGAAGATGAAAAAACTTTAAGTAATCAACGCCTCAAGATTAATTATTATGATGGCGAATGTGTGTGTGTGTGTGTGTGTGTGTTTGTGTGTGTGTGTGTGTGTAAGGGCGGGACAGCTTTAAAGGAACAAGAATATATATCTCCATTTTTTTCTCCGTCTCTCTCTCTCTCTCTCTCTCTCTCTCTCTCTCTCTCTCTCTCTCTCTCTCTCTCTCTCTCTCTCTCTCTCTCTCTCTCTCTCTCTCTTCGTTTATTTGTTTGTTTGCTTTTTTTTTTTAATTTCTTCTTTTCTGTATAGCGGGCGAGGATTCAGCTCTGCAGCGAACCAACTTTTTTGGCATCTATTCATTCTGTCTTTTATATTTTTTTTTCTTGTTTTTTGTTTTTAAGTCTATAGGAGGTGAACGAAACATTTATTTATTTATTATTTTTTTTTATGTGTGTGTGTTTCTAAGATTAACAAAAGTAGTAATTATTTTTTCTCCCTCGCTCTCCATAGACAAAATTACAATTCATACAAGTATTAGAGGCATAAGAACAGTAGAAATGCAATAAATTAAGTAAGTGAAACAATATCTTTTTTTTTTCTCTTATTTCTCCATCCACGTTCATGAAATCTATCAAGGGAATACTTTGAATAACACCCAAAATCCTGAATGACGTCCTTCTGAAGCTGCTGATACGACTACCTTTAATAATGATGACAACAAAAATTTATTCAACCTACACGTTTTCCGTTTTATAATTTATGCAACAAAAATATTTCTGCCGGCACCACCACCTCCACCACCACCACCACTAACGCACCATCACAAACACATAGCAGACCAACAAAAAAATTACCGTGAACAGAGTAGTAGTAGTAGTAGTAGTAGTAGTAGTAGTAGTAGTAGTAGTAGTAGTAGTAAAATAATAATAATAATAATAATAATAATAATAATAATAATAATAATAATAATAATAATAATAATAATAATAATAATAATAATAATAATAACACAGGTGAGGGGCCCAGGCAGGTGTAGTGGCTAACACCTGACGCGGACAGGTTCTCACGGGGACAGGTGACGGGACCACTGACAGGAAGCCATGAATAATAAGCGAGTTTCCTTCCTTCCTCTCTCTCTCTCTCTCTCTCTCTCTCTCTCTCTCTCTCTCTCTCTCTCTCTCTCTCTCTCTCTCTCTCTCTCTCTCTCTCTCTTCAATCTCTTTCCTCCTCCTCCACGTTCTCCTTCTTCTTCGTACCCTCCAAATCTTTCCCTCTCAAGATGGCACCACTGTACCACTGTTTCTGGGATACTGTGTGTGTGTGTGTGTGTGTGTGTGTGTGTGTGTGTGTGTGTGTGTGTGTGTGTGTGTGTACAGGGGCCTTATCCGTCCATGTATGGAGTATGCTTCACACGTCTGGGGGATCCACTCATACCGCTCTCCTAGACAGGGTGGAATCAAAAGCTTTTCGTCATTAATTCCTCTCTTCTAACTGTCTTCAGCCTCTTTCTCATCGCCGCAGTGTTGCATCTCTTGCTATCTTCTACCACTGTTTTCATATTCACTGCTCTTCTGATCTTGTTAACTGCATGCCTCCCCTCCTCCCGTGGCCTCGCTGCACAAGACTTTCTACTTTCTCTCACCCCTATTTTGTCCACTTCTCTAATGCAAGTATTCACACTCATTAATTTCTTTTTGGCAAACTCTTGAACTGCATACGTGTTTCTGTATTTCTTCCTTCCCATGACCTGAACTTTTTCAAGAGGGAGGTTTCAAGACACTTGTGCCCCAATTTTGGATGACACTTTTGACCTTCAGCGACTGTTACCTGAGTGGACCCTTCTGTTTCATTTCTTTTATTCATTTATCCATTTTATTTATTTTTTTTCGTTTTTTTTTTTTTTTGTTGCCCTCGTCCAGCGCCCCTCTTTCATAAAAACACAACACAGAATACGAAATTAAAAGAATGAAGACCATTAAGATTATGAAGTCTCTCTCTCTCTCTCTCTCTCTCTCTCTCTCTCTCTCTCTCTCTCTCTCTCTCTCTCTCTCTCTCTCTCTCTCTCTCTCCAGCTACACTTCCTCCCATCACCACACCAGTTCATCTCCTTCTTTCCCCCAATTCCTTCCTTTCCTCCCTCCCCTCTCTTCCTTTACCTCCGTCCCTCCGTCCCTTCCTCTCTCTCTCTCTCTCTCTCTCTCTCTCTCTCTCTCTCTCTCTCTCTCTCTCTCTCTCTCTCTCTCCCTCCTTCCCTGTTCCGGCGGAAGGAATGCGAGAGGGGGAAAGAGGGGAAAGAAATGGACGGACGGACGGACGGACGGACGGACGGACGGACGGACACACACACACACACACACACACACACACACACACACACACACACACACACACACACACACACACACACACACACACACAGTGAGAGAGAGAGAGAGAGAGAGAGAGAGAGAGAGAGAGAGAGAGAGAGAGAGAGAGAGAGAGAGAGAGAGAGAGAGAGAGAGAGAGAGAGAGAGAGAGAGAGAGAGAGAGACTAATGACAATAATAATGAAAAATTGAGAGAGAAAACACACACACACACACACACACACACACACACACACACACACACACACACACACACACACACACACACACACACACACACGAGGGAAAAAAAAAAAAAAAGGAAGGGGGAAAAAATGGAAGAGGAAAACACAGATTCCCAGCTAAATCGTGGGGCAGTCTGTAAAACCTTTCCCGGGGGTGGAAAATGGATGCGACCTCTGCAGGGAAAAAAATATATATATATATGGAACAAATATTTTCCCCCTAGATGCTCTTAAGAAGTAACGCGGCTGGACTTGGCCTAGGAAACGGAAGGGAAAAAATATGGAAGGAAAGGTTGGAATAGGAAAAAATCGCGTATAGAAAGCAAGAAGAAGAAAAGGGAGAAAAAGATGAAGTAAAAGAAAGTGATAGAATTTTCTTGTTTTTGGTTATTTGGAATGTGTGTAAAGGAAGGAAGGAAGGAAGGAAGGAAGGAAGGAAGGAAGGAAGGAAGGAAGGAAGGAAGGAAGGAAGGAAGGAAGGAAGGAAGGAAGGAAGGAAGGAAGAAAAAAAGGAAGAAAAGAAGAACTAAGACAGAAAAAAAATAGAAGAAAAAAAGGATGAATATAAAAAAAAGTAGAAGTGAAAAAAATGTAAGGTAAGAAGAGAAAGTAAAGAAAAGTACGAAAAAAAAGCTAAATGTCTGAATTATTTGAGAACAAGAGAAAATAAATAAATAAATAAGAGAAGAAGATAAAACATCAAGGAAGAAGAATGAAAAAGTAAGAATGCCATAGAAAAGTAACGTTAGAATGAATGAAATATAAAGAGCAAATAAATACAGAGAGGAAACGTGAACATACAAGAAAATATGAAAAAAAACGGAAAAAAATGATAAGCAAGAAGAAAGTAGGAGAAAATAAGGAATAAAAATTAAAGTTTCCGTAAAATGAATATACTATGCATTGACAGAGAAGGAAAATAAAACAGTATGCAGTGAAATTATGAGACGGTAAAAAAATAAATAAATAAACAAACAAGCAAAAATAGGGAAATAGAGAAAGACAGGAAAGGAAGAAGAAGGAATTAAAGAAAAAAAGTCTATTATTAGTTACGTATATACGAAAGAGGAAAAAGGGAAATATGAGCGTTAAACAAGGCATAGGGAAAAGTGAATAAATGTTTGGAATAAAGAGAAAGTGAAGAGATAAGACAAAGCAAGTAAACTGAAGAAAAAATAAGAAAAAAATATATTCGGTCCTCAGTTTACGTATGGAAAAGAAAATTAGAATAAATGAGACATAAGAAATATTGAATAAATGAAAGGAAAAAATATTTGAAGGGATGTGAACAAAAAAACAATGAATAACGAAAAGAGAAACGCGAACAAATAAAGAGAATAAGAAAGAAGGAATATAAACGGAATGAAAAAGGAAGGAAAACACGATAAATAAAGAAAACGGATACGTGAAAGAGAAACATACAATAAGAAAGAAAGAATGAAGGAAGAACAAGACAAATAAAGAAAAACGATAAGTGAAAATATAAATAAATACAATAAGAAAGAAAAGATGTCAAAGAAATGAAAAAAAAAATTACGAAAACATAGAAAATCGAATAAGACAAAGGAAAATGTGAATAAATACATAAAATAAGAGGAACAAAAGGAGATAAGGAAAGAGGGAAACAGAGGATTTGAGATTTGGTAAAAGGGGAATTGGAAAAGGGGAAAACGAAAGAGGGTAATTTCATTTTTTTTCCCCCAATGGCGACACCAAGATAAGAAAGGAACACACACACACACACACACACACACACACACACACACACACACACACACACACACACACACACACACACACACACACACACACACACACACACAGGATTTAAAGGTACACATTCATACAAAAATAACACATACATATATGCACTGTTCCCTTCCCACTGAAATACAACTATTGAACTCTCTCTCTCTCTCTCTCTCTCTCTCTCTCTCTCTCTCTCTCTCTCTCTCTCAAAAAGTATTAACAGAACACTCGCACGCACACAAAAGGAAAATACACACATACTTGAAAGGAAACAGGAAAAAAAAACTAATATTCGGTTAAAGAGTAAATAAAAACATACAAATAAAGCAAAATCATAAACAGACATACAAATAAAAGAACCGTCATACAACATACACATTACCAGAAAAAAATAAAATAAAACAAGTAAATAATATCGAAAATTTTTAAGGAAACATGAAACAAACCAAATTGAAGATAAAATAATGAAAAAAACATAAAAAGAGAGAGAGAGAGAGAGAGAGAGAGAGAGAGAGAGAGAGAGAGAGAGAGAGAGAGAGAGAGAGAGAGAGAGAGAGAGAGAGAGAGAGAAAATGTAAGTAGACATACATACATACATACATACATACATACATACATACATACAGACAGACAGACAGACAGACAGACAGACAGAGATACAGAGACAGACGGAGGACGGGCAGGTAAACAGATAATATTTGAGAAAGGAATTAAGATGATGACTTTTATTAGGTGATTAGACACAAATGATCGGGCAAACAGGTCGTTAATCAAGGCTCAAGACAGGTAAACAGGTGTGTGTGTGTGTGTGTGTGTGTGTGTGTGTGTGTGTGTGTGTGTGTGTGTGTGTGTGTGTGTGTGTGTGTGTGTGTGTGTGTGTGTGTGTGTGTGTGTGTGAGAGAGAGAGAGAGAGAGAGAGAGAGAGAGAGAGAGAGAGAGAGAGAGAGAGAGAGAGAGAGAGAGAGAGAGAGAGAGAGAGAGAGAGAGAGAGAGAGAGAGAGAATTTCTGTCAGTCATTCAGTTTTTAATCCATTTCATTCTTTCTTCCTTTTTTTGTTTCGCTCTCTCCCCTTTTCCTCTTTCTTCTCCTCCCCTCCATCTTTCCTTTCACCTTCCTCCTCTATAGCCTTTCTTAATTAAAGCTTCCTCTTTCTCTCACTTTTTTTTTACTTTTCTCTCTCTCTCTCTCTCTCTTTCTCTCTCTCTCTCCTCTCACTCTAGTCTATCACTGTATTTTACATTTTACATTTACTTTCAATTCTTTCAACTCTCTCTCTCTCTCTCTCTCTCTCTCTCTCTCTCTCTCTCTCTCTCTCTCTCTCTCTCTCTCTCTGTGTGTGTGTGTGTGTGTGTGTGTCTGTGTGTGTGAAACGTCAGTAGTAGTAGTAGTAGTAGTAGTAAATACAATTCTTTTACTACACACACACACACACACACACACACACACACACACACACACACACACACACACACACACACACACACACTAAAAGCCCAAGAGATGTACAGACCACAAAAACAAATACACAAACAAAGCATTCGACACACACCGGGAGAAGAAAAAAAAAAAAAAAAAAAAAAAAAAAAAAAAAAAAGCAGAGGGGACTCCATTGTAGTGCTGTTATGTAGAAAAGTTTTATCCTTCCATAAAGCTAAGGGTATGCTGGAGCCAAACAACACCAACACCCAACAGCTGCAATAACAATAACACCAATGATAACAAACAAGAGGACAAAAAAATGACTAAGAAAAAAAGGGATTTAAAAGTCAACAAAAACAATAACTACAGTAACAAAAAAAAAAAAGCAGCTAAAAGGAATAATAATAGTAATCGTAAACCTCAAAACAACAACAAAATCAATGAGGGTAATAACAGCAGGGCACCAGCAAAAATACAACTGCATCCAAACAACTATTACAACTATTAACAACTTCCATAACAACAGCACCAGTGGTAGTAGCAACAGCAATAACAGGCACGGAAACTGAAGCAACACCCACTACACAAACAGTGACCAAAACAACAACAACAACAACAACAACAAAATATTACTACTACTACTACTACTACTACTACTACTACTACTACTACTACTACTAAACCTCTAAATTATCCATGTGAGAAAGAGAAAAGAAAAGGACTAGCAAACTTTTTTTTTTTCGTTTGTCTTTTTTTTTTTAAGGTACAAATGGAAAAGTGAGGAGGCGCCACTTGACGAGCAGACACACACAGCTTTTAACAGCCATTAAATAAGCCATTAACTTCGCCACATTTCCCCTTTAACCTCCCTTCCTTACTCTCTTTAAATGTTTTCCTTTTTTCCTCTCCCTTTTTTCCCTGTTTCTTTTTCACCTTTTCATTTTCTTCGTCTTCCCATTTTTTTTTATTTATTTCTCCCTTTCTCTTTCTTCCTCACCTTTTTATTTTTTTCCTTTTATCCTCTCTCTCTCTCTCTCTCTCTCTCTCTCTCTCTCTCTCTCTCTCTCTCTCTCTCTCTCTCTCTCTCTCTCTCTCTCTCTCTCACATTTTCAGTTTTTCTCGTCTCATCTCCCTCTCTCACACATTTTGATTTTCTTCCGCTTTTCATTTTCTTCCTTTTATTTCTCTTTTCTCTTCGTCAACTTTTCATTCTACTTGTTTCCACTTTTTTTTTTTCGTTTTATCCCTTCTCCCACCTTTTCATTTTCTTTCTATTCAC
Organism: Scylla paramamosain; assembly: GCF_035594125.1. Taxonomy (NCBI): domain Eukaryota; kingdom Metazoa; phylum Arthropoda; class Malacostraca; order Decapoda; family Portunidae; genus Scylla; species Scylla paramamosain. Next base: position 14,049,777 of record NC_087179.1, on the reverse strand, counting down.
ATTTTTTTTTTCCTTCGTCTCTCACCTCTTCATTTTCTTCCCCTTTTCCTGTCCTCCCTATCCTTTATTTTTCTTTCTTCCCCTTCCCTCTTCCACCTCTTCTTTACCATCTCTCTCTCTTCATCTTCTTTCTTCTCCTCCCTTCCTTTTATTCTCTGTATTCTCTCTCCTTACTTTCTGCCTTTTTCATCTTTCTTCCTTCTTCCCTCTTTCTCTCTATCTTTACCTTCTAACTCTCTACGTTTTCACCTCTTACTCTCTTCCTTTACCTCTTTCCCCTTGTCTTATCTACCTCTTCCTCCCTTTTCTTGCATTTACTTTCATTCTCTCCCTCATCCTCTCATTTATCTCCTTCCCCTTGTTTTATTTTCCTCTTCCTTTTTTTGCACTTACTCTTTCCCTTTTTCTTTTCCTCTCCTTTATCGCCTTCCCTTTCTTTAATTATCATTTTCTCTCTCTATCCCCACTTTTTTTAGTAGTCTTGATCTCTCCCCATCACACAATCTATTAAATCATTAAAGTTTACTCTCCCTTTCCCTCCCCTCCCTTCCCCTCTCTTCTCTTCCCTCCTTTTCTCTTTCCCTCTCCCTCTCTAACCATCACATTATGTTTCAAATCATTTAGTCTCCCCTTCCCCTCCCTTCTCTTCCCTTCCCCCTCCCTTCTCTTCCCTTCCCTTCCCTTCACTTCACTTCCCTTCACTCAATCGTCTTACCTTCTTTCCAACCCCAGCGTCACGGAAAGAGCAAGAGAGAGAGAGAGAGAGAGAGAGAGAGAGAGAGAGAGAGAGAGAGAGAGAGAGAGAGAGAGAGAGAGAGAGAGAGAGAGAGAGAGAGAGAGAGAGAGAGAGAGAGAGAGAGAGAGAGAGAGAGAGAGAGAGAGAGAGAGAGAGAGAGAGAGAGAGAGACGTTTGGTGTTAAGGTTCTGAATGTCTATAAATCGTATCAGTCTATAATGTATAGAGAGGAAGGCGCGTCCCTTAGCGACTGTGTTCTTATGGATGAGCACGGGGAGTTTGGTGGTGGTGGTGGTGGTGGTGGTAAAGGAAGGACAGAAAAGAATACGAAGGAGGAGGAGGAGGAGGAGGAGGAGAAACAAGAAGAACAAGAACAGGGACAAGACCAAGAAGAACAAGACGTAGAGGAACAAAGAAAACAAGAAGAAAACAAGAACAACACTAATAAGAAAAACAAAAACAACAATAAAAAACAAGAACAATAAGAACAAAAACAAGAACAACAATTATAATAACAACAAGAGCAACAACAACAACAAAAACGAGGAGGAAAAACCAAAGAGAAGCAGAGTATAAAAAAAAAAAATAGGAGAGGAAAATGGAAGTAAAGCTTATAGGGCAGAGACGAGAGGAGGAGGAGGAGGAGGAGGAGGAGGAGGAGGAGGAGGAGGAGGAGGAGGAGGAGGAGGAAAGAGAAGAAGATTATTACATCAATTGTTAAAAAAAAAATCAATAAATCTAAACGTGGCCAGACTATTCCTTCCTCCTCCTCCTCCTTCTCCTCCTCCTCTTCTTCTTTCCCTTTCCTCCCTTCAACTGAGTAAAATAAAAGTCTATTTCATATTCATTTGCAAGTAATCTAAGTTTTCCCTTAGAGACGGTGTGTGTGTGTGTGTGTGTGTGTGTGTGTGTGTGTGTGTGTGTGTGTGTGTGTGTGTGTGTGTGTGTGTGTGTGTGTGTGTGTGTGTGCGCGCAGATCCATTAATAGCCTACCACAACCACCTGCTTCTCTCTCTCTCTCTCTCTCTCTCTCTCTCTCTCTCTCTCTCTCTCTCTCTCTCTCTCTCTCTCTCTCTCTCTCTCTCTCTACCTACGCACCTGTATGAGTTTGCTTCAGTTTCTCAGGTGTTAGTTACCTGTTAACGTTCAATTAACACACGCAAAGCCATTCACTTGCTTTCCGAGGCGTTTATACCTTCCCCCCACCCCCCGTCTGTCCGTCTGTCTATAGAGGCCCCACGCGCACCTGTCGGCCCGTCCCACCTGTCCGTCTTCATATTCCCCCGTCAGTCTATTCTCGTGACGCAGAATCGCTAACTTCAATCGCTCACCTGGTGTCGGTACCCATTAGTTTACCTGTCCGTCTATTTTTGGCCAGTTACTCCCCCTCTCTCTCTCCCTCTCCCTTTCTCACTTCGGCGATCGATTTATCTTTACCGTGTGTGTGTGTGTGTGTGTGTGTGTGTGTGTGTGTGTGTGTGTGTGTGTGTGTGTGTGTGTGTGTGTGTGTGTGTGTGTGTGTGTGTGTGTGTGTGTGTGTGTGTGTGTGTTTAAAAAGAGGGACAGAGGCACAGATACACTAGATTTTATAAAGACACACTGATACATACATACACACATACAAACACATACCTGCAGCCTCTGTCATCCACACCTACACACACACGTAAGCACCTGATGCATTGTTCACTAATTAATACTCCTACCTGTACGTCCATACCTGTGCTCTCCCTTTCCTTTGTTAACCTGCATTTTTTTCCTTATTTATCTTGTGTCTCTCATTGATCTCCACTAGTTATTAATTATTCTCATGTATTTTATAGTTCCTCTTATCAAAGTCTTGCCGCCTATACGTTACTGATTCCCTTGTGCTTCGATTTTTTTTTTTTTTACGTCTCTTTTCATTCCCTTCTCATTCAACTTGCATATTTTTCATCTTTTCTTTTCTTTCTATTCACCTCCTATTTTTTCCCCTGTTCATTTTCTTCCCACTCACTTTCCTTATTTTGCATCTTTTCATTTTCTTTCCATTCATCTCCCATATTTTCCCATCCTTTCACCCCTTCCCATCACCTCATACCTTCCCCGCCTTCCATTCCCCTCCCACTTCACCCCTACATTCCACACAAACCTCCCAGCAATCTCTACCATCCCTTTGATTT
>NC_087179.1:14024379-14041879 GCF_035594125.1 Scylla paramamosain | reverse complement strand
AACATCTGCTGACAAACTTGAGATCTGCTGACAAACTTGAGATATGCTGACAAACTTGAGATATGCTGACAAACTTAACATCTGCTGACAAACTTGAGATCTGCTGACAACCTTAAGATCTGCTGACAACCTTAAGATCTGCTGACGAACTTGAGATCTGCTGACAACCTTAAGATCTGCTGACAAACTTGAGATCTGCTGACAACCTTAAGATCTGCTGACAAACTTGAGATCTGCTGACAACCTTAAGATCTGCTGACAAACTTGAGATCTGCTGACAACCTTAAGATCTGCTGACAAACTTGAGATCTGCTGATAACCTTAAGATCTGCTGACAAAATTGAGATCTGCTGATAAACTTGAGATCTGCTGACAAACTTGAGATCTGCTGATAACCTTAAGATCTGCTGACAAACTTGAGATCTGCTGATAACCTTAAGATCTGCTGACAAACTTGAGATCTGCTGATAAGCTTCAGATCTGCTGACAACCTTAAGATCTGCTGACAAACTTGAGATCTGCTGACAAACTTGAGATCTGCTGATAACCTTAAGATCTGCTGACAAACTTGAGATCTGCTGACAAACTTGAGATCTGCTGACAAACTTAAGATCTGCAGACAAACTTGAGATCTGCTGACAAACTTGAGATCTGCTGACAAACTTGAGATCTGCTGACAAACTTAACATCTGCTGACAACCTTTAGTCCTTGATCTGCTGACACCACGGCACTGGCATAGTTTCACTGCGGACACCACTACAAAACTATATCACGTTTATGATGGTTTTGTTGCAGTGAAGGCGATAGCAGTGACTTCTATCTACTCATCACCTGGCATCGTGTCTCCGCTCATTCCTTTCCTGATTAATTGCAGGTGGTTTTACGGTGCCTGGAAGGTGTCTCCAGCGTTGAAAGGGTTTATTTTACTTGCTGGCAGGCGCTGAAAGGATTTATCTTACCTGCTGACAAACTCCTTTGGAAAAAAAAAAGATAAAAATGAAAACGAATATATTTTCATAAAAACAGAAAGCAACACTTGAAACACACCACACAAACACACTCCACCCCTTCTCCCTCCCACACACACACACACACACACACACACACACACACACACACACACACACACACACACACGTACAGACAGCAGAAAAAAAAAATGAAGGCAGTTACTCAATTTCTGACCACCAATGTACGTCACATCAAGGTAAACTTCACCCACTGAGATGCTCCCATAAAATTATATCCTAACAATTCCAACAGAGTTAATGAAACAGACTCAGTAATCAGGTAGTCAGTGCCGAGTCAGTAAGGGGATTTGAAAGAGGAATACGCAAATTTATAGATGGGGGATGCAAGGTGAACGTCGACAGGTGTGCTTCATAAAGAGACCGCCACGTGTAGAGCTGATGGCTTCTTACAGCTCTCCTTATGTCATGTTCTTATAAACTTGAATTAGTCAAACCCAATGAAGATAGAATCGAGCCTCCTTGGTCCAGCCTTGCCTAACTTGATCTAATTCAGTTTGTCAGGGTTTCTGTGTGAATTCCATCGATAAAGATTCCTCCTTGCAAAGCTCCACTCAAAATAACTTCCCCACCCTAACCTGGTGTAACTTATTCTACGCTGCCCTGACACACCTCTCATGCATATTCCATTCATGAAGATTCCTGCATGGAAGTTCCGCCCAAAATAAATCCTTCAGCCTCACACAGCGTAACGTTATTCCACCCTGACCTAACCTTCCACTCCAACCTCACTTTCCCTATCAGAAATTATGCAAATTCTATTCACGTGCTGGAATCGGCTACGGGAATTTCATGGCAAGTAATTCCTGCAACCTGATTTAGCACAACGTAACTACTAACCAGGCTGAACCTAACAATACCACACCTAACCTAACCTAACCTGACTGAACTTAACCTAACCTAAACTAACTTGACTGAACCTAACAATACCACACCTAACCTAACCTAACCTAACCTGACTGAACTTAACCTAACCTAAACTAACTTGACTGAACCTAACAATACCACACCTAACCTAACCTAACCTAACCTAAACTAACCTGACTGAACCTAACAATACCACACCTGACTGAACTTAACCTAACCTAAACTAACCAGGCTGAACCTAACAATACCACACCTAACCTAACCTAACCTAACCTGACTGAACCTAACAATACCACACCTAACCTAACCTAACCTAACCTAACCTGACTGAACCTAACAATACCACACCTAACCTAACCTAACCTAAACTAACCTGACTGAACCTAACAATACCACACCTAACCTAACCTATAGATTACCAAACCTAACCACTGACCTAACTAAACCTAACAATACCACAATTAACCTGACATAACCTAACATTCATAAATAATAAAAAAAAAAAAAAAGTAACCTGAAATACAGTAATTCTTAGAAAAAAAAAATCAGCCCATCTAACTTACCGTAACACAACATAACAAAACGAGGAATGTCCCCCTGTACCTAAATAACCTACCAAACTAATCAAATCTACCTCACGAACACCCATGAAAATGTAAACCTAAACCCAAACACATTAATTCTCTCATGAAAAATAAATAAATAAATAAAAAATAAATAAATAAATCACCGCACCTAACTTACCATAACACAGCATAACAATTAAATCCAACACAACAACACAGGACGCAACACAACCTATAATGGCGAGACTTATTAATGTTGGAAGAATTAAGCTCAAGGTAAACTGCTCATGGGGGAAATTTAACTTAGGGAAACAACTCACAGCGTCTTGTCCCCAGGTACAGCCAAGCTTACTAATTTCCCCCCCACCCCCACCCCCACCCCAACACTCACCCAGGAGGCAGAAGTCAAGGCCAGTCAACTCTGAGCACAGGTGTTGTACAAGGACTGCTTCCCGATCAATTACGTGGCAGGTAAGAATGAAAATACGAAGAAATAAGTATGAAAGGAAATGTTTGGCATATTTCTCTCTCTCTCTCTCTCTCTCTCTCTCTCTCTCTCTCTCTCTCTCTCTCTCTCTCTCTCTCTCTCTCTCTCTCTCTCTCACGACAACGCCAGAAAATAAGAGAGAAGTCAAGCCGCAAAAAAGGCAAAAATTATACCTTACCTCTTTAAATGAACGACATCATAGACACGCGCGCTAAATCGAATATTCACACGCACGCACGGTCACACACACACACAGAGACACGCACGCAGACACGACGAGGCACGCTCACAGTAGGAGACGCGCTGAAAAAAAAAAAAAAAAAATCGGCAGGGTGGAGAAACTGAGAAAGAGAAACGCGAGAACAAGAAAGGTATGAATAGGTGATGGTGAGAGGAGGAGGAGGAGGAGGAGGAGGAGGAGGAGGAGGAGGAGGAGGAGGAGGAGGAGGAGGAGGAGGAGGAGGAGGAGGAGGAGGAGGAGGAGGAGGAGGAGGAGGAGGACGCCGAATGAAGAAGCTTAGAATGGAGAGAAAAAAGAGAAAAGACGAAGGAAAAGAAAGACAGGAAGAACGCGAAAATAAATAAATAAAAAGGAAGAAAGAAAGGAGAACGAGAACAAAAACCAGAGGAAGACGATAACAAGAAAGAAAGCAAGTAAACAAAAAAGAAAGAAAATAAGAAAACAGGAAAACAAAAACAGAGGAAAAAAAAAATAAATAAAAACAAGAAAACACACACACACACACACACACACACACACACACACACACACACACACACACAAAGAGGAACAAGAATTAAACAAGAAACATTTATCACCACCACAATACCCCCACCAACACAACACACGCCAGCAGTACGTCCTATCACCACCACCACCAAGGTACTGTACGTCGCGTGGTTACTGGTGAGGGGAAGAGGGCAAGGGGTGGTGGTAGCAGGGGTGGGGGGGGGGGTGAGGGCAAGGAATCTAAGGGGAAATCCAGGAGCAGTCCGGGGAGAGTGAACAAGATATTGAAGCGACGAGACTGGGAAATTAGTGGCCCAGAATTGAGTCATGGAGAGAGAGAGAGAGAGAGAGAGAGAGAGAGAGAGAGAGAGAGAGAGAGAGAGAGAGAGAGAGAGAGAGAGAGAGAGAGAGAGAGAGAGAGAGAGAGAGAGGAGAGAGAGAGAGAGAGGAGAGAGAGAGAGAGAGAGAGAGAGAGAGAGAGAGAGAGAGAGAGAGAGAGAAATTATACCTGATATGTAGATCGCTTAAGTAAAACAAGAAGTTGAGCAAAAGAAGAAGAAAGGAAAGGTGCATTTTAAATCCTCATTTCACATCAGTCTTTCCTTTTTTGTTTTTCTCTCTTTTATCTCATCTGTTATTACCTTCTTTCATTCATTCTTTCATTCCTCTTACTACTTTCGCAATCCAGAAAAAAATAAATAAATAGCATTAATTTTTTCCCCTGGTCTCTCTCTCTCTCCTCTCTCTCTCTCTCTCTCTCTCTCTCTCTCTCTCTCCTCTCTCTCTCTCTCTCTCTCTCTCTCTCTCTCTCTCTCTCTCTCTCTTTCACACTTGGATTAGCTAGCGCCACTATCCTGCGCATTTTACGAATTCTTCCCGTGGGGTTTGCGCATTCCTGGGGCGACATTGTTTAGAGGGTGTGGAAAGAAAGATCTAAATTTATGCGAGCCTTTTTACTCTCCCTGCGTGTCTGAACTTTTTTCCCCCAGTAAGAATGATTTTTTTTTTTTTTTCTGTTGTTGGATTAGTGTGCGCTCGCTTCTCTTGTATTGCTTGTGTCTGTCAGTGTCTTTGTGGTGAGACCCCGCTCCTACAATGAAAGGTTGAGAATTTCACCGAGATATGCAACAATTAATAGCAGCGGAAGTAATGCATGCAATCTTTATAAGCACCAAAAAGAACAAAAATAGACTAAAAAGAATATGTATTGCAATTTCTACCTGGTTTAAAGTTTATGAGAACAAGTGAAGGTGTCCTGGAGTATTTCATTAAAGACAGGTGTATCAAATAACTGTAAAAGGCTTAACTAATATTACTTTTATTACTATCAATTAGTAGTCTATATATTACTTCCTCTTACTGTCTTTTTTATATATATATATAGGAGGGGCATTAGCTAAGGGCAAAAAGAAGTTAGGGCCCTCTAGATTACCAGTTTCCAAAGCGAGGTGAGTGAAAATGATCAAAATTTTAGATAATAATTGTCTACAAACCTCCCGCTTGAAGTTCAGATATCTCTTATTGTTTACTGTTTTCTATCACTATGAGGTGGTGGTGGGGGTGGTGAAGTGAGTGGAGGAGGAGATGGAGTAGTGGTGGTGGAGGTACTGGAGGAGATGATTGTGGAAGCAGAGGAGGTAATGACGGAGGCAGCGGAGGAAGAGATGATGGAGGTAGTGGAGGAAGACAATGATGCTGTAAGTGGAGGAGGAGGTGGAGGTAGTGGAGGTAGTGGGGGAGGAAACAGTGAAGGCAGTGGCTATGATGGCAGCGATAGTGGTGGTGATGGTGGTGCTTGTGCGGCTGGTGGAGTCAGTAGCGGAGGAGGAAGAGGTGATGGTGGTAGTTGTGGCGTTAGTGGAGGTAGTGGTGGTGGTGGTATAGCCAGTAAGGGCCATAAACCGGTTTAGACACTCGCTCCCTGCCGCCATGCCTGCCTGGCCTCGCCGTGCATGCGCAGTAACCTTTCACCTGCGCAATTTATCGCTTTTTTTCTCCACGCTCCCTTCCCTGCTCCTCTCCACCTGCGCACTTCATATAGTCCTCTCTCTCTCTCTCCTCTCTCTCTCTCTCTCTCTCTCTCTCTCTCTCTCTCTCTCTCCTCTCTCTCTCTCTCTCTCTCTCTCTCAACTTCATCGCCTCTTTTCCGTCCCTCACTTCATATTACGAAAGAAAAGTAAAAAAAAAAAAAGTAAAACAAAACAGATTCTACATAAAATCTTACCTCAGCATTACGGAAAAGAGGAAAAGTAATGCTAATTCTACTACAATTTCACCTCACTTAATATTACAAAAGAAATGAGTTAAAAAAAAAAATATTCAAGTTAAATATTAAACTCAGAATATCTACGTCACACTTTACAATTAGGGAAAGTGAATATTCTTTTTAATTCTCATACATACAACTATTGAGGTGTGACTATCAAACACTGAGGTGGCGACAGCAATACAGGTGACGGTGGTGATAAAGAAAACACGTAGTAATACACGGGGTTTAATAATGGGACGGTGAAGGTGCTTATACTACACAGCAATGAATATTAATGAATGGCAATAAATAATGATAAAGCAGATGATGAGAAAAAATATATATATAAAAAAAAACTTGATATGTACGTAGGCATAAATATAGAGCGATAAACTACAGTAAATATTAGTGGGTAGTAGATGAATACAGTAAATGATTAAAAAGAATGGATTGTAACAGTCACCACCACCACCACCACCACAATTCCCACCCCACCACTACTGTCACTATCACCACTACTACTAACACTATCTATGCCCCATTCCTAACCTTTCATCGAGGACTACTGTTGTTGTTGGTTCTATCTTGTATTGCTAACTGTTATTGTTGGTGCTCTTGCTTTACCACTACTACTACTACTACTACTACTACTACTACTACTACTACTACTACTACTACTGCTGCTGCTGCTACTGCTGTTACTGCAAAGGTAAGAAAAATAGCAACAGATCTTTTGGCCATTAGGAGATGAGGAACAGCAAAGGTTAGTCTTCTTCCTCTTCTTGTTTTTCTCTTTCTCCTTTATCATCTCTTTTTTCTCTTCCTTTTTTTCTTCTTCTTTCTTTTCCCTTTTTTATTTTTTCTTCCTTCTCGATTTATTCTTCTTTCCTTCTCTTCCTCGTCCTCCTCCTCCTCCTATTCCTTCCCTCCTTCAACAACAACAACAACAACCAACAAAAACTACTACTACTACTACTACTACTACAAGCTACACGTGGGCACACACACACACACACACACACACACACACACACACACACACACACACAAGATAAACGAATATTTATAACGTCACGTGACCTAAAATGACACAGATTATGCATTAGTCCACCACGTCACTATCTATCATTCCTACCACGCAACACACCACCACCACCACCACCACCACCACCACCACCACCACCAATCACCATTATCACCAATTCTACCTAAAAACCCCATCTCTTCACCACAATTTCCCCTTTCTTTTTTCCCCACGCGGTTTTCCCCCCCCTACAACTAACACCCCCCCCCTCCCTGCCGCCCCTCCAACACCCCATCAATAGCAGACAGTAAGAGGGGAGTGGTGAGGAGGAAAAAGGGGAGGGAATGGGGAGGGAATGGGGAGGGAAGGGAGATGGATTATGACCATGACCATGAGGTTGTGGTGGAGAGAAGGAGGGAGGGGAGAGGGGAAGTGAGAGGTGATGGGGTGTGGGAGAGGGGAGAGAGAAGGGAGAGTAATAGTATAGACTTCATGGCAAGCGCTCACACGTAACCTTTGCGAGGGGAAGAGTGAAAAGTGAGAGTGAGGGGAGAGGTGGAGGAGGAGGGAAGAGGAGGAGGAGGAGGAGAGGTAAGTGGGAGAGGGGAAGGTTGAAGTGTTGATATGATGGAAAGGTGAGAGAGAGAGAGAGAGAGAGAGAGAGAGAGAGAGAGAGAGAGAGAGAGAGAGAGAGAGAGAGAGAGAGAGAGAGAGAGAGAGAGAGAGAGAGAGAGAGAGAGAGTATGCAAAATCAGGAAGGGAGGCGAACAAGAAGAACAAGAGAGAGAGAAACAATAATAGGAAGCAGACGGGAGAGAGGAAGGAAGGAAGGAAGGAAGGAGGGAGGGAGTAAAAGAAAGAAGGAAGGAGACGAGGGAAGTTATGAAAGAGAAGAGAAAGGAGAGAGGAGAAAGAAAAGGACAAATAAATACACGCTTGAGTGGAAAGGGAAACAGAATGGAAAAAGAAAAAAACAAGACGAAAAAATGTGAAAATTAGAGGAGGAGGAGGAGGAGGAGGAATACAAAGGAAAGCCAAACAGCAACAGATCTTTTGGTCCTTGCAGGGCTGTTTGGTAGAAGAAGAAGAAGAAGAAGAAGAAGAAGAAGAAGAAGAAGAAGAAGAAGAAGAAGAAGAAGAAGAAGAAGAAGAAGAAGAAGAAGAAGAAGAAGAAGAAGAAGAAGAAGAAGAAGAAGAAGAAGAAGAAGAAGAAGAAGAAGAAGAAGAAGAAGAAGAAGAAGAAGAAGAAGAAGAAGAAGAAGAAGAAGAAGAAGAAGAAGAAGAAGATGGATGAATAAAAGTAAACACCAAAGAAGAGAGGGAGAGAAAGAGCGTGATTAGACCATGAAAAGGAGCAATGAAATATGGAGGAGGAGGAGGAGGAGGAGGAGGAGGAGGAGGAGGAGGAGGAGGAGGAGGAGGGAGAAAAACACGCCAATTTTAGAGCATAAATACCCGAAAACAGAATATGGAATGAAAAGAATTAAGATCATTAAGATTATGAAGTTGCTCTCTCTCTCTCTCTCTCTCTCTCTCTCTCTCTCTCTCTCTCTCTCTCTCTCTCTCTCTCTCTCTCTCTCTAGCCTCTCACCTGCTCCCCGCCTCACGCAGGTGTAATCAACCTCATTAACTCCACGACAGGTGACGACTCAAGTCTTCTTCTCTATTACCGTAAGGCCGCTCATGCTAATTGACACACGCACGCACTCATGCACACACACACACACACACACACACACACACACACACACACACACACACACACACACACACACACACACACACACACACAGTAAATCGCCGGAAAAATGTAAGGTAATTCCAACATGATACAAAATAATAGGAAAGAATGCAAGGTTAGAAAATACAAAATTACAAGGGAAATTACTGAATTCAGCGCCATATTTGTCCAAGGGAATGTTAAATGAAATTGGTAAAATGTATTCTGGTTTACTTTCCTCTAATTTACTTTCCTCCTTTCTTTTTTTCTTTTTATTTTCCTCTTTCCTTTCCTTTCCTTCTTTGTTTTTTTTTTCTTTTTTTCTTTCCTTTCCTTTCCTCTTCTTTTTCTTCTCTTTCCGATTCTTTTCTTCGTTCATTTCCTTTTTTCTTTTGTTTTTCTTTCTTTTCATTTGTTTCCTCTTTCGTTTTCCAGTTCCCTTTATTTTTTCTTTCCTTCCCTTTCCTTTTTTCTCCCTTCCTTTCCATTCTTTTTTTCTTTTCCATTTCTCTCTTTTCTTTCCTTTCCTTCCCTTTCTATCATTTTTTTCTATTCTTCGCTTCGCTCCTCTTCCTTTTCTTTCCATTTTATTCTTTTTTTCCCTTTTAATTACCTTTCCTTCCTTTTCCTTAGCTCTTCCTCCTCATTTCTTTCTTCTAATTTGATTTCCTTCCCTTTCCATTCCTTCTCTTACCTATTTATTTCCCCCTTCTTTGTTTTCCTTCTCTTTCCATTCTATTTCTTTTTTTCCCTATTACTTCTTTAGTCCCGCCAACATTTATTCCCTTTTCTTTCCTTATGCTTTGTTTTTATGCTCCTATGTTCCTTTAGTTCACTGTAGAAAATAAATGACTATCGCATTATATAAGTACACTATAGAAACTTCAATTACTTTAGCACACAATTCCTATACATGTGAAAATAAATAAATAAATAGATAAACACACACGCACTCACATACACACAATTTAAAGTCATTATTTATACTCACGTTAAGTTTCCAAGGCAGCTGCAGGTGTGTGTGTGTGTGTGTGTGTGTGTGTGTGTGTGTGTGTGTGTGTGTGTGTGTGTGTGTGTGTGTGTGTGTGTGTGTGTGTGTGTGTGTGTGTGTTGTCCATCAGGTTTGTATTCTGCAGATGTGTCCTTTGTCAGGTATATATGTGTGTGTGCGTGTGTGGTTCGTCAGGCTTGTATTCAGCAGGTGTGTCCTTCGTCAGGTAATACACAAGTGCCGCAGCCATCGTCCCACAGCGCCGCCTGCAATCCAGACATTAGCGTCAAATGAAGGTCGCCTCGCTGCAACACACAATTCCCAGGAACACTTCACCTACTTAGGCGCAACACGGCATTAAATTGAATAATCTCCTTAACTCGTGTAGCATTAATTTATTTCATCCTGTCTTTTTCTTTTTCTTTCTCTTTTTTTTTCTTTTTTTTTTTGGTGGTGGTGGCGTGAATTAAGATCGTGAATATTACTTGAAGGAAGATAATGTAAGAAAAATTAGCAAAAACGTGCATACATACATACATACATAAATAAGAGATACGTGTTCCATCATCATCATCATTATTATCATCATCATCATCATTATTATCATCATCATCATTATCATCATCTCTTATCATTTTTTTATGAGAATTTTTTTTTCCTCAGTTTCTATTTTCCTTTGCATTTTCTTCCCTTGTACACCAAAAAAAATAAATAAAAAAATTAAAACTACATAAAATAACAAATTCTTCCATGTAATCCCGTGTATTTATGTACCTGAGCAGGCCAAACACACCGTACATTCATTACCTCCGTGTCTCGCGATGCTAAAACTACTGTGACAATTACCAACAGAAAACAAAATCTTTCACTCACAGTCTGTCACTTAAAATACACTTCCCGTTTGTATGTATGGCGTTTGTACCTGAAGAAAAAAAAAAAACTAAACACAAGCCACTAACGAGTAAATGGAGGTAGTGTAGAGTAAACTGGTCCTTGTTGTCTTGTTAGCATTGTACTTTTATCCTTAAGAACTCGTTACTTTGAGGGCATTTTTCAGGTTTATTTCTCCAGCAAAACTCAAGCGTGTTTTTCCAAATGAGTAAAAATATCATGGGCTATTTATTTTCACAAACTTGGTCGTGTTTTCCAAATGAGTTAAAATATGAGACTAAGTAACCATAAAGTTTTTCCAACCCTCGACTTTATGAGAGGAGAGACTTGAGAATTTTTTTTTTCTATCCCAGTTTCTTTCTTTCATTTTTTACTCTTTCATTTACTTCCTTTTTATTTTCCTTTCGTTTTTTTGAGATTTTCTTTTTTCTTTTCTATTTCATTCAATTCCCAATTTCATTCAATCATCTCTTTTCCTCTCTCGTTTTCTTAACCCTTTTTTTCATTAGGTCTTATTTCCACCACTATTTCCTATTTACTATTCATTGTTTATTCTCTTTTATCCTTTTTCCTTTCCTCTTTTTCTTGTTTCACTACATTTATGCACCCATTTTTTAATCTTATTTTCTCTTCCTTCTCCATCCTTTATTTTTTTCTCTGTCTTGCTCCAATTCTTCCTCCTTCGTGTATGGAAGAAATAAAGCAGAGGAAGATAATTAGCACGCCAGCACAGTAATTGTTTGCCTCACTTCACGGTGCACAAGAAAAGCCCCGATGCCTCATTTCGTAATAGTAATAGTGATGGTAATGGTGGTGGTGGTGGTGGTGGTGGTGGTGGTGGTGGTGGTGGTGGTGGTGGTGGTGGTGGTGGTGGTGGTTATGATGAAGATGATGATGGTGATAAAGACGACGACGACGACGACGACGACGACGACGACGGAGGAGGAGGAGGAGGAGGAGGAGGAGGAGGAGGAGGAGGAGGAGGAGGAGGAGGAGGAGGAGGGGGAAATGAAGAAGAAGAAGAAGAACAGAAGAAGAAGAAGAAGAAGAAGAAGGAAACAACAACAACAACAACAACAACATGAGTGACGAAGATGATAACACACACACACACACACACACACACACACACACACACACACACACACACACACACACACACACACACACATTAATGACCACTGACTTTTACTATCAAAACTCTTTTCCCTCCACCTTTTTCCTCTCCTCTCCTCCTCCTCCTCCTCCTCCTCCCCCTCCTCTTCCACCTTTCATCATTGGTCGTGTCCCTCTAAGCCGCATCACTTCAAGGCCCATCACCCTCCAATCCATCACCCACAGGCCCGTTAGCTTTGAGCCTATCACCTCTTCGCCTATCACCTCTCAGCCTATCGTCTCTCGCCCTATCATCTCCCTCCTCCCCCCTTACCCACCATCCCCGCCCCAGTCCTTATTTCCTACTCCCTATCCTCCCCTGTCCCTCCTCTGTCTCCCCTGTCCCTCCTCTGTCTCCCCTGTCCCTCCTCTGTCAATCAGTTAATTTACAGCGTCGACTTCAGTGGATTTTTTGGTCTTCTCTACTAATTACTTCGGTCCGAAAACTGAGTGGCGGTGTTTTTATTTTTTTATTTTTTTACTTATTTTTTCTTTTTTGTATGTTAATTTGATCGTTTAGGGGAGATTTTTTTTTTCTTTTCCGCGCGAAGCTTGTATGACAGTGACCTATTTTGCTTCTTCTGAGTCCCTGTAGTAGTAGTAGTAGTAGTAGTAGTAGTAGTAGTAGTAGTAGTAGTAGTAGTAGTAGTAGTAGTAGTAGTAGTAGTAGTAGTAGTAGTAGTAGTAGTAGTAGTAGACAGTCTCTCGTATCCTGACACTGGTACCCCCGGCCCTCTTGTTCCCCTCCTCCCCTCTTTCCTACCCCTCCCCACCACCATATACCCCAATACTCACCACCAATGCCCACCTGCCCCTCCCCAGCCCTCTTCCCCACCACTAAGTCCCCCAGTACTTATTCCTTGGTACTCATTCATTCCCTGGACACTAGTCCCCATTACCTTCCCCCATTCCCCAACATTAATTCATTACCTACCCATTAGTACCCATTCCTTAGTACACATTCACTACCTATCCACTAATTTCCATTCCCCATTGCCCATTTCCAGTCCATTCTCGGTACCCATTCCCATTTACCCTTGTCCAGTTGTGCCCACCTCTATACCCTCTCCCCACTCACTCCCTGCCCCTCCCATCCCTTACCCGGTCCTCCCTCACGGCCCAGGTACGGACAGGTAAGTTTTGCAGTGTCAGCGTGGTGCCCGGTGAGGCGTCGATTGGCAGAGTGAGGCGGCAGATCGGCAGCGGCGCTAACCACCTCGCAGGAGCCTATTTGCATGCATGAAACTTGCATGTGCTGCCACTATATCATCCTGCAACACGGCACTACATGGAAATTCACTAAACCCCTGCTTGCTTGCTGGCTGGCTGGCTGGCTGGCTGGCGCTGACTGACGGAGTGAGGGAGTGAGTGACTAAGCTGATTCTGTCTCCTCCTCCTCCTCCTCCTCCTCCTCCTCCTCCTCCTCCTCTTCTGTGATGCGATAAAACGGAAATGAACGAAAGATTAGATGCGGCGTGAATTTTGGGCTTTTCTTTTTTTTTTTTTTTCAGAATTTTAAGGTTTTTAGTTCGTGCATGCACACACGCTCGCACGCACTCACGGACGGACGTAGATCACGCAGGAAACACGCAGGCACGCACTCACACACACGCGCACACACATATAACCTCTACTGACCTCTAACGTGACCTTTGCTATCAAAATTCCCTTTCACTTCTTCCTCTTCCTCTTCCTCCTCCTCCTCCTCACACGAATTATGAACAGTAGCAGTAGAGAGAATAGACTATTTCGTTCGTGTCAAAGAAAAGTAATGGAGTTATAATTAGCGGCGTCACACCTATAAGTGATAATTCCAAAGACATAAAATGACGGGAAATTGCAAAACAGAGACAAAAATTTCAGCGTTAAATTCCAAAAAGTGAACGAAGCGAAATGAAATAAAAAAGAGTATATATTTCGTTCGTGATGTGGGACGATAAGGAAGACTGGGATTAGGCGCGCCATGAATCAACGTAATCCTTTCACAGATACGAAATAAGAAAGAATTACGAATGATAAGCAATTACTACATATATATATATATATATATATATATATATATATATATATATATATATATATATATATATATATATATATATATATATATATATACTAATAACTAATGAAGTAAGTCTCACTGAAGCCCCCGGAAATAAAATAAAATGAAATGAGAAAGATTTACGACTTATAACTAACTAATGAAATAAACGTAAAGAAAAACAGAAACTAAAAGGAAATGAAACACGAAAAGAATTACGAGTGATAAGCAATAATTCAACACTTAACTCGGAAAACTTAATAACGAAAAACACACACGACGGAAGGAAATAAATTAAGAGAGAGAGAAAAAAAAAAGTCTGTTAATTCACAACTTTCCAGGACAACTTTCTCGTTTTTTCCTGACCTTGAAAAAGAGATGAGGAAAGTAACACATTCTTGACTCTTACGTATTTCCCTCTCCCTCTCCCTCTCCCTCTCCCTCTCACTCTCTCCCTCCTTCAGCAAACACTCATATGCAAGAGGCAGTCTCTCATGCTACAAGTTTACAGGTGCCAAAAACGTGCTACTACCTGTCCTCCTCCTCCTCCTCTTCCTCCTCCTCCTTCTCCTATTCCTCTTCCTCCTCCGTAAACGCCTCACAGCCTGTCGTCACTTCTCCTCCTTCAATTTTCAGGTAAATGTGTGTGTGTGTGTGTGTGTGTGTGTGTGTGTGTGTGTGTGTGTGTGTGTGTGTGTGTGTGTGTGTGTGTGTGTGTGTGTGTGTGTGTGTGTGTGTGTGTGTGTGTGTGTGTGTGTGTGTGTGTGTGTGTGTGTGTGTGTGTGTCTTAAATAAATAAATTCCTTAATCACGTATGCGAAATACTGAGACTAGCAAGCTGCACGCACACACACACACACACACACACACACACACACACACACACACACACACAAATACGTGACTCTCAAGATAATGGTCTTTGCCTTGACGA
The DNA here is from genome assembly GCF_035594125.1 of Scylla paramamosain. NCBI lineage: Eukaryota > Metazoa > Arthropoda > Malacostraca > Decapoda > Portunidae > Scylla > Scylla paramamosain. The sequence goes on along the minus strand of NC_087179.1, from coordinate 14,027,196 downwards.
AAGTAGGTATTTATTTTTATTTATGCATCTACACATATTCTCTCTCTCTCTCTCTCTCTCTCTCTCTCTCTCTCTCTCTCTCTCTCTCTCTCTCTCTCTCTCTCTCTCTCTCTCTCTCTCCACAAGAAGCACTAGAATACTGACTTTTCATTTTTTATTTTTACTGAAAGGAGACTGAGTGTAGCCTTCTCTTTAGCCCAATTAGATTCACCTCCTACCTTTCCCTCCTCACCTGTCCAATTAGTAATAAGATATGTTGCTCCTTTATGCTCACTTTTCCACGCTCTTATCTCCTTACGTAGGTCACAAGAAACTCACCTCTCACTTATCTCACTTATCCACTCACGCCCTTCTCACTTGCGCACACACACACACACACGCACTTACAACGTGATTATTCATAAAACACCTGCACATGTTATATGAAAAGCACACTTACATAACTTTAATTATTCAGTAAGAGTTATTTTCATTCATAAAATATCAGCACTTTAAACGATAACAACCTCTAGACACACACACACACACACACACACACACACACACACACACACACACACACACACACACACACACACACACACACACACACGGCTCTGCTCTCAGTGCCAAGACACGTAAAAAAGAAAATCAAAGGCATGTAATTATACTCGCGTTGAAAAGGAAGAGGAAGGGAGGGAATGAAGGAGGGAGGCAGAGAAGGAGAGAAAGAGAGAAACTGAGAATTAAAAGGGAGGGAGGGAAAAAGAGAACTTGGGTCATTATACAACGAATTAAGTCCAAGTTTCCATTCACCTAAAGAAAGACCTGTTAAGTTAGGATTCAGGGCGGAAAAGTGTATAAAAAATGGAAACAAAAAGGGAAAAGTAGAGAAACCTAATTTGCATAAGACAACAGTGCGCTTTAATAACACAGGGGAAGTGTGTGTGTGTGTGTGTGTGTGTGTGTGTGTGTGTGTGTGTGTGTGTGTGTGTGTGTGTGTGTGTGTGTGTGTGTGTGTGTGTGTGTGTGTGTGTGTGTGTGTGTGTGTGTGTGTGTGTGTGTGTGTGTGTGTGTGTGTGTGTGTGTGTGTGTGTGTAGAGGATGTTAATGTTAATACTGTTTGTGTTTTTATGCATGAAAACGATCCTTGGTAAAATAATTAGCTTCGTGTGTGTGTGTGTGTGTGTGTGTGTGTGTGTGTGTGTGTGTGTGTGTGTGTGTGTGTGTGTGTGTGTGTGTGTGTGTGTGTGTGTGTTTTGCCGATCGTTAAGGGACGGAATATTCTCATCTTTTCCTTGAATTAACTAACACGATTACGTTTCAACGACACTTTTGTGGTTATGTCTTCCTGGGAACGGCGGGGAATCACGACCCGGCACAGGAACACCCGGAGGAACATTGCAGAGAAGAAGAAGAAGAAGAAGAAGAAGAAGAAGAAGAAGAAGAAGAAGAAGAAGAAGAAGAAGAAGAAGAAGAAGAAGAAGAAGAAGAAGAAGAAGAAGAAGAAGAAGAAGAAGAAGAAGAAGAAGAAGAAGAAGAAGAAGAAGAAGAAGAAGAAGAAGAAGAAGAAGAAGAAGAAGAAGAAGAAGAAGAAGAAGAAGAAGAAGAAGAAGAAGAAGAAGAAGAAGAAGAAGAAGAAGAAGAAGAAGAAGAAGAAGAAGAAGAAGAAGAAGAAGAAGAAGAAGAAGAAGAAGAAGAAGAAAAAAAAAAAAAAAAAAAAGCAAAATAAAAAAAGGACAACAAATAACCTAACCTAACTGAACCAAATGTAAGAAACCGGATATACTCTTTAAGTAATACTACTACTACTACTACTACTACTACTACTACAAAAATAAAGCTAAAACAAAACCTAACCTAACACAGTGACACACGCACTAACACACTAACAAACAAGAGACGCTCGCTTTAACTATAAGTTTCCCCTTTACTAAAAAAAAATAAATAAAATAAATAAATAAATAAATATAATAAAAAATACATATATAAAAAAACATATTAGGGTGAAAAAAAATCCACATCCAAATATTTCAAACTTAATTAACACTTTTCAGCTCAGTGCACGCGGCGAGTTACGAGTTAAAGTATGAATAAAAAAAATCTTAATAAGGAAATACCTGGTGGATATTAAAAGAGTAATCACCAGGTAAGCAGCACGAAAAGGTAAGCTCAGGTGGGTAAGCCAAGGTGGGAAAAATTTGTGTGTGGAGGTGGAAAAATTGGTGATTGACTGAATGACTGACTGACTGACTGACGGAGGAGGAGGAGGAGGAGGAGGAGGAGGAGGAGGAGGAGGAGGAGGAGGAGGAGGAGGAGGAGGAGGAGGTGTAGTGTAAGTATATCTTTTCTTTATTCTTTTTCTCCATCTTCACTCCCCCCTCCCCCCCCTCTCTCTCTCTCTCTCTCTCTCTCTCTCTCTCTCTCTCTCTCTCTCTCTCTCTCTCTCTCTCTCTCTCTCTCTCTCTCTCTCTCAACACTCATACCTTTTCATATTTTTTTTCTTATATTTACACCAGACACATATTAGTTACACTTTCCATTACTTAGGCATTACATAGCATTACATACCTATAAGGATTACAACTTCTCTTTGTTTATTTTATTTATTCCTCTTCACTCCTTCCTCTCGTCATCTTTCCTTCCATCCCTTTTCTCCTGTACATTTTATTACAATATCCTTCTTTTTTTATCCCATGACATATTTACTTCCCTTTATTTCATTCCAGTCTTTCTTTTCATCCGTCTTTCTCTCCTTCTCCTTCTCTTCACATCATTCTCCTTTTTTTCTCTACATTTCTTACAGTTTCTATCTCTCTTTGTCTCCCATCTTCACTC
>NC_087179.1:14011879-14021879 GCF_035594125.1 Scylla paramamosain | reverse complement strand
ATGATTAATTTTACCTTCACTGTGTCTTTTGTTTATGTTCACGCTACCTGGGTATTTTGCCGCCTCCTCCTCCTCCTCCTCCTCCTCCTCCTCCTCCTCCTCCTCCTCCTCCTCCTCCTATTTTCATTCAATATTTTGTATCTAGTCTGGTTTTATTCGCTTTCTCTTTATTAATGTACTCAATGCTTTCATCTCTTGTTGTTGTTGTTGTTGTTGTTGTTGTTGTTGTTGTTGTTGTTTGTTTGTTTGTTTTTATGTAAGGAGGTCACTGGCCAAAGACAACGAAAAATTTGATTAAAAAAATGTAAGAAGGTCACTGGCCAAGGGCAACGAAAAATTTGATTAAAAAAATGTAAGGTCACTGGCCAAGCGCAACGAAAAATTTGATTGAAAAAAAAAATGTAAGGTCACTGGCCAAGCGCAACGAAAAATTTGATTAAATAAAAAAAAGAAAAGGCCCACTTAAAGACACGTCCCATAGAGAATTCCCAACAGAAAAATCAGACAATGGAGGATAAGTGTCTTGAAACCTCCCCATAGGAAGGTGGAAGTACAGAAGCAGGCAGGCAGTCCCAGAGTTTACCAGAAAAAAGGACGAGTGACTGAGAATACTGGTTAATTTTTTTGCATTTAGAGAGGTGGACAAAAATAGAGGTGATAGAAAGAAGAAAGTCTTGTGTAGCGAGGCCGCGGAAAGAGGGGAGGCATGCAGTTAGCAAGATTAGAAGAGCAGTTAGCATGAAAATAGCGGTAGAAGACAGCTAGAGATGCAGCATTACGGCGATGAGAAAGAGGCTGAAGACAGACAGACGAGAGGAGTTGATGAGACGAAAAGCTTTTGATTCCACCCTATTTAAAAGAGCGATATGAGTGGAACCCACCCCCTCATACATGTGAAGCATACCCCATACATGGACGGATAAGGCCCTTGTACAGAGTTAGCAGCTTGGTGGGGGGGGGGGGAGGGAAAAACTGGCGGAGACGTGTCAGAATACATAATTTCATAGAAGCTGTTTTACCTAAAGATGAGATGAGAAGTTGAGGACAAACCCGGAATGTTCAGTGTAGAGGAGAGCAATTGTGTGTGTGTGTGTGTGTGTGTGTGTGTGTGTGTGTGTGTGTGTGTGTGTGTGTGTGTGTGTGTGTGTGTGTGTGTGTGTGTGTGTGTGTGTGTGTGTGTGTGTGTGTGTGTGTGTGTGTGTTTGCTTTACAAGTGGAGCAGTAATGTCAGTGTTTTGCTTTGTTGTTGTTGTATCTGTATTAGGTTGTTGGTAATGTTGTTTTCGATGCTGTTGTTGTTGTTGTTGTTGTTGTTGTTGTTGTTGTTGTTGTTGTTTTTTCCTTATCTGGCTCTGGTCTGACTATCCTGTACAATTGAGAGAGAGAGAGAGAGAGAGAGAGAGAGAGAGAGAGAGAGAGAGAGAGAGAGAGAGAGAGAGAGAGAGAGAGAGAGAGAGAGAGAGAGAGAGAGAGAGAGAGAAACCCAGCAAAAAAAAAAAACACACACACACAAAACAGAGGCAAACAGACATACGGACAGAGAAAGGAACCGTTTATACGTAAATGCGTAAAAATTTCAGGCTTTCAGACATCCATCATATAAATCTTCAAAGCATTCACTTACACTGAGTCGAGCTAGAGAGTGATGCCAAACACACACACGCACACACACACACACACACACACACACACACACACACACACACACACACACACACACACACACACAGTACATCTGCACATTACACTGAAAGCTTTTGTGATGGCGCATAACACTCTGAGCTGCGTGAATTGAGTGCAGGAGGAGGAGGAGGAGGAGGAGGAGGAGGAGGAGGAGGAGGAGGAGGAGGAGGAGGAGGAGGAGGAGGAGGAGGAGGAGGAGAGAACTAGAAAGCTAAGGAAAATAAAGAGATAACTAATACGAAGAAAAGAACGATTATGACAATGCTAAGAAAGAAAGAAAGAAAATAAAAGAGAGATGATGACGAGAAAGTGCGTAAGGAAGGACGGTGATAAAGAGGATAACAAGAAATAACAAAGCAGAGAAGGACAAAAAATAAAAGAAAAGAGAAAGAGAAAACAAAGACTTTAGTGAGGATGAAAAAGAAGGAAACTGACTAAAAAATGAGGACGATGAGAAGGAAGACTAGAAGGTAGACGGATAAGAGAGGAGACGTAGAAGATAAAGAAAGAAAAATTGAGGGAGGAGGAGGAGAAGGAAGAGGAGGAGAGGATGGAAACAAATATCCGTGCAATTTCTTGAAAGTTGGGAACACAGGAAATAGAAAGCAGAAGAGAAAGGAAAAGAAAGGCAGAACAAGAAAAGGGAAAAAAAGGAAAAAAGGGAGGGAAAGAAAATTCGTAGATAGCAAGGTAAATTAAAGAAAGGGAACAAAGGGAGCAAAGAAAGAGGAAAGACGAAAGACAAAAAATAATAATAAGTATTATAAATAATTATATTAAAAAGTATTATAAGCTGAAAAAAATAATGAGTATTGGGAGAAGGAAGAGGAAATGAAAAGAAAAAGCACGGAAGAGACTAAATAAAAAAAAAGTTCTAAGACGAAAAAATAAGAGGAGAGGACAGAAGAGATAGAAGGGACAAAGAAAAGAAATAGAGAGGTGAAAGTAAGGAGAAAGGAAAAGATAGGAAAAAAAGAGAGAGAGAGAGAGAGAGAGAGAGAGAGAGAGAGAGAGAGAGAGAGAGAGAGAGAGAGAGAGAGAGAGAGAGAGAGAGAGAGAGAGAGAGAGAGAGAGAGAGAGAGAGAGAGAGAGAGAGAGAGAGATCGAAATAATTAAAGTTAAAAATAAATTAATAAACTAATAAAAAAAAATCAGATAAAAAATGTCAAAAATAAGCAGCCAACACCAAGAAAAGAATTAAAATGGTGAAGGAAAACGAAGAAAAAAAAAACGAAAACACCAAAAGCAAAAAAGAAACCCATAAATAAACCGTCTGAAAAAAAAAAAAAAAAAACGAAACGAAGAAAAAACAATGAAAACCAGAAAAAAAATAAAAAGCTAAGAAAAAAAATGAACGAAAAACGAAATAAAAAATAAAAAAAAACAGCGAACAAAACCAAAAAAATAAATAAATAAACGAAAAAAACGAAAGGGAAGAATAAATAAAAGAGAAAAAACAAGAGACAAAGATAACGAGGAATCATTCAACAGTCACAGGTGTAGATGGGAGACGCAAGGAAAGAGATGGCAACAAATCCTTCTCTTTTAAAACCAAGAAGCCGAGAAGAAGAAAGAAAATGGCGAGTCTTTAGCGGAATGGGAACTGAAATAGGAGGGGGACGAGAGGGGAGAGAGAGGGAGAGTAGAGTCGGAGAGTGGAACGGAGAAATAAAGAAATAGGAGGATGAAAACGAACTGAGAGAAAAGCGGAAGAGATAAAAGGGAAGAGAAGGAGAGGAGAAAAGGTAGAAGGGGTCCAGAAAGTGAAAAGGAGACAGAGGGATAAAAGAAGAAAGTAAAGAAAGGAAAAGGAGAGAGAGCAGACGACAAGAGCAGGAGGAGGAAGAGAGAGAAAGAGGGAGTGGACTTTACGGCAATGAGAAGAAGAGGAAAGAAGAGAATACGCGAAGAAAGAGGAGAGGAAGGAGAAGAGGAGAAGAGAAGAGGAGAGGAGGAGGGGAGGAGAAGAAAAGTGAAAAGCAAATGGAAAGAAAATAAGGAGAGCAGGAACATGGAGAGAGAGAGAGAGAGAGAGAGAGAGAGAGAGAGAGAGAGAGAGAGAGAGAGAGAGAGAGAGAGAGAGAGAGAGAGAGAGAGAGAGAGAGAGAGAGAGAGAGAGAGAGAGAGAGAGAGAGAGAGAGAGAGCAAAAAAAATAAATAAACGTTAATTCTGGGGACACAACTGATTCAAGGGTATGAAAGAGCGTTTGGCTTTCCAACAAACAGGACACTACAGTTTCACCAGTTCAATAAATCCATGGTTGAAATAAGTAGTAAGGTTTGAAGTAAGGTAAAAAAAAAAAAAATAAAATAAAATAAAATAAATAAATAAATAAATAAATAAATATAAGGTCAAACAAGTAATAAGATGAACAAATAAGATGAAAATAAGCAGTAAGGTAAAAAAAAAAAAGGTGAAAAAAACAAGCAGAAATATGAAAGATGAAATAATAAAAAAAAAGCAATGAGGTTAATAAGGTCAAAACAAGGAATAATTAAAAAAAACAAAAAAGGTGAGATATTAAGCATTAGGAATAAGAATAAGAATAAGAATACACAGTAGGAATGTGAACAAGGTCAAAACGGAGGATAGGAAAGAACGCAAAAAGAGAAAATAAAAGGAAAAAAAAAACAGAGAAGGAAGAAAAAGAAATAACCCAGAAATGAAAAAAATAGAAGAGAAAAAGGAAAGACAAAGAGAAAAGGAAGAAAAGAAAGAAGGATAAAATAACCCACGAAAAAAGGAAAAAAATCGAAGGGAAAGGAAAGGAAAAGACAAAGAGGAAGAAAAAAATGAAGAAGGAAGGAAAGAAAATAACCTAAAAAAAAACAGAAACCAAAGGAAAAAAAAAAGAAAAAAATTATTTCCATCTATCGGTTCTGAGTTTCCCATACAAAGAAAACGAGAACAACAACAACAACAACAAAAAACGAAGTCACAAATACGGAATAGCGCCTGAAACTATTAATGAGAAAATGGGAAATCCAATCCTCCTTTCCAGTCCAACCAGAAGTTTAATAAAAGAGAAGAAAGAAAGAAAAAAAAAAACAAGATGGCGGTGAGGAAGGAAAGGAGAAGGCAGTAAAGAAGAATGTGAGAAAAATGAGCCAAGATTCACCTGACCTCTGAGAAAAATTTGTTCCTTAATATCTCTGCCAAATCGTTAATACCTTGGCCAGCTTCTCCTCCTCCTCCTCCTCCTCCTCCTCCTCCTCCTCCTCCTCCTCCTCCTCCTCCTCTGCTTCTTCTTCCTCCTACTTCTCCTCCTCTAGCTACCTTCTCCTCGTCCCCTTCTTCTTTCTCATTCTCCTCCTTGTGTTTGCTCCTCTCTCTCTCTCTCTCTCTCTCTCTCTCTCTCTCTCTCTCTCTCTCTCTCTCTCTCTCTCTCTCTGTTTCCATTTCTTTTTCATTCTCCCTCCTACTCTTCCTTCTTTACTTTCCATCTTCACCTCCTCTCCTCTCCTCCTCCTCCTGCTCGTCCTCGTCCTCCTAGCTTTTGTTTAATCTTTCTCTCCCCTTCTTCCTCTTCTCTTTCTCTTCCCTCCTTCTCCTCCACGCCTTTCTCTTCCTTCTCCTTTATTTTTACTTCCTTCCTCCTTCTTTCCCCTCTGCCTATAAGTCAGCAAAGTCCTAAGGATTCCACTCTCTCTCTCTCTCTCTCTCTCTCTCTCTCTCTCTCTCTCTCTCTCTCTCTCTCTCTCTCTCTCTCTCTCTCTCTCTCTCTGGACGCTTCAAGGACATGGAAAGGGAACCAGTCCATTACTAATATTAATAAAACACGAAAGGAATAAAAGAATGATAAGCAGAAAGGGGGAAGAGAGAGAGAGAGAGAGAGAGAGAGAGAGAGAGAGAGAGAGAGAGAGAGAGAGAGAGAGAGAGAGAGAGAGAGAGAGAGAGAGAGAGAGAGAGAGAGAGAGAGAGAGAGGAAAAGTGGAATAAATATCGGTGAAAGGAAGATGCGGTTGAGAAAGAAAGACCAAAAGAAAGGAGAAAAAAATTGCAAAAGTTATTATGATGAGGAAGAGGAGGAGGAGGAGGAGGAGGAGGAGGAGGAGGAGGAGGAGGAGGAGGAGGAGGAGGAGGAGGAGGAGGAGGAGGAGGAGGAGGAGGAGGAGGGTGGTGGGAGAATAGAAGAAGCAACACAATGGGGAACAATGAAAAAGAATAAAAGAGATGAGAAAAGGAAAGGGAAGAGGAAAAGGATGGAAAGGAAAGAGATGAAGTGGGGAATAAAAAAGCGAATCAGCCGCATAACATAAAAGTAAGGACAAAGAGGAGGAAGAGCAGAGAGAGAGAGAGAGAGAGAGAGAGAGAGAGAGAGAGAGAGAGAGAGAGAGAGAGAGAGAGAGAGAGAGAGAGAGAGAGAGAGAGAGAGAGAGAGAGAGAGAGAGAGAGAGAGAGAGAGAGAGAGATAAGAGAATAAAGATGAAAAATTAATTTGATGAAAACTCCAAACATGGTAAGTGAAAAAAATATGGAAAGCAAACACACACACACACACACACACACACACACACACACACACACACACACACACACACACACACACACACACACACACACACACACAAAAGAGAAAATGAACGACCAAAATTTTCCTATCAAAAAGAAAGAAAAAAAAAGTTAAATTTAATTATTAGTTTATTGCAGGGCATCATTTTTCTAACATGGAAACATAAATAAAAGCTGAAAAAAATAAACTTAATTAAAATCGAAATTGAAAGATTGCGTTTTCAGAGAGAGAGAGAGAGAGAGAGAGAGAGAGAGAGAGAGAGAGAGAGAGAGAGAGAGAGAGAGAGAGAGAGAGAGAGAGAGAGAGAGAGAGAGAGAGAGAGAGAGAGAGAGAGAGAGAGAGACTGATTTTCCTCACCTTACTAAAAAAAAAAAAAAATAAAAAAAGGGAAAAGAAATATATATATCAAATAAAAGAGGAACAAAGAGAAGCTCAAATTAATCAAGGCAGAATAAGGGAGAAAGAAAGAGAGGCAGAGAAAAAGACATACGAACGTAGAGGCATAAAAAAAATAATAAAAGGGTCTACCAAATGAAAGGGAGAATAAAAAATAGGATGAAAAGGGGAAGTGGACAGGTAATGGAATAACAGGTTAATTAGAAAGGGATGGAGGTAAAGGAAAGGAAAAAAATAATAAGAGGGAAAAAAGTAAACAGGACAAAGGGTTGACTGGAAATAAAGAACATTAATAGAAAAGGGAGGAACGAGAATATAAAGTAAAGGATCAGGAAGAAAGGAATAAATGAAAAGGAATAAATGGGAGGGAGAGAAAGGGGTGAAGTTTAGGGTAGAGAAAGTAGAAGAGAAAGTGAAGAAAGTGATGAGAAAGAGGGAGCATGAAGAAATGAGAGGAAGTAACGAAGGAAGAGGAAAACTGAGGTACGTAATTAAGCCTTAAAAAAAAAATAAATAAATAAAAAATAAAGAAGAAAACATGTGTAAAGAAGGGAGGGGAACAATAGGAATAAACGAAAGGTAAAGAGGAGACAGGAATAAATGCGTTTGTTAAATGTAAGGTTAAAAGAATACATAAATACATAAATAAATAACTAAATACACAAACAAACAAACAAATAAACAAACAAACAAATAACAAAACTTAGAGATGCACAAAATAAGTAGAGAAAAAAATCATTACAAAAGATCAATAGGAAAATGGGAAATTATTTAAAAGGGAGAAGAAAAAGAGATGACAATAACAAAAATAAAGATGGGGAGGGAAAGAGTTAACATCAAGATACTAAAACCTGGAAAAAGGAAACACAAATGAAAATAAAAGATGGAAAGGGAGGAACGCAAAAGGAAAGAAGAATTAATAGCAAAAGAACAAACTAAGATAAAAGAACACAGAGAGAGATAAGAGATAATAAGGGATAAAGACGCAAAATTAACAAAACAGAGGTAGAAAGAAAAAGATAACAAAAAAAATAAAGGAACAAATAAACTCACGAATAAAAAAAAAAGGAAGAATTAAATAACGAAGTAAAGAAAAGGAAGCACACAACTTTAGAAGAGAAAGAGAAAAAATAACAAAGATAAAACGAACAAAAGAAGGTAAAGAAGAAGAAGATAACAGGGATAAGCTTAAGGGTCAATCTGGAAATGGGAAATGGCTTAATTTATGGGAATAGGTGAAGGGGAAGGGAAACGGTGCTTAATCAGGCTTACTTGATAGGAATGGAGAGACACGGGAAGCGACTGGAATAGGGCTTAATTAGGAAAGAGAATGAGGTGTCTGACAGGAGGAGGAGGAGGAGGAGGAGGAGGAGGAGGAGGAGGAGGAGGAGGAGGAGGAGGAGGAGGAGGAGGAGGAGGAGGAGGAGGAGGAGGAGGAGGAGGAGGAGGAGGAGGAGTAGGAAGAAATGGATATAGAGAAGAGCCAGGAAGACAAACAGAAGGACGAGAATGAGAACGAGGATAAGAGAACGGCGAGAACAAGGAGAAGAAAGAGGAGGAGTAGAAGAAGGAGGAGATGGAGGAGGAAGAGGAAAAGAAGAATAACGTCATAAAGAAGGAAGAAAGAAAATAAGATAATGATGGGGGAGGATATGATAGAAGGGAGAAGGGATGGGCAAGAAAGGAGGAGGAGGAGGAGGAGGAGGAGGAGGAGGAGGAGGAGGAAAATTCTGAGGCAAGGAAATGAATGAAAATAAAAAAAAGCGGAAAGAAAAGTGAGGAGGAGGATGAGAGAGAGAGAGAGAGAGAGAGAGAGAGAGAGAGAGAGAGAGAGAGAGAGAGAGAGAGAGAGAGAGACGGTGAAGGACTGGCAGGATGGTGATGAGATGCGGGAGGAGGCGAGGCGGTGCGGGAGAAGGAAGGAAATAAGGATAAGAAGGGGGGATGGAAGACCAGGGGGGGGAGTTAATCAGCACAGCATGAATTATGGACTGGGAAGACAAATGGTGCCTCTGCGTCTCCCCATTACCAAGGACAGGTGCCAGAAAACGCTCACTCACCCAGACACACACACGCACACACACACACACATACAAAAAAAAAAATAAATAAATAAAATAAAATAAAATAAATAAATAAATAAATAAATAAATAAATAAATAAATAAATAAATAAAATAAAATGAAGTAAAATATAAAGTGCCCTACAACCAAACACGCACGCACGGACACACGAAAAAAAAGTGACGTAAAATTTAAAATCACATCACAACAAATGTTCACGCACACACGCACACACACGCACAAGCGCCCTAAAATCAACATTGCACATCCACAAATTCTCACACACGCACGCACACACGCAAAAAAAAATAAAAGAAAAAAAGAAAAAAAAGCCCTGAAACTAGAATCACATCACAACAAACGCTCACAAACGCACGCACGCACACACACACACACACACACACACACACACACACACACACACACACACATAAGGAAACATACACACGCACGCACGCACACACCCTAAAAACAAACACAAACACACACAAACAGCTTCTGAAACAAAATACTTTTCACCATAACACAAAATATTACCAACCCCCCCAAAAGAAAATTAAATAAATACAAATAAAAAATAAACACACAAAAAAAAAATGAAAAGGGAAACTGACAAAAAAAAAAAAATTACAAGAACAGCAAAATTATTCAACAGGATATGAGGTAGCAAAAAAAAAAAAAAAAAGAAAAGAAAAAAAAGGGGAAAGATAGAAAATCAGAGGAACATAAAGTACATACAAACATAGACGCACGCACACACGCACGCACGCACGCAGGTAGAGAGAGAGAGAGAGAGAGAGAGAGAGAGAGAGAGAGAGAGAGAGAGAGAGAGAGAGAGAGAGAGAGAGAGAGAGAGAGAGAGAGAGAGAGAGAGAGAGAGAGAGAGAGAGAGAGAGAGAGAGAGAGAAAGTACAATCAATATCTTCTCGAATCACAGCCATTCCAATCCCGCGCCAAGAACACGAAGCCAAGCAACGAAGCAGCGGGAAAAAAAGAAAAAAAGAAAAGGAAAAGAAAAAATAACGGAACAAGAACACAGCATAGCACAGCTCAATCTTCCCCACTTAAAAAAAAAGAAAGAAAAAAACGTCAACCCCCACCGCCCCCCCACCGGAACACAGACAGCAACACAGACAGCAGCACACACAGCATCACAGACAGCACCACAACACCACACCTGCAACACAACGCCGATACAACACAGCCCAACACAGCACACAGTTTGCTGCGACCTGATGCGTTCAATGAAGAAACAAATAATATAAATAGACAGATAAATAAATAAATAAATAAATAAATAAATAAATAAATAAATACGGGAATAAGTAAAAAGACCTACCAAGT
>NC_087179.1:13996879-14001879 GCF_035594125.1 Scylla paramamosain | reverse complement strand
GAGGCAATGGTATAAAGCGAGAAAAGAGTGGATAGGGCGGAATTTTTCACTTAGAGGAAAGAAAAGAGTTAAAGAAATGGAAATAAACAACGCAGATTTTTTTTTTTTACTGAATCAGAAAAACAAAACAAAAAATAAAAAGAGAGAGAGAAAAGAGAATTTATTTTACTGAACGAGAAGAGAAAGAGACACCACTAATAAAAGGTTTACAATGACAAACGAAAAACCATCAACAAAATATAAAAAATAAAGAAAAGAAAAAAAGAAAAAAGGAAAATAAATCAAATAAAAACCTTAAGGAGGGCGACCATTATATTTTATCGAACGAAAAAGGACAAAGGAAACACTAATGGAAAGAATGGAAAGGAAAAGAGTGAAGGAAAACAGAGCGTGGCGCGATGAGAAGGTTTGAGTCAGCTTCCTCTACGCCCCTGCAGCCTCAGCCACTCTCAGGGCGCCAAGGTGACCTCCACACAGGTGCCAGTGCCCTCCCCCTCCCCTCCCCCTCAGGTCACCTCACCTCACCCCACCAACGCCACCTTCACCACCTGATTCACCACCATCACAACTTCCAATCACTTTTTGTTTTTCTCTCTCTCTCCCTTTCAAAATCTTTCCATTACTCTCTCTCTCTCTCTCTCTCTCTCTCTCTCTCTCTCTCTCTCTCTCTCTCTCTCTCTCTCTCTCTCTCTCTCTCCCTTTCATCTATTTTTTGTTACTTAGTCTAATTCCTCATTTAATTCTGATTATTCCTTTTTTCGTAATTAATTTTCCAGTCCAGCTTTCATCTTTTCCTCACTTTTTCCTTACGACAGTCCCGTATCTACCTCACTTTTCCCCTTCCGTCATGTCATTCGTTACTTCCTCACTCATTACGTCGTTACAAGTATATATTCCTAGCCTCTTCCCTCATTCGTAATTTCTTTCCCTCATATTCCCCTTAATTGACTTACTTCTCATTTTCCCCTCACTCATTATCTCATTAAAATTATCTTCATCTCATTCACCTCATCCCAGTTATTTTTTTTTATTGTCGTGTCATTTATTTTATTCTCATCTTTTCCCCCTCATTCATCTTTTCACTCCACTGACTCTCACTTTCGCCTCATCCATCAATCAATTCTTCTCACTGTGCTTCCCCTCACTTATTACCTTATTCCATGTACCCCTCATCTTTTCCCCTCATGCGTCACCACAGCCAAACAACCCTAATATTCGCGTATCACTCCCTCATTCCTGCCACCCTCTCCTTTCCCCTCACTTCTTTAACACCTCACCGACCAGCCCTCACAAACACCCCAAATCCCTTTTTTTTTTTTTATTATTAATCTAAGGTCATTTTTTTCCTCTTTCGTGTATCCTATCACCAGGTCACCCACTGTTCCCTCTGACCCCTTCACTTCCCTCCCCTCACTCAGTGCTCTTCACGTCTTTCCCCTCAAATATCTGTCAGCACCCACTTACCCCTTTCCCCTTCCTTCGTAAACTCCTTTCGGCCATTTCCCTCCCCTCATATGCCTATAAAACTACTTCCTCTTCACTTTAATATCTTTTCCTTTTCAACACGTGTAAAATTTTAAGTGACCTCAATAATTGTTCATTTCAGAATTACTTCGTTATGGTGTTCATCTGTTTTCCATTTATTCGCTTCATTCCTTGAAATTTAGTACTTCTTTTCATTTCAGGTGTTCATTTCAATGGTTATTTCTTTTGTCTTTCGTTCATTTTTAAAATTTCTTTGCTTCATCACTTCAAATTTAGCACTTTTTTTTATTTCAGTTCTTTATTTCAACACCAATTTATTTTATGCTCCCTTCATTTCAACACCTACTTTTTTTACCTCCCCTTCACTTTAGCACCTATTTCTTTTATCTTCTCTTCCTTCCAAAACCTATTTCTTTTATCTCCCTTCCTTCCAACACCTATTTCCTTTATCTTCCCTTCATTTCAACACCTATTTCTTATATCTCTCATTTATTTTAACACCTATTTCTTTTATCTTCCCTTCATTTCAACACCAATTTCTTTTTATCTTCCCATCATTTCAACACCCCTTTACTTCTCCCATTCAACCTCCTCCCACTTCATCCCTTCATGTCATCACCTCTTCACCTCACAATCCACTACAGCTCTCCCCTCACCAGCAGCCATAAACACCTCTCTTTACCCTTATCCCCTCCCCTCCTTTCTCGCCTCCCTTCAAGACACTCAGAGGACCCTTAACCCTCACATTGCTTAAAAATTCAACTCCCCTCACCCCTAAGCTGGAAATCCCTACATTTCTCCCCTCATTAGCACCGCAACGAGCCAACCAGAGTCACTCCAACCCACACTAACCACACGTTCCCTCCCTCGCCCTTATTCCATCCTATTCTCTCTCTCTCTCTCTCTCTCTCTCTCTCTCTCTCTCTCTCTCTCTCTCTCTCTCTCTCTCTCTCTCTCTCTCTCTCTCTCTCTCTGTTGTATTCGTTTTCTCTCTTTCCTAACCTAACTTAACTTTATACAATATACTTTCATCACCCTTTCCTCTTCCATCCCCTTCCACTGTCCCATACCCTCCAGTTCACCCCCACTCAACACCCCATTCACCCCAGCATCACTCCAGCGAGCCATCAGCATAAGGAGGAGGAGGAGGAGGAGGAGGAGGAGGGTTCAGCACAATCCGCAACCTACCATCAATACCTGACTAACCCACACCTGCCTGACGTGACCTGTAGGGTGCTAGGTAGGGTGCCAGGGTAGGGTGCCAGGGTAGGGTGCCAGAGTGGGTGTGTCGGAGTGAGTGGAAGGTAAGGAGGATGAGAGGAGTGTTGCTAGAGGCTACGAAGTGTGATTCTGCAGTCCTGGTCTGGTGGGTGTGAATGGAAAGGTGTGTGTTTGTTAATGCTGAGGTTGTGTGAGGAAAGAGAGGAGGAGTTGGGTAGAAAATAGAGATTGCAGTATTGTTTGGGTTACGGTAAGGCAGGAAAGGAGTAAGAATAGTACAAGGGAGAAGGAGGGAATAGAAGAATTGTTAAGTGCTATGTAAGGGAGAAAAAGGACGGAGTAAGGATAGAATAAATAAATAAATGTAGTAGTAGTAGTAGTAGTGGTAGTAGTAGTAGTAGTAGTAGTATTAGGACAATAATTCAAATAAAGGATGAATAAAAAAAAGGCAGTAGCAGTAATATGAAGAAGACAACAAACAGTACAAGAGGCGTGAGTGTGATAAACGTGATGATAAAGAGTAGGAACAGTGTGTCTGCCCCTTGGTCCTGGGAAACGTAGAGAGAAGCCACGAGTGAAAAAGGCAAGGGTCGGGAGGAGTGATGGGCAAAAAGCGTGATGGTTTAAGAGTTTTTTCATCGGTTTTTACATCGTTTCTCTCTTTCTCTTATCGAAGGACTCTGATTTGGTGTTGAAGGAACTGTTAACCCAAGTGGATGCCCTTCCTACCACCGTGGCCAGGATTCGAACCCGCGCGTCTCACGATCCCTCAAACCCCAAAGTGCGCGCTGTTCCACTGTACCACGGTGGCCCCAGTGACAGTGAGGGTATAAAGGGTGAATTTGTAAGCCTGTGCAAAGAGGATTGGTGCTAGTCAACACACAGTACTCGTGGGGGCAAGGAAGTGCTGGTGGTGGTGGTGGTGGTGGTGGTGGTGGTGGTGGTGGTGGTGGTGGTTGGTTCGTAATTTTTCAATTTTTGTCTGCCGATGTTGGAAATATTGCCTGAATAATTAATGGCTGTAATTACTAAACGTTTCCATCCCATTTTATTTCCATTTTGATTGAGTTGTTCATATATATAAGTATACAGATACATAATTACGTATCAATGCATTTATTTTGGCAGTGAGAGGCAGATACGTGGACGCGAGGCAGGTGGCGGCGCGGTGACACTTCCTCTTATTAGCGAGCATGTCACAAAGGAACACAAAGAAACATGAAGGAAAAACAAACATTAAAGGAATCAGTTAACGGGGTGGAGAGAATTCCTTTTACTAACGGCAACACAAAGGAACACAAAGGCAGAACAGACAATAAGGGAACCAGTTGGCGGGGAGGTGAGAATTCCATACATCAGCGAGCATATCACAAAGGAACTATGAAGGAACACAAAGGAATGTAAAGGAAGAACAAACGCTATGGGACCCAGATGGCGTACACAAGGCTATTTATGAAATGAAAGTGCTTCTGGGAAATTTTTTTTTTTTAGCTGTCCAGGAAAAACAATCATTCACCATTGAGACACAAACCTCTCTCTCTCTCTCTCTCTCTCTCTCTCTCTCTCTCTCTCTCTCTCTCTCTCTCTCTCTCTCTCTCTCTCTCTCTCTCTCTCTCAAAAAAAAAAAAAAAAAAAAAACAGCCTCGTAGGGACCAATAAGCCTGTTGCTGTTAATTCTCCCTGGGTGTGTGTGTGTGTGTGTGTGTGTGTGTGTGTGTGTGTGTGTGTGTGTGTGTGTGTGTGTGTGTGTGTGTGTGTGTGTGTGTGTGTGTGTGTGTGTGTGTGTGTGTGTGTGTGTGTGTGTGTGTGTGTGTGTGTGTGTGTGTGTGTGTGTGTGAGTGACTGAGTGTGCCCGATAGCGTGTTATAAAGAAAAGCCACAAAACGCAACCAGAAAAATCGATCTATCAAAGCGTGCGCGAAGAGAGAGAGAGAGAGAGAGAGAGAGAGAGAGAGAGAGAGAGAGAGAGAGAGAGAGAGAGAGAGAGAGAGAGAGAGAGAGAGAGAGAGAGAGAGAGAGAGAGAGAGAGAGAGAGAGAGAGAGAGAGAGAGAGAGAGAGAGAGAGAGACACACACACACACACACACACACACACACACACACACACACACACACACACACACACACACACACACACACACACACACACACACACACACACACACACACACACACACACACTAAAAAAGAAGCCACAAAACAACAACATCAACGACAATGATAGACAGGCTTTCTCCACCACCACCACCACCACCACCACCACCACCACCACCATTCTTTCCATACCTGCCTTC
>NC_087179.1:13971879-13991879 GCF_035594125.1 Scylla paramamosain | reverse complement strand
AACGTGATAAAAGGTAATAAAGTGATGGTAGTAGTAGTAGTAGTACTAGTAGTAGTAGTAGTAGTAGTAGTAGTAGTAGTAGTAGTAGTAGTAGTAGTAGTGGTAGTAGTAGTAGTAGTAGTAGTACCAATTACCACTCACCACACCTCATCACCACTTAATGACCACACCAAACACCACAAATCAAACTTTCACATGAGCTTAATATTCTCACTCCTTCAATCAACCAGCACCACCACCACCACCACCAGCGCCACCACCACCGCCACCACCACCACCAGCGCCACCCATCACTGCCGGCCACTCATTTAGCGAAGCGGCGCGCCAACTACTTTCAAAAACATGTATACCCGAGCGCGTCACTTTTCCCAGTGTTTATTAGCGCACCTGTCACGCCGCTGATGGCTCCACTGGTAGCTGATAATAAAAATATACCCGTTGTTATGTAAGAGTGAGCTACACTAACTCATCATGAACGACGAGAGGGAAAATGTTGTCTTATTTATTTATTTGTTTATTTATTTATTTTTTTTAACTAGGGATTCTTTTTATTTTCGCTCCAGTCAGCTTTTAACATTCACTGATATGTATTTTTTTTCTCTCTCTCTCTCTCTCTTTTTTCATGGTCACGGAGGAGTAAACTAACTTATGATGAACAGGAGAGAAAATAATGTACTTTTTTTCTTTTTTTATCTAATACTGGCGCTTCATTACTCGTGTCTAGCTACCGTCAACTTTTCACAGTCACTGAAACCTATTTTGTTTTCTCTCCCTTCGCAGCCTTTTTTTTTTTTTTTTTTAAGAGTAAACTACCTCATCATACACAGAAGAAAAATTTACTAAACTTTATTTATTTATCATTATTATTATTTATTATTTATTTATTTATTATATTTATTTTATCTTTTATTTTATTTTTTTCTGTCACTTCAAACGTGTATCTTTTTCGACTTTTTGGATCAGGGAAATCTATTTATCTACTTTTTTTTTTCCACAGCCACTCACGTGTAAACTACCTAATGATAAACAGGAAAAAAATAATGTAGTCAACTTTTTCATATTCTTTTTTTCCTGTCACTTCAATCTACTTTTCCATCCATCGTCTACTTTTTTGGGTCTGAGATTCGTTTGGTGTTTTCCTTTTTTTTTCTTTCCTTTTTTTTTAGTCAGTCAAAAGGAAACTACCTCATAATAAACAGGAAGGAGAACATATTCATTTTTTTTTTTTTTTACTATCACTCCAATCTACGTCTCTATTTATCGATTAATGAAATGTATCAACCTACTTTTCTTCACAGACATTCAAGAACTGGAGGGCAATTATTGTACCCTTCAGCTTCTTGTATCTTTTCTTTTTTTTTTTTCTTTCAGTCATTTTATCGTCTACGTGTCTATATTCGACTTAATTTTTTTTTCCCCCTTTTTTCTTGCATCCAGTGAAATCTATCTCTCCCCGTTTTTTTTTTTTTTTCTCGCAGCCATCCAAGTCTATCTGTGTATCCATTCCCTGTTCTTTTCACTCAAATAATACACACACACACACACACACACACACACACACACACACACACACACACACACACACACACACACACACACACACACACACGAAAAAAAGAGAGAGAGAGAGAGAGAGAGAGAGAGAGAGAGAGAGAGAGAGAGAGAGAGAGAGAGAGAGAGAGAGAGAGAGAGAGAGAGAGAGAGAGAGAGAGAGAGAGAGAGAGAGAGAGAGAGAGAGAGAGAGAGAGAGAGGAAAAAATTGCTCGCTGTGGTGATTTCCGTCCATTTTTCTCTTCATACACTTTGTGACAAGATGAAAAAAAATGAAGGTGAAAAATCCTAAGTATTTTCATAAAGATAATTAAAAGTAGAAATTACAAAAGGAAACATATTTATGACAAGATGAAAAATAGAAAAAGAAAAAAGAACAGGAGAAAGGACTCGGATACTCATTTTTCAAGGCTATTAAAGTAGAAAGTGTGACAAAATGAAAGGGAAAATAAAAAAATAACAAACAAAAAAGTGAAAAACTATTATTCTCACGGACAACAATAAAAAAAAAAAAAACACGACAAATTATAGAAGGGAAAAAATCTTCAGTATTTTCATGAACATAATAAAAAAATAATAATCATTAAAGGAAACAAATTAGCATCAAAATGAAAAAAAAAAGACAGGAAAGCGATAGTCATTTTCCAAAATTATCAAAGCAGAAACTGTAACAATATGAAAGAAAAAATAGAAAAATAAACAAATGAAGGGAAAAATAAGAATATGGAAAAAAAAAACATCATTTCCACTGACAACAACCAAGAAACAAGAGGAAAAAGAAAAGAAGCTCAAACACAACGGGAAACAATCCTTAAACAAACAAAAACAAAAAAATAAATAACCAAATCTAACTATAAATGTCCCCCATGAAAAAGACAAAAAAAAACAGAAAACGGAAAACAAAACAAAAGGAAAACACTCAAGAAGAAAAAAATATTAATGTCCACCATGAAAAAAAAAAAAAATTAACATTACGTTTTCCTTCGCAATTCGAGCCAGGATATTGCGGTCACATTTTCTGTCAAACAAACGCTGGAAGAAAACGGAGGAAGGGAGGGAGGGTGGAGAGAGAGAAAGAGAGAAAGAGAGAGAAAAGGAAAATAAGGAAGAAGAAAAGGGATGGGAGGGAAGAACACTACTTTTCGCAAACTTCTTAAAGATATGATATAAATAGAGTGAAAAGAGGAGGGGAAAGGGCAGGGGAGGGACAGAAGGGGTCGGACAGGAGGGGGCAAGAGGGGACAGGACTGGAGAGAAAGGGAAGAGGAGGGAGAGAATAGGGGAGGGAGAGAGAGGGAGGAGACAAGTGAGCAAACGTAATAAATGAGAAAAAGAAACAGGTCTGACATCTTCACTTAATTAACATGAGAGAGAGAGAGAGAGAGAGAGAGAGAGAGAGAGAGAGAGAGAGAGAGAGAGAGAGAGAGAGAGAGAGAGAGAGAGAGAGAGAGAGAGAGAGAGAGAGAGAGAGAGAGAGAGAGAGAGAGAGAGAGAGAGAGAGTGCAAGTGCGTGTAATCCTGAATAATTGGTCATTTAAGCAAACCCGATCGTCATTTGTTTCCAGGACGCCGCTAAGGTTTTATCTTCCTGACTTGAAAGCAAAAATCAAGTTACCCAAGAGGAAAAGAGGAGGAGGAGGAGGAGGAGGAGGAGGAGGAGGAGGAGGAGGAGGAGGAGGAGTGAGAAGACAAGGAATAACATGAAAAATTAAAGAACATTTTGGAGGAGGAGGAGGAGGAGGAGTGAGAAGACAAGGAATAACATGAAAAATTAAAGAACAAAATGTAACGAAATACAAAATAATGATAGTAATAGTGTTGTAGTAGTAGTAGTAGTAGTAGTAGTAGTAGTAGTAGTAGTAGTAGTAGTAGTAGTAGTAGTAGTAGTAGTAGTAGTAGTAGTAGTAACAGAAATATGGATCTTAATAGTGATACTGATGATGATGATGACAACAACAACAACAACAACAACAACAACAACAACAACAACAACAACAACAACAACAACAACAACAACAACAACAACAACAACAACAACAACAACAACAACAACAACAACTACTACTACTACTACTACTACTACTACTACTACTACTACTACTACTACTACTACTACTACAACTACAATGCCAAGCTCAAAAAAAAAACTCTACAATACAAAGACAACAAACCAAAAAATAAATAAACAAAAAAAAAATCTTGAAAACACATTAGCATGACACACTTGACCTAAATTTTCATCAACGCCGAGAGAGAGAGAGAGAGAGAGAGAGAGAGAGAGAGAGAGAGAGAGAGAGAGAGAGAGAGAGAGAGAGAGAGAGAGAGAGAGAGAGAGAGAGAGAGAGAGAGAGAGAGAGAGAGAGAGAGAGACGAATATTTATGTTAATACTCTTACGCTAATTTACATGTTAACATCACGTGGAAGGACAAAAACTTAGATATATTTCCCTTCCTTTCACGGCATGACCATTTTCCCCCTCCGTCACAGCGCATGCGTCACTAATGCCAATCTAATACTGATAATAAAGAAAAAAATAAATAAAAAAATCAAACGAAGCGGCAATAATGCGATGCTCCGCTGCTCTTTTTTGCGAGGGAATAAAAACGAATTGAATAAGCAACTCTTGTGAATAAGCGATGTTTCAGTGTGGATGAGTCGCTTTCAGAATGGAGGAGCGAAGGAGCGTGTTAATTCGCTGATAGGAGAGTGAGATTATTACGTGAGGAGAGGAGAGGAAAAGTGCGGCGTGATGAGTAAATGGGGGAATAGATGACACTTGTACGCTTGCCTTGTTTCCTTAATTGGCCTTTCCGATGGTTAAGACACGTGCTTCTCTACTACTTACTAGCTACAATGACGGTTCTTGCAACAGCCTCCTCTCATCGTTGTCATTGTTTTTATCTTTATTTTCATGAGAGGTGTTGTGGCTGAGGGTGATGACTAAAAAGACAGCGACAATAAAACAAAGGAACACGACAATAAATGCTAGTCCTGAGGGAATTTTATTGGCTAAATGCCGGAAAAAAAAAAAAAAACTGTTCTTCTCACACATTTTCTTTCATTTAGGTGCTTATTAAGATTGTGCGCAGTGTTGTCAGTGTTGTGAAGTGGCACGTACATCAATGACAGGGTGAGCGAGCGTACTAGGGGGAAACATTGCTGTACATTCCACTTCCACTCACCACACTGCCTAAACAATGGATGATTATTCTTCACGTTTCCTTTTCTTTCCTGTGGGCGCATTTGGCAGTGAAAAGCCTGGCCACAAATACTCCAAGGCGTCTCGTATTGTTCCAGACCCACTTTTCTTTATTATCTGTCTAGACACTGGATGCTTATTCTTTTCATCCCCTTCTTCTTTATTGTACGTGCTCCTAAGAATTCTACATAATGCGTGGGGTGTTGAGAATTGAAGCTCATGCAAGAGTTAGCCACACACACTTATTGTTCCACACCCACCTCTGTTCCCCACACTGGCTAGACACTGGATTATCGCTATTTTCATCGTTTTTTTCTTTACTTTACGTGCTCTTAAAAATTTTACATTGTGCTTTTACTGTTGTGAATTGATGTTCATGAAAGGGTTAATTACAAGTCGTTTTGGGGCATTTCTTATCGTTTTACACCCACCTCTCTTCATCAGAATGGTTAGACACTAGATCATCATTCTTTTCTTTTCTTTTCTTTTTTTTTTTTTTTGGACATGCTGTTAAAAATTATAAAGAGTCCCTGTGGTGCTGTGAATTGATGCTTACGAAAGGGTTAATTACAAGCATTACTCATCGTTCTGCACCCACCTCCGGCTAGACACTGAATCATTATTTTTTCAACGCCCTTCCCTTTACTTCAAGTGCTCTTAAAAAATCCGGCACGGTGCCTGTGGTGATGAATTCCTAACGTAGCGCGGAGAAAAGAATTAATTCATACATCGGAATACGATGCTAGTAAGACCGAAAGTGACGAAAATTTGATGTTAAGTGGATGAAATGAGCCGGCTAATGTGGAATCAAGAGACGGTAAGCGTGAAGAGATTGTACATTTAGAAAAAGAAAACAAGATTATTAGCAGAAGGAAATGAAGGAAAAAAAGCTTACTTGATGAGTAAACTGAGAACAAAGAGTGAAATTAAAACAAGATTAAACGATAAACTTCTGGAATAAGTAGAGCTGATGGCCGGGGTAGGATGAAAGATACAATAAAAATAAGAGGAGACATAAAATAAAACAAGGAATAGAAGAAGCGATAAGACAGAAAAATGGGGCAACAGACAAAACACAAAATAAAACAATACTGTAGAGAAGAAAGCAGACGAGGATAAGGTATAAACACACAATAAAACGAGACGAGAGACAGGCAAATAAAAGATGTAACGCAATATAAAACACGAAACGAAGGAAACAAGAAGAAGAAATGGATAAGAGATAACACACGAAAAAAAAAACAAGAAAAAA
The DNA here is from genome assembly GCF_035594125.1 of Scylla paramamosain. NCBI lineage: Eukaryota > Metazoa > Arthropoda > Malacostraca > Decapoda > Portunidae > Scylla > Scylla paramamosain. The sequence continues at coordinate 13,985,876 of NC_087179.1, read as the reverse complement.
TAAATATAGTTAAAATAAAAAAAATCAGAGGAAAATAAATTACTCGCACATTAAAATAAACAAGAAAAAACAAATAAACAAAAAAAAAACAAGACAAACAACTCAACATTTCGCTTATATCATCCGAAAATCAATCCACTCACCTTTATAAAAGAGAACAAAGAAAAAAAAAAGCGAAAAGAAAATACATACAACAGATAAATAAGAGAGAGAGGGAGAGAGAGACGGAGAGAAAGAGAGGGTGAAAGAGAAGAACGAAGAGGAAAGCTTTCACACACGCACCAAATGAAAGAAAGAAAGGAAAGAGGGAAGGAAGGAAGGGATTTTCAGAAAGTGTCACATTTCAGACAAAGACTCTTGGGAATATGGAAGAAGAGAAAAGAAATGGAAAATAGTAATAATAAAAAAGAAGACGTAGAAAGAAGAAGAAGAAGAAGAAGAAGAAGAAGAAGAAGAAGAAGAAGAAGAAGAAGAAGAAGAAGAAGAAGAAGAAGAAGAAGAAGAAGAAGAAGAAGAAGAAGAAGAAGAAGAAGAAGAAGAAGAAGAAGAAGAAGAAGAAGAAGAAGAAGAAGAAGAAGAAGAAGAAGAAGAAGAAGAAGAAGAAGAAGAAGAAGAAGAAGAAGAAGAAGAAGAAGAAGAAGAAGAAGAAGAAGAAGAAGAAGAAGAAGAAGAAGAAGAAGAAGAAGAAGAAGAAGAAGAAGAAGAGGAGGAGGAGGAGGAGGAGGAGGAGGGTACAAAGCTGAGTCTATAAAATGTGATGGAAAGAAGATAGAAAAGTAGGTGAGGGTTAATAAGAGAATCTCCTTCCCATTTTCTTTTACTTCATATTTTTTTCTTTAGTAGGAACATCATTAGTGATAAGGAAACTCTCTCTCTCTCTCTCTCTCTCTCTCTCTCTCTCTCTCTCTCTCTCTCTCTCTCTCTCTCTCTCTCTCTCTCTCTATGATGTATAATCTGATTGGATGTCGCAAAGAAGCAAGAGAGAGAGAGAGAGAGAGAGAGAGAGAGAGAGAGAGAGAGAGAGAGAGAGAGAGAGAGAGAGAGAGAGAGAGAGAGAGAGAGAGAGAGAGAGAGAGAGAGAGAGAGAGAGAGAGAGAGAGAGAGAGAGAGAGAGAGAGAGAGAGAGAGAGAGAGAGAAAAGGAACACGAACCGGGCGATGTTGCACAAGGAAACACAATCAAGATATAATGAGATGAGTTGTTTCTCGAGAGATCGGAAAATTTTAACCCTTAGTATTACTGATGTGTGTGTGTGTGTGTGTGTGTGTGTGTGTGTGTGTGTGTGTGTGTGTGTGTGTGTGTGTGTGTGTGTGTGTGTGTGTGTGTGTGTGTGTGTGTGTGTGTGTGTGTGATAAGTAGGTGGATGAATGAATAAGTAGGTGGACGGATGACTGGACGGATAGGATGATAGATGGATGGATGGATGGATAAATGGAGAACGATAGATACACAGACACTGATTGATAGATAGAAAAATAGATAAAGACTAAAAAAATGACTGCCTGACTGACTGCTTGACTGACTGCCTGCCTGCCTGACTGCCTGACTGACCGACTGACTGACAGATCGATAACAATTACACAAATAATGCGAATGTATGTAATCTGGCAGGCTCAGGGGGGGGAATGGGGGGAATGGGGAAGGAATATATTACCTTTACGTTTCTATTTATAACCTGAGCACACCCACGCTCCGGGACAAACAAAGCAGCTTAAAGGAAGGAGCAGGGAAACAAAGGAACGTAGAGGTCAGAACAAGCAAGCAGCAGCAGCAGCAGCAGACCTGGAGGGCGTTGGAAGACTGCGTGAGCTGATCAACAAACACAATAATCTGAAACTGGAGATGTAGGATTGCAAAGGGAATCTGAATTAATAGGGGCAGGGCTTCAGAGAGAGAGAGAGAGAGAGAGAGAGAGAGAGAGAGAGAGAGAGAGAGAGAGAGAGAGAGAGAGAGAGAGAGAGAGAGAGAGAGAGAGAGAGAGAGAGAGAGAGAGAGAGAGAGAGAGAGAGAGAGAGAGAGAGAGAGAGAGAGAGAGAATCACTATTGAGTAAAGCAGTATGGCCAACAACAAAAGGACAGATTGCACACACTATACAACAAGACGCCTACACACTGCCGGTACACTAAACCCTGCTGGAACACCTACACCCTGCCAGAGCATACACCTACACCCTGCCAGTGACACTCCAACACAACTATAGAGGTTAAGGAATTCAGCTACACGATACGGAAATCCCTCAAGGTCTAAAAGAGATCAAACAATCTGAGTGCCACATTTGCCCTGCAGGAGTGCCAAGCGACAAACTAGTGGCACAAAACTTGACTACCGCGGGACCAACAAACGAGGGAAGGACAGTAAGAAAGGCAGCAAAGTGGAGCGTGGAGCGAGCGAGACAGCGAGGAGCATCACCGCCCACTCGCCCCAGGTTCGCCACGGCTCGCCTCAATCAGTACCACGCTGTCTGTCAGGTAGTTCGGCTTCAAGGAGGCAAATCCGCCCTCTGTCCCGCACGGGTTGCCAACAAGCGGATGGGACTCAGGGCTGGACTAGGGGAAGGCTGTCCAGGGGGAGACGATGCGCTAAAGGAGAGAGAGAGAGAGAGAAAGAGAGAGGGAAAGAGGGAGAGAGACAAGAGGGGCTATGGGTTGTACAGAAACTTGTTACATCTGCGTGCCTGTTGAATCACTGCCTTGTAGTTGCTGTGCTGCTCTGAAATAGTGTGTTGTTAGTTGTTAATAGAAGGGGATGTGTGTGTGTGTGTGTGTGTGTGTGTGTGTGTGTGTGTGTGTGTGTGTGTGTGTGTGTGATCACGCTATTGTGAGGAACTGTATGTCATCACTTACTCAGCCTATGTGTCAGTGAATCGCACACCTATCAGTCAATTAATCAGTCAGTTGAGGGTGAGAATATCTATGCAACTGTCAGTCAGGCAATCACTAAACCTGTCAATCAATCAACCAGTCAATTTATCCATCAAGAAATTAATAAATCTATCTCTATATCTAGCAATAAATCAAATCCATCAGCCTATATATCTAACAAACAGTTAATCAATGTCAACTTATCAATCACAAAAGAACATTACAATAAACTCCCATACCCTGCTGTAGTGTCTTCCATTAACCAGCTCACTTCATCCTGTCAACCAACCAATCAATTCATCCAACACACCCAATCACACAGAACAACTCATCCTGTCAAACCAACCAATCATTTCATCCAACACTCACCCAATCACACAGAACAACTCATCCTGTCAAACCAATCAACCAATCATTTCATCCAACACTCACCCAATCACACTGAACACCTCATCCTGTCAAACCAACCAATCAATTCACCCAACACTCACCCAGTCACACTGAACACCTCATCCTATCAAACCAATCAACCAATCATTTCATCCATCACTCACCCAATCACACAGAACAACTCATCCTATCAAGCCAATCAACCAATCCATCCACCCAACACTCACCCAATCACACACGACACCTCCTCCTTACCAAACCAACCAACTAATCCATCCGTCCAACACTCACCCAATCACACACGACACCTCCTCCTTACCAAACCAACCAACCAATCAATTCATCCAACACTCACCCAATCACACAGCAGCACCTCAGGGCAAGCACAAGAGAACCTGCCTTAGCGCCTGTATGCATGATGTAGTGAGGTTCTGAAGATCATTGGGCGGCCTAACCTTTGCTGGCAACAAGTAACATGGCTTCCTTGTATGCAGAAGAGAACGCCACCGATCCCTCGCCAGCCACGCCTCACTAGCCGCGCCGGAAGGTCAAAGTCGCGACGTAACACATTGAACTATTGGGACACCATTGTTTAGTGTCTTGCCGTCCCCCGCAGAGTCAAGGTAGTGCTGTGGTCTTGTTGCAAAGGTGAGGTGCTGGTGCTTGTATTTTGAATAGCTTTGTTTTTTTTTTTTGTTTTGTCTTTTCGTTCGTTCTCCCTTCATGGCTACTTCTAAAGGCTGTTAAGTTACTAGTCGGTTTTGTTTGCGTTTTATTTATTTATTTTTTTTTCTCTCACTGATGTTTAGTTCCTGTCAACCCTTTTACTGTTACATCTTTCCTTAATTACCGATCACAACCCTTTTACTGTTACATCTTTCCTTAATTACCGATCACTCTGAGACATCTTTATTTACTCTACAGCCGCCTCTAATCTTTAAACGAGATAGAAATTGCAAAATCTATTCCTTTTAATACCCTTTCTTCCTTTGTAGATGCTTATAAATATTTCATACATTACTTCTGGTGGTATTAATTGTTTCCTGCTACAGTGATAGGGTTAAACTACTCATGGTTACTTTGAACTCTTATTGCTATGGTCGTCTTCTGTTAACATTTAGGTCGTTATAGTAAATTGTTTGCAAGGACAGTAAGAAGAAAAAGAAAAACAGGAGGTTAATTTAAATGCAGCGCAACAAAAGCACATCCTTATGAAACTGCACTACAAAAACAAGGTAGTTGAAGTTGTAGACGGTTATGGAAAAGATTGAGTAGCAGTGAAAGGTTAAAAAAAATATATATATAATAACAATTTCCACTACAGCCTATTAAAAGTGGTCAGATTCCCGGCTGATGGTGCAGAATCCACGCCAAACTATCAATACAACCACGAAAACACTTAAAACACAACTTCCACTACAGCCCATTACAAGTACTCAGTTTCCCATGACAGTTTTCCCCTACAGACGGTACAGAATTCTCACTGAGCTACTAGAATCACGAAAACTACCTGATTTCTCATTATTTTTTTTTTCCTAACGACAGTACAGAATCCACGTTAAACTCTCACCAGAACTAACACTCTTGAAGAACCCCAGCAACTCACATTAGAGCCAGTTAGCGGAAATGAAGGGCACACACAGCGGAAACGTTTAAGAATGCTTGAGGAGAGACACGTTAGCCTCTCACCAACAAGTCACAGAGAACCCCGTGCCTTGCCTAAACGACGCCAAAACCCTGAGGACCTCGAACATGGATGACAGGGCCAAGAAGAACCAAAAAGTGCCAAGGGGAGCCGGGGAAAGCCAGGGGTCCTCACCAACACCTCACCGCAGAACACGTGCCTTGCCTGGACGACGCCAAAACCCTGAGGACCTTGAACATGGAGGACAGGACCAACCAAGAGGAGCCAAGGAAAGCCAAGGAGAAGAAAAGATCAGATATCGCCACTATCAGGAGAAACCACTTGGTATGCAGTGCTGCCACATACTGTTAAGACCCCCAAGTCCTGACCACAGCACCACTGATACCTCCACTTTGCTCCACCACACAGGGTGACCATACAGCTCCTCCACACAGCCCCACCACACAGGGCCACCACACAGGACCACCACGGCTCCACCACACAGCTCCACCACACAGCACCACTACACAGGACCACCACGGCTCCACCACACAGGGCCACCACACAGCCCCACCACACAGCTCCACCACACAGCCCCACCACACAGGGTCACCACACAGCCCCACCACACAGCTCCACCACACGGCCGCACCACACAGGGCCACCACACAGGGCCACCACACTCCACACACTTACACTGCACAACTTAGCATCACCGCGAGCAGTTTGCGAACACTTGCGCTAAGTGATGGGTCAAGTTTCCAAGAGTGGCAGCCAAGCGTGGAGGTGCCCGTCGTGTTTAAGTAAATGGGTATCTTTGTGTTTAGTCTTTTAAATGCCAGACTTTTTTATTTTTTATTTCTGGCTGAATAAAACTGTGAATTCATATTATATTTTGTATTCTAGCTTGGAAAACATAAAATTCACGGCTATAATATTTTTTTTTCTTTGGATTTTTTTTTATTGTAGGCAGGAAAACAAAATTCAATCAGCTATTATTTTTTTTTTGTACTTTACTACTCAAGAAAACATATGTACCTACTTATTTTGTATTCTATCCTGGAAAAACACAAAATTCACCCCTATAACTTTTTTTTACCCACACCAGTCAAGATATTAACAAAAAAAAAAAAAAAATACCAAAACACTAAAACCCTGCAAAAAAAAAAATCAACACCTTCCCGAAACACTCACTAATAAAAAAAAATAATAAAATAAAATAAAACAAATAATAATAATAATAATAGTCCAAAAACATATATAAAAAGAAACGCGTCACTTCCGCCACCAAGCAAGCTACACACTCTCCAAAAGGGTTAAGTGTAATAAAGGTGAAAGAGGAAATGCCACTTTCACCTGTGACACGCGGGCAACAAAGGTGAAGTTTGCAAGACGACGAGTTTGGCATGTGTAGGAATGTGTGTGTGTGTGTGTGTGTGTGTGTGTGTGTGTGTGTGTGTGTGTGTGTGTGTGTGTGTGTGTGTGTGTGTGTGTGTGTGTGTGTGTGTGTGTGTGTGTGTGTGTGTGTGTGTGTGTGTGTGTGTGTGTGTGTGTGTGTGTGTGTGTGTGTGTGTGTGTGTGTGTGTGTGTGTGTGTGTGTGTGTGTGTGTGTGTGTGTGTGTGTGTGTGTGTGTGTGTGTGTGTGTGTGTGTGTGTGTGTGTGTGTGTGTGTGTGTGTGTGTGTGTGTGTGTGTGTGTGTGTGTGTGTGTGTGTGTGTGTGTGTGTGTGTGTGTGTGTGTGTGTGTGTGTGTGTGTGTGTGTGTGTGTGTGTGTGTGTGTGTGTGTGTGTGTGTGTGTGTGTGTGTGTGTGTGTGTGTGTGTGTGTGTGTGTGTGTGTGTGTGTGTGTGTGTGTGTGTGTGTGTGTGTGTGTGTGTGTGTGTGTGTGTGTGTGTGTGTGTGTGTGTGTGTGTGTGTGTGTGTGTGTGTGTGTGTGTGTGTGTGTGTGTGTGTGTGTGTGTGTGTGTGTGTGTGTGTGTGTGTGTGTGTGTGTGTGTGTGTGTGTGTGTGTGTGTGTGTGTGTGTGTGTGTGTGTGTGTGTGTGTGTGTGTGTGTGTGTGTGTGTGTGTGTGTGTGTGTGTGTGTGTGTGTGTGTGTGTGTGTGTGTGTGTGTGTGTGTGTGTGTGTGTGTGTGTGTGTGTGTGTGTGTGTGTGTGTGTGTGTGTGTGTGTGTGTGTGTGTGTGTGTGTGTGTGTGTGTGTGTGTGTGTGTGTGTGTGTGTGTGTGTGTGTGTGTGTGTGTGTGTGTGTGTGTGTGTGTGTGTGTGTGTGTGTGTGTGTGTGTGTGTGTGTGTGTGTGTGTGTGTGTGTGTGTGTGTGTGTGTGTGTGTGTGTGTGTGTGTGTGTGTGTGTGTGTGTGTGTGTGTGTGTGTGTGTGTGTGTGTGTGTGTGTGTGTGTGTGTGTGTGTGTGTGTGTGTGTGTGTGTGTGTGTGTGTGTGTGTGTGTGTGTGTGTGTGTGAGAGAGAGAGAGAGAGAGATGGACAGCGATACGGAGAACATAAAGAAAGATCGACAGTGAGAGAGAAAGAATGAGAGAGAAAGAGAGGATAATCCAACACACCCTCGCTAACAGAAAAGGGAAAGAGAAAGAGGAGAGAGAGAGAGAGAGAGAGAGAGAGGGAGAGAAAGAGGGGAGAGAGAGGGAGAGGCGAGAGCTGTCGGACAAGAGTGAAATACGGGCACACAGTAAATAAAAGAGGGCGTGTGAATTATAAAAAAGAAATGTATGATTGGAGGTGATGAAAAAATTAAATAGATGTTGTGGTGCTACTGTTGTTACTACTACTACTACTACTACTACTACTACTACTACTACTACTACTACTACTACTACTACTACGAGAACAAGAACAAGATAAACAAAACACACACACACACACACACACACACACACACACACACACACACACACACACACACACTACGCAGATGGAACCCTGACAAAAAAAAAAAAAAAGATACCAAGCAAGTCCGATTAAATCTCTCTCTCTCTCTCTCTCTCTCTCTCTCTCTCTCTCTCTCTCTCTCTCTCTCTCTCTCTCTCTCTCTCTCTCTCTCTCTCTCTCTCTCTGTGTGTGTGTGTGTGTGTGTGTGTGTGTGTTTGTTTACTTCCATAGTCACTCCCTGCTTTTAATTGCATTCCCCCCCAACCCAATTATGGCGCGTGCAATTGTGTTATTTTTCAACCATTCCTCTTTTTGAGTCTTTTTACGTGACTATTGTGGCGGGAATAATACGACGCCGCACACACACACACACACACACACACACACACACACACACACACACACACACACACACACACACACACACACACACACACATTTATCACTTCTGCTGCTGTTTTTTTTTTTCTGCCTGCTTTTTTTTTAGTTTCGCTTTCCCTTCCTCCTCCTCCTCCTCCTCCTCCTCCTCCTTCTCCTCCTCCTCCTACTCCTCCTCCTCCTCCTCCTCCTCCTCCTCCTCCTCCTCCTCCTCCTCCTCCTCCTACTACTACTACTACTACTACTACTACCTCTGTTCCTACTATTTCTCTTCCTCCCTCTTCTTTTCCCTTTTCCTTTATTTCACTTCTCTAACTTCCCCTTGTAATATTGTTAATCGTCATCATCATCACCACCACCACCACCACCAGTCCCTCCTCCTCCTCCTCCTCCTCCTCCTCCTCCTCGTGATCTTCGTTTTGCATTATTTAGTCTGACAGGCGAGGAAAGCTTAACAAGAGTTTGTAACACTGTGTCAGCTTCAATGTGGCAACTTACGTCATGTTTCGCCCACCAGATGTCACCACACACACACACACACACACACACACACACACACACACACACACACACACACACACACACACACACACACACACTGTAGATACCATTTAAAAGTAGAAACAATGATGATGGTGGTGGTGATTGTGGTGGTGGTGGCAGAATGAAAGTTAACTCACACCAAACACCCCTCGGACAGCTTCATCACCCCCTTACAACTGGACTCAAGAGCTCTGGTGAAGTTTGTCAGGAGGGTAAGGCGGCGGTCAGGTGTCAAGGAGCCTGTCTCACTTATTTCTACAGACCCGTTTTCTCTCAGTCTGTCCAAGTGAGCTCTGGATATCAAGGCACGAGGAAGGAGAGGAAGATTAAGACAAGGTGGGAAGATTGAGTAGCATTGGACGTAATGGAGGAGACAAGACAAGATGGTAAGACAAGATGGAAAGAGAAGGCAAGATAGAAAGATTGAATAGCAGTGGAGGTGCGGGAAAAGACAAGGCAAAATGGAAAGATTAGACAGAAAGGCAAAAGGATTGAATAGCAGTGAACTTAAGAAGAGACGACAGAAAGACTAGACAGAAAGATTAGACGGAAGAAAGGGCAAGACAGGAGTGAACAGCAGCGAACGTGTAGGAGAAAAGACAGATTGGAAAGATTAGGTAGGAAGACAATATGGAAGACAAGAAAAGATGGAAAGATTGAAAAGCAGTGAACGGGAGGGAGAAAACGGTCTGAATACTGACGTGGTGGGCGATACAGACAGGTGGAGGCGACTCAGCAAAACAGCGACAAGTATAGAGACAACAAATAAGATCAAATAAACCTAACCTAAAAGAATTGAAGAAGACTCATTTTCTACCCAGTGTAAAAGATGAATATAAAAGAAAAGTGAAACGTAAAGAAATGAACTTAACCTAACTGACGAGGAAGACAGACATTTTCTCCTACTCTATCTGGTGTGGCTTCTAAAGATTAGGAAAATGGTGAATTGTAAAAAAAAAGAAATAATTGACACCATTCGTAGTAAAATACATACTGAATATTTACATCCTTTTAGTGTCAGCTGTTACAATATTCTGCTCACTGAAATACCAAACTAGGTCACTAAAATGGTCCAGAGCAAGTATGATTTTCTGACACCACTCATAGTAAAAGTTAATTATTTCAACAATCTTCGTGTCCCTTGGTGTATTTTGACAACTGAAATAAGTCTATGGTAATAAAATAGTCTACTGCAAATATAATGTACAGACAGCACTCAGAGTCAAAGGGATGCCAATTACTTCAACCCTCGTCGTGTTTCGTTATGTTTTGCTCAGTCTAGTTTTGGTCAAATGAAGCACAAAGCGTCACCTCGTCATTAGCAGTGAAGGGGTGAAGTCCTCTGGCCTCACGCATGATGGGCACCACAGCACACCACACTGAACACCACACAACACAAAGAAAACATTTCACACCAACAAAGAGTAAACAAACACGGCTAATCAGACAAAACACAAGAAAAATCACACACCACCCACACAAACACGGCGACGTCAAACATATGGTGAAGAAAATCAGGCAAAACACCACGAGGAAAGAGGAAAAGTAAAAAAAATAATTCAAGTAGTAAAAAACAACTACAAAAGCAAAATCAGACAAAAAAAAAAAAACACAAGCAAAAAAAAAAAGACACACCACACATGACACCGCAGAAGCACAGCAGCAGCACAAACAAACACCACAATGAGCAAAAACATACAGTGAAGCAAAGCAAACCACGAAAAAAAAAGAGAAAAAAGAAAACGAGAAAAAAAAGAAATCACGATACCGCAAAACACAAATACACATACAAACAGGGCGATGAGGAGAGGATATAGCGAGCAGCACACAGGCAAAGGGAACAATGAGGCGTACAACCCTGCACAGGAGTGGCCATCGGTGCTGCGGGGCCTGAGGCGGGGGAGGAGGCGGGCGAGGACCCTCAGGCCGGTGCAGTCCTCGTTAAGAGCAGGCAGGGGAGAGATGGACGGACTGGAGAAGTGCAATGACTCACCGGGGGATGTACAGCACACCAGCCCTTCTCACTGTATTACTACTCCTGCTCCTCCTCCTCCTGCTGCTGCTGCTGATGATGATGATGATGTTGCTACTGCTATTGCTACTACTGCTGATGGTGTGATGCTGTTAATGCTGCTGCTGCTACTGTTACTGCTGTTACTATTAGTACTACTTCTACTACTGTTGATAGTGATGGTGATGGTATAACATGCTGTTGCTACTACTGCTGATGGTGATGGCGTGATGCTACTACTACTACTACTACTACTACTACTACTACTGTTTCTGCTGCTGCTGTATTCACTTTTAAATAATAATTCCAGAGTTACTTTCCTCTACCTTTGTATAATAATATATATTTGTATTACCAAATAGAAATGAAAAAATACCACCACCACCACCACCACCACCACCACCACCACCACCACCACGACCACCACCACCACCAATACTACAACTAGCACTACCTTCAGCCTTCAGGTAAAAGCCATCAAGTAAACAAACAAACAAAAAAAAGAACCCCTCTTTGCGCACACACACACACACACACACACACACACACACACTACCGGCGGCAAAAGACACCCATTTTTCCATTCTTTCTTTCCCCTTCCGGCGTTCACGAGGCGAAAAATGTAAAACAAACCAAGAATTTCCATTTGCACCCCCTACCACCACCACCACTAACACCACCACCAACACCTCCTCCTCCTCCTCCTCTTGTTCCTCTTCTAGTCCTTACTTTTCTCCTTTTCCTCCTCCTCCTCCTCCTCCTCCTCCTCCTCCTCCTCCTCCTCCTCCTCCTCCTCCTCCTTCGTAGGGATGAGAGTGGAGTGAGGTGGATTAGAGTAAAAGGAAAAAGAAAAGAAAAAAAAAGAAGAGAGGGAAGAAGGGAAGAGGAGATGGTAAGTAAGGAAATGGAAGAGGATGTAGTGAAGACCTTGAAAGTAGTGGAGGAGGAGGAGGAGGAGGAGGAGGAGGAGGAGGAGGAGGAGGAGGAGGAGGAGGAGGAGGAGGAGGAGGAGGAGGAGGAGGAGGAGGAGGGGGAGGAGGAGGAGGAGGAGGAGGTAAAGGAAAATAAGATAGTGGTGGTTGTAGTAGTAGTAGTAGTAGTAGTAGTAGTAGTAGTAGTAGTAGTAGTAGTAGTAGTAGTAGTAGTAGTAGTAGTAGTAGTAGTAGTAGTAGTAGTAGTAGTAGTAGTAGTAGTAAACATAGAAACTAGCTAAATCTCTTCCACTTTTTTCCTCCTCCTTGTTTCCTTCCTCCTCCTTCTCTCCTTCTGCAATCTCTCCTCCATAAGTTGTTCCTTAACTAAAACTCAGTCTCTCTCTCTCTCTCTCTCTCTGTCTCTCTTTCCTTCTTTCCCTTCACCCATTCCTAACAACCCGTGACTCCCATTTCCTTCCCACGACCCATAAATTCTTTCCCCTCCTGTAGATTTCCACTTCTTCCCTCAGCACTTCTTGTCCCTTCCCTCTATATATCTACTCACCACGCCATTCTGTTCCCGTCGCTCCATCTTCCATTATTTTTCGGATTGTTTTGCCGCTATTCAAATATCTACCTTTTATTTTATTTTTTTTTTTTTGTCATGTTTTCGGTCGATTTTCCTTGATTTGTATATTTCATCTTTTTTTTTAGTTTTTTTTTCTTTATTGTGATTTGTTTGTTTTTTTTTTCTCCCATTCAAATATCTACTTTTTTTTTGTTGTTGTTGTGATGTTTTCAGCTGATTTTCCTTGATTTGTGTATTTCGTCTTCCTTTCATTTATTTTTTTTTCTTTACTGTAATTTCAACTTTTTTCTCGCTCCCATCATTCTTTGGACTGTTTTTATATCATCATTCCCTACCTTTCCCTTCCCTTCCCCTTCCACAGTAGCAACCTTCCATACACCTTTCCCTGCCCTGCCCTTTTCCTTCACCTAGCTTACGTAAGTACCTTTCCACCCACTACCAAGACCATCACTGCTGCGTCTGGTGCCTTCCATCACTCTCACTTCGATCAAATTCCTCTCCTGTCCACCATTCCTCTCCCTTTTTCCGTGCGTCCATCTTCCCCCAAGCAACATTTCTGCGTGTGACATCTTTCCTTCCCGCCCTCTCTTCTTTTCGTGTCTCTTCCCGCCCGGCCTATTCACGCAGCGTCTCCTGTTTCTGTTCCGTGCCTTTCATTCCCGCATTAGCATCCTATTACATCATGCATGCCTTCTTCCTATCCTCCCATCCAGTATTTCCTTCGTAACAATCATCCCTTCTTTTTCTTCCCCTTCCTTCCTCCCATGCCATCATCCCATTCTCTTCCTTCATAGCCAGTCGTACCAGCTCCCCTCCCCCCATTGCTTCCCTTCACCACAGAAAGCTGAATTGAGCAAGCCAGGCAGGCCACCAAGCCCACCGACCGACCACTCACGCAAAGCCCAACCTAAGCCATCCCGAGCTAAGCCAAGCCAAGCCAACCCAAGCCAAGCTAAACCAAGCCAAGTCACGTCAAGCCAAGCCAAGCCAAGCCAAGGTAAGTGAAGCCAAATCAAACCAAGCCACGTTATGCCAAGCTAAGTCAAACCAAGCCACGCCAAACTCAACCAGGCCACGCCAAGCCAAGCCAAGCCACGCCAAGCCAAGCCAAGCCACGCCAAACCAAGCCAAGCCAAATCAAGCCAAACCACGGCACGCCACGCCATCCCACAACACACCACGCTACGCCAAGCCACGCCACGCCACGCCACGCCATCCCATCCCGGCGTGCAGCAGCGAGGAGGGACATGGGGACATAAAACATCCACGGGTTGCTGGCACACATTTCATGCTGGTGAATGTGTAATGTGATCCCTGGGTAGCGTCGCTTTTCAGGAACCCAGGAAGATGTTCACGAATTTATGGATCCTCGTGTTATTCTGCCCGGCCCGGATGCTGTACGGTGGCTGCCTTTTTTTCGTGTTTTTTTTTTCGTGTTTTTTTTTCGTGTTTTTTTCGTGTTTTTTTTTCCTTTATTTTTTTCCGTTATTTGGAGGTGATGCATGTGGTGTTTTTTTTTTGTTTGTTTGTTTGTTTGTTTGGGTGTTTTCTATTTCTCGTGATTATGTGAGCTGTGGTGGTTGTGAAGTGTGTGTGTGTGTGTGTGTGTGTGTGTGTGTGTGTGTGTGTGTGTGTGTGTGTGTGTGTGTGTGTGTGTGTGTGTGTGTGTGTGTGTGTGTGTGTGTGTGTGTGTGTGTGTGTGTGTGTGTGTGTGTGTGTGTGTGTGTGTGTGTGTGTGTGTGTGTGTGTGTGTGTGTGTGTGTGTGTGTGTGTGTGTGTGTGTGTGTGTGTGTGTGTGTGTG
>NC_087179.1:13949379-13951879 GCF_035594125.1 Scylla paramamosain | reverse complement strand
CCTGTCCTTCATCCTATCACCATATCCTATCACCCAGTCCTTCATCCTGCAGTAACTTCCTAAAATTCTGCGCAGTGACGAAATAAAATGAATCTAGGAATGTAATTTCGTAATACAATTAATTCGTTCAACTTGTACAGCGAACTGAGAGAAAAAGAGAGAGAGAGAGAGAGAGAGAGAGAGAGAGAGAGAGAGAGAGAGAGAGAGAGAGAGAGAGAGAGAGAGAGAGAGAGAGAGAGAGAGAGAGAGAGAGAGAGAGAGATGGAATGCGGAGGAGGTGTAGGTTGGTGGGAAAATAACAAGGCTATTTTATCAATGCCAGTAAAGGAAGAGGAGGAGGAAGAAGAAGAGGAGGAGGAGGAGGAGGAGGAGGAGAGCGTGTGTGAATGTAAGAGAAGAGGAAGTAATTTTTTTTGTGTGCATGTTTGTGCGTGCGTTTTAATCTCCGCCTTAACTCTCTCACCCTCACCCTTTCTCTCACTCTCACTCTCTCATTCTCTCTCTCTCTCACTCAGTCTCCCCCTGTCTTGCAAGCTGGGGCCGCAAGCTCACTCTGGACTTGCTAACATATTCATACCTTCAATACATCTCATTCTCTCTCATTTCCATATGTATGTAGCTTTCTCACTCTCTCACTCTCTCTCTCTCTCTCTCTCTCTCTCTCTCTCTCTCTCTCTCTCTCTCTCTCTCTCTTGTGTTTTGGCTTCGTTCGGTCAAATTTCCCCTTAGCAAGTTTCCAAGTTTCGTCTGAAGTATTTTTTTTCTATTTAATTTCACGAGATTGAATTTATAATGAATTTTTCCCCCACCGGGTTCCATCGGGTGAAGAGTTTGCCCATTAAAATGTAAATAAGAAAATGCACCAATTAAATCTTTCGCCGATGTAAACTTTTCATCTTTGCTGGTGGTGGTGGTGGTGGTGGTGGTGGTGGTAGTGGTGGTGGTGATGGTGGTGGTGACTATCATTATTTTCTTCTTCTCTTCCTCCCATCGTGTTTCTCTATTTCTTCTCTTCTCCTTTCCTTCAAATCCTGCTTTACTATCTATCGCTCATTATCTATCGTTTTCTTCTTCTTCTTCTTCTTCTTCTTCTTCTTCTTCTTCTTCTTCTTCTTCTTCTTCTTCTTCTTCTGGGAGGGAAAATAACAACACGAAGGAAAAGCAAAAGCAAAACAAGGAAGGACAAGTTCGGGGTTTTACTTAGAGTTTTAGGATAATTGTATATATTTTTGTTTAGTATTTCTTCACACACACACACACACACACACACACACACACACACACACACACACACACACACACACACACACACACACACACACACACACACACACACACACACAGGCCTGAGAAAAGCGTGCAGGCGACGGAGGGAAAAACAACCAGAGATGGAAGGAAAGAATGCATGGAAAAAGCATTTCTCAATCCACATTTCCCACCCTCTCTCTCTCTCTCTCTCTCTCTCTCTCTCTCTCTCTCTCTCTCTCTCTCTCTCTCTCTCTCTCTCTCTCTTTTAAATTCGCTAAAACTTTCACCGCGGCGACTTGGAGAACAGAGAGAGAGAGAGAGAGAGAGAGAGAGAGAGAGAGAGAGAGAGAGAGAGAGAGAGAGAGAGAGAGAGAGAGAGAGAGAGAGAGAGAGAGAGAGAGAGAGAGAGAGAGAGAGAGAGAGAGAGAGAATGTATCGATACGAGAGATAATTAAATGAATCGGTACTATTTTATAATTATCAGCTAAATTATCGCCGCTGAATAATAATTGGGGGGGAAAATATGCATTGAATTATTAATAAAACATTTACATATAACAATAAATTACAAAACAGAAACTGCACCAGAGAAAAAAAAAAAGTAATAAAATAAAAGACGCAAAAAAAAAAAAATAGCCAGGCAGAGATGAGATCACTTGAAAACACACACCTACACACACACACAATCTCTCTCTCTCTCTCTCTCTCTCTCTCTCTGAAAACAATACTGACCTCAAACATCCCATTTATACATTTTTTTTAATCCTTTTTCATATTCAAATATTTCTCAATTAAAATATTCTCATGCAAATTGCTTAATCTTAGAAGACGAGAATTTATGGCCACCCACAATGTATTCAAATGAGACTATTCCAGTTGGCACTCTCTCTCTCTCTCTCTCTCTCTCTCTCTCTCTCTCTCTCTCTCTCTCTCTCTCTCTCTCTCTCTCTCTCTCTCTCTGATACTCACACACACCTAAGTCTTTCTAGTTTTCCACCCTTTCTCTTTTTTTTTCTTTTTTACCTATTGCTTTTTTCAGTTTCCTTTTTTCCTTTTTATCCCTCTTCCTCTTTCCGTGTTTTGTTCATCTCTCCGTTTCTTAATTCCTCTACAGTAACTCTTTCTCTTCTAGCTTTTTTTTCCTTTTTTTTTCTTTTTTTTTCCTATTCTCATCTCAAAAGCTCTCTCTTCTACGTATTTCCCTTCCTTCTCTTTCCTTCTCGTCTTTTTTCCTTCTTTCCATTTTACATCA
>NC_087179.1:13931879-13941879 GCF_035594125.1 Scylla paramamosain | reverse complement strand
CTCTCTCTCTCTCTCTCAACGTCATAAATTACCTTTTCATCTTGTTTTGTCTTGCTTATACTTAATTGACTGAGTGCTGATTGATTAACTGACTAGAAAACGGAAGAGAGAGGAAAATATGGTAAAGAAAATGGGGTGTATTTCAAGATTGCGGATTTCCTTCCACTTCCAAAACTGCCTTGTGTCTCGTGCAATCTCCTTATCGCTGTCATTATGCTGCGCGGCACACATACGCCTCCTTTCGTAACTCGTGGACTGAAGGTCACTACAATGTTTATATATAACGGAAAGGTGACAGGTGTAAATTTCAGGAAACTGTTTATTTCCGCTTTATGCAACATTCCTGAATTATCATCGTGTGAAATTTGGTAATGTTCTGTTCTGTTTGTACTTTATTTTAACGATTTATTTATTCATTTTGTTTATTTATTTTTCTTTTTTACAACACGTGTAGGCATCATTTGAATACATCTTTTTCTTTCTTCCTTCTTTTCTACTTTTTTTCTCTTCCCTTCCTTCATTCCTTGCATTCTTCTATGTACATGACCTGCCTTTTTTTCTTTCTTTCTTTCTTTTTTTCTTTCTTCTCCTTCCACTCCAAATTTTTACATCAAACTGCAGAACTCCATTTAGCAAACCCTACATACATACACACTTAACCCAACACTTACAAGTACCCGCAGCACAATCAATTCTACCAAATTCATGTACTTTACTTCTACTACACACACACACACACACACACACACACACACACAAAAAAAAAAAAAAAAAAAAAAAAAGGCTTAAATTATCATGAGTAATTTGACAAGGTTTAAACAGATGCACATATTTTTTTTATTTTTCACACTTTTTCTCTCCCGGGCGCCTCGCTGGAACACGCGGCACAGCATTAACACGATTGCCGCAGAGAAGGTTCGCCGGTGGATGGAAAAACACAACATTATCTTATCCGAAACACATAATCATCAGGATGCGAGAGTGACACCGACGGATGATTGGGCTGTCTGTTTATCCGGCGCGTGAAATATGTGTAACGCCATCTCTCTCTCTCTCTCTCTCTCTCTCTCTCTCTCTCTCTCTCTCTCTCTCTCTCTCTCTCTCTCTCTCTCTCTCTCTCTCTCTCTCTCTCTCGTTTTTTTCTTCTTATTTCTAACCATAACTTATTCATCTTTTTCTTTCTTTTCTTTTATTCCTCTTCCCTTCCTTCCTTCGTTGTATTTTTCCTTGTCTTTGTTCTCTCTCTCTCTCTCTCTCTCTCTCTCTCTCTCTCTCTCTCTCTCTCTCTCTCTCTCTCTCTCTCTGAAGTGGAGGGAAAGTATTCGCTCTTCACGGAATACAGAGTGGAATATCTCTTCTTTTTCTCACTCTTCCCCTCCTCCTCCTCCTCCTCCTCCTCCACCCATTCTTCCCCATCTCCACCCATCCCTCAATCCTCTTTGCGTCTAATGAACGAGTCAACAGAGCCCAACCAATGCCTAGCCACCCAAGTCACTCCCTAACCTGACCTAACCTAACCTATTCACTCCCTCCTAACCTAACCTAGTCATTCCCTCCTAACCTAACCTAGTCACTTCCTACCCTAACTAAAGCAAAACAAAACAGACCCAAATCAAGTAGAAACGAGACACCCAAGCAAACTATTCCAAAGCATCTTATGGTCCTAAAAATCCTACATAGTTTTCGGAGCAATACATCCCCTCCCCCCCTTTTACAGTAAATCAGCAAATCCCAAACCACGTATATAGTTTCCTGAAGCCCCATTAGTGTAATCCCCTGCCATAAGCTCCCTCAGGCTTGGCCCAGACACTCCCATAAACACGCCCATGGCACCACCCGGCAGGCAGACAGGTAGGCAGGAGCAAAGGCAAGCAGACCATGCAGTCATATACCTATCTACATAAATGCGTGCCGCTCTCTATTTATCAACATACATACAGAGAGTAACGGCTTGTTGGGGCTGTTTCATCGTGTTCTTCGGTGCTGTGTGTTGTAACTATACTGGTGGTGTAAGCTAATTGTACTGGTGATGTAAGCTAATTGTACTGGTGATGTAAGCTAATTGTACTGGTGATGTAAGCTAACTGTACTGGTGATGTAAGCTAATTGTACTGGTGATGTGAGCTAATTGTACTGGTGATGTAAGCTAATTGTACTGGTGATGTAAGCTAATTGTACTGGTGATGTAAGCTAACTGTACTGGTGATGTAAGCTAACTGTACTGGTGATGTAAGCTAACTGTACTGGTGATGTAACCTAATTGTACTGGTAAATGGTGATGTAACCTAACCTAACCTGATTGTACTGGTGACGTAACGTAACCTAACTTAATCTAACATGATTTTACTGGTGACGTAACTTAATCAAACCTTAAGTAATCTAACATAACATGACCAAACCTTAGTGTAACCTAACCTAACCTTAGTGTAACCTAACCTAACCTAACGTAACGTAACCTAACCTAACCTAACCTAACTTAACCTAACCTAACCTAACAACCTAACCTAACCTTAGTGTAACCTAACCTAACCTAACCTAACCTAACCTTAGTGTAACCTAACCTAACCTAACGTAACGTAACCTAACCTAACAACCTAACCTAACCTAACCTAACCTAACAACCTAACCTAACCTAACAACCTAACCTAACCTAACCTAACCTTAGTGTAACCTAACCTAACCTAACGTAACGTAACCTAACCTAACAACCTAACCTAACCTAACAACCTAACCTAACCTAACAACCTAACCTAACCTAACCTAACCTAACCTAACCTAACGTAACCTAACCTAACAACCTAACCTAACCTAACCTAACAACCTAACCTAACCTAACAACCTAACCTAACCTAACCTAACCTAACAACCTAACCTTAGTGTAACCTAACCTAACCTAACCTAACGTAACCTAACCTTTATTATTCTAATCAAACCTAACCTTAAGTAATCTAACCTAGCCAAACATTAATTATCTAACCTCACTTAACCAAACCTTAACTATCTAACTTAACCTAACCAAACCTTAATTCTCTAATCTAACCTAACCTAACCTAACGTTAAGTAATGTAGTCTAACTTAACCAAACCTTAATTTATCTAATCTGATCTAACCTAACTAAACCTCAATTGAACTTAGCCTATAAAACTTTAAATATAATCTATTCTAACTTCACATAATCTTAACCCAACCCAACCCAACACAACACAATCTGCTGAGCACATATCAAACCAAAACCCTCCAGCAGACAAAACCCTCCAGGAGACAAAACCCTCCAGGAGACAAAACAAAGGGAAAAACGTGAATTTCTTAACATGTAAAATGAAATAATAAAGATAAATGAATAAACGAATACACACATAGGGAAAATAAAATAAATAAATAAATAAATAGTATAAAATAATAAACTACTGAAACAATAAAACAAACAAACAAACAAACGCACACAGGCACTAGAACAACAATTCAAAAACCATAACTTAAAAAAAAACACACACAAAACAAACCCAAACACTCACACACACACACACACACACACACACACACACACACACACACACACACACACACACACACACACACACACACTCCCGTTCCGTGAATAAATAACCAAATAACGCGAGCAAACATACAAACATACAACAAAGATGGAGATAAAGAAACAGCTCCTTCCCAAAACGTTTATATAACATCTTCAAGGGCGCGGAAAAGTGTATAAAGCCATACAGGGAATACTAAGAGGAGGCTTAAGGTGAAGGAAGAGGTGAGGGAGGAGGGAATAGAGGAGGGGATTAGGCAGGTAAAGGTGCGGGAAGGAAACACCTGGTCTGGAGAGAGAGAGAGAGAGAGAGAGAGAGAGAGAGAGAGAGAGAGAGAGAGAGAGAGAGAGAGAGAGAGAGAGAGAGAGAGAGAGAGAGAGAGAGAGAGAGAGAGAGAGAGAGAGAGAGAGAGAGAGAGAGAGAGAGAGAGAGAGTAATGAAACACGCAACAAAAACCACAGCAGTTATATCTCAAAAAAAGATGAACACGGGGGAAAAGAATAGGTAGGCATATTTCATGTAGGGATTGCATATATAATAATAACAATAATAATAATCCATAATAATAATAATAATAATAATAATGGAAGAAATCCCTCCCCGCCACACACACACACACACACATACACACACACACATATACACACACTTGCATCTCTTCACCAGTGCTTCGTGCCGGGGCAGGACATCAGTGCCACGTCTTCACACAATTTCTGTACCATTTATGTGCATAGAGACGGCGGTCCGTGTGTGGTGATCCGCCAGTGTGTTGAGAGCTGTCCGCCCTGGCGGCTGGGCGGGCCCTCTGCTTCTGCCTCGCCGGCGTCGCCGCCTCACACGGGCGTGGGCGAATGCGTACGCCAGCGCAAGGGCCGCAGCCAATCCGCAGACCAGCCAGTGCACGAGTGGCGCGTCCTGCCCGGCCACCAGCGTGCCCGCGGCCACCGCTAGACCTCCCGCAGTCCCGAGGGCAGCCACCACGCCGCGCGCCAGCCGTCCGTGCCTCCATGGGCCGCGCTGCTGGGGGGGGCCCTCCTCAGCCTGCTGCCGCGTCCCCACCTCCGCGGCCCCCAGGTCGTGCTCCCGCAGCAGCTGGGGGAACACCGCGCCAGAGTCGGGGAATCGCACTGGTCGCGGGGGTGGAAGCTCCCCAAGCTGCTCCATGGCGCCGGTGGCGGGGGAGTCCGCGGCGGGGGCTGGCACGCTTGCCAGAGATGTGGCCTGGGACAGGGCAGGGGTCCCTGAGGCAGGGACGCCGCGCCACATGTTGACCAGGCCGCCGTCTCCGGCGTCGCGGCCCCGCACCTCGCCGCCGCCTCGCACCACCACCGGCACCGCCTCGTCGTCGGCAGCCTTGCGGCAGCAGCCGAAGGTGAGGCGGTGCCACCAGCAGAGCGCGGAGTAGCGCATGGCCAGGAACACCTCGTCTTCCTGCTGCTGCTGCGCCATCACCCGCCGGAGGTTAAAGACGCCCTTGTGCTTGACGTCACTCCCGCGCAGGCAGTACAGCTGCAGGGCGAGGTTCTTGTACTTGAGCAGCTTGGCCATGTCTACGGGCACCGCCATGGCCTGCTCGTTGCGCCACAAGTCGCCGGGCAGGCGCGTCCACCCCGCCTTGTACAGCGGGATGGAGGCCAGCTTGCGGCGGTAGGGGAACAGCAGCGCGCCGCGGTCCTTGGCGACCACACGCACGCGCTGCGGCCGCTTCCCTCCGTAAGAGATCGTCACCTGCACCCGAAGGGTTAACATTTTCTTGTTGCTCGTCATTTTTGTTTGTGAAGAATAATTCAAATAGTCCTGATTTCTCGCATGTTGCCGGTGACCAGTTCGTGGATGGACCTTGTGCGGAACTGTCCGCTCTTTGTTTACAAACTAAGCCTGACTGCTGTGAATCCTTCACAGTCTCTATTTGATCACTATATTCGGCTAATCTTTTAAGCAAGTCCTCAGCCATGCTGGTGACCGCATGTTGTGTTCCTGGCTGTTCTCTTGTACACTATTTCAATTCCCGTAACTCAAAAGGTAGGTACACACTGAGGCCGCCATTCCTGCCTGTTCCCTCACAAGGACTTCTCTCAAAGCCCACACAGATGATTACCAGGTTGGATTAAGTCGGATTCCCACTGGTGTCATTCCCACTGGCGCAGGATCCTTGGTAACGCAGCACTACAATCATCAAAGAACACTTGGTAAACCCTGGTAACGTTAACACACTAAAAGTATGTACAGTAAAGACGCCAACGTGTTTTAGTAGTAATATGGAACTTCACCCTTTCATAGTTATTTAATGTATTTTCTTATCTATTTGCTTTATATATTTTATTTATTCATTTATCTATTGCATCTTTTTATTTATTCTATGTGTATTACGGAGTGACTATTCTCTTCCCTTTCTTGTCATATGTATTCAGGAGAAACTATATATATATATATATATATATATATATATATATATATATATATATATATATATATATATATATATATATATATATATATATATATAATTTTTTTTTTACGTATTAGGAAGTGGCTGAGGACAGAAAACGAAAACATTATATGTAGTTATTCACCCACTCATATTTTCTGTATACTTTTTCCCTCTTATTTATGTACTTTTTACTTTAATTTATTCACTTATCTATATTCATTTTTTTTCTCTTTTTTTTTATTTACCTACATTTTTTTTTTCTCTCTCATCCTCTCATCTGTCTAGTACGTACATATTTACTTGCTTTTATTCCTATTCACTCAACTATTCACACATACACTTTCCAAGCACCAACAGACTCAACCTTCCACTCAGCACATAACTACGAACGAATGAACATAACATCCCAATATCCCCAAACGAGTGTATAGCGAAGGCCACCGAAAGGAACTGTTCATAAAGAAGTGGAGGGAGTGAGGGGGAGAGAAAGACAGAGTTAAGCTTATAAACACACTGCTGCAACGACTGGGAGGTGGACGGAGAGGTGGAAGGCGAGCTGTGGATTCAGGACCAACTTCTATAACACCACTACACTCAAAAGTCCCTAGTTGAAATTTGCACAGGTTTTTAATGGCGTTTTAAGGTTCAAGTGACGGATTAACGAGATTTCTACATTATTAACAGGAGAAACACTCATGAGAACCCGGCTAGTCATCTCTGTGGCCTTTGAAAATAGTCATGGAGATAGTAAAATGAGGAAGCGGTTAGTCATCTCAATGGTCTGAAAGTAGTTATGATT
This sequence comes from Scylla paramamosain, assembly GCF_035594125.1. Lineage (NCBI taxonomy): Eukaryota > Metazoa > Arthropoda > Malacostraca > Decapoda > Portunidae > Scylla > Scylla paramamosain. The sequence goes on along the minus strand of NC_087179.1, from coordinate 13,935,113 downwards.
AAAGAGTAAAACGTTTCAAAATAAAGGCAATAAGTAGACGGACAGATGCCGGAGGAAGGTACAGATCCACAGCCGCCTACGACTCCTGATTGGCAACCCGGTGGAGGTAAATATAGCCAACAGCCCTCCAGGTACAGCAGCTCCCGAAGCCCTCTTTAAGGTGTGGTGTCAGTTAGCCCGTCACCTTTTACATCTGCCGCTATATTTCATCTTTCACCAAATTATTCTTCCACCCAAGTTCCTTCTTTCTCACTTTACTATCCCCAATAGAAAAATAAATAAATGAAAATGTGGAACAACATCAAACCTGCTGTCTGATCACGTGGAAGAGAGCTCGTGAGGGAGAAGGAATGAACCATGAAGGGGAGAAGAAAAAGAAAAAAAAAATCTTTCTTCAGGCACGATTGTAATGGGAGAGAATCAATATTTTCTTTCCTTTCTTGACGTGATGATGGTATACCAATCTTACACCATATTCAGAAACTCTTCCGCGTCGCACATTCCCTATATTCAAATGCCTCCAGCTGAAGAGACACGGTTTTTTAAGGCTATTTCTTACGGCTGTGGTGACGGATCAGCGCGATTTCTACACTATTTACTAGAGAAGCACTCCTGAGAACACGGCTAGGCATCTCTGTGGCCTTTGAAGACAGTCGTGGTGAAAGAGCAAAGCGTTTCTGAATTTCAACCCGTTTCCCAAGTCACAATAACACAGCAGCCATCCCAGTGTGCAGGGCTGCCAACCAAACGCACCAAATGTCTTCCAATGTGTCAGAATGTAGACCTTTTATTTGTTACAGATTTTTTGGGGAGGTACAACATACAAAACTCATTCAAGTTAAACAAAACGAGAGGAGCAACAAAGAAAATAACCAGGAGTACTTACGTAATGGCTGTGCTGGTGCTTGCGTACACAGGCTACAAGGGGGAGTCGAACTCTGTCCACCCACACGCAAGATAAAGCTGCAAGCCACTGTACCGTTGGCTTAAGTCCGTACCTGGAACTGCAGAAATAGGAAAAGGGGGAAAAAATAAATAAAAATAAATGTTGAATAAAAGTACGGGTGGAGAGAGAGAGAGAGAGAGAGAGAGAGAGAGAGAGAGAGAGAGAGAGAGAGAGAGAGAGAGAGAGAGAGAGAGAGAGAGAGAGAGAGAGAGAGAGCAAATGTGCATCAGAGGATACATTCAGCGAAAAAAAGCAAAAAACAAAAAAATAAAATAAAAATATACACACGAAAAAAATAATAAAAATAATAAAAAAGATAAAGGGGCTGGTAGTTACTTTTATTTACTCCTTTCTTTCCCGGAATATTCGAGTGGGCGACGTGCGGGAGTTAGAAGAGCTTGAGAGAGAATAGACGCAATTTCACTATATATATATACAATTTTACCATCATTCTTTATCCCTACACTCTTTCTCGAGTGTTAGTGCTTCTGTACAGATGGATAAAATGTGCTAACTAACCTTGTGCTCACAGATGATTGGGGATAAAGAACTCCTTCACTGCAGAGCGAAACCGCAACACACTTACGGTTGGTCTTGGTCTTGGCTGACGAAGCGTCCCGAGCAGCTGGCGAAAACCAGGAAATTACCTTACCGTGTTAATTAGATGACATAAACTGTATTTCGCGCATTCAGAATAATTAATTAACTCAACTGATATAACAAATGGTATGCAATGAGGTAAGTGTTTATGATTCAAGTAAAGAAGTGAAGTTGAGGAAAATATGTCACCTATGTAGATTAGTTAGGCATTATGAAAGTGTATTTCATATATTCCTCATGATGAAGTCATAATGTAATAGATTCTGAGTTCCTGTAATATAAATAAATGCCTAATGGATATTATCGTCTCTTTCGTCAATTTTTATTCAGTGGCGTGACATATTTTCCAGGCGGCTCAAGTTCTTTCATTTTTACGATTCTTTTTAATTTGTTTAATGTCTGAGGTATCAATCATTTTGTTGCCTTTCTTCGCCTCAATGGTTTTAAAAAAAGATTAATAAACGTCATGAGCTACGGGATTAAGTTATTTATCCATTATTCTCTTGTTAATTTATTTTTTGGTTGCATAGTTGAAAGCCAAAATGTCGAGATGTAGACAATAAAGGCTTATGCTTGTTGGAAAGGATAATTAAAGCTTTATTTTACACGTTTATTATCGAAAATATTTCACGGAAACATCAAAGTCACTGTAGGTAATGAAATGCGGAAATTGTGTACGTGGTGAAGGACGCTAGGCTAGAAAGATGATGCGATTGTGGAGGCAGAATGAATATATAAATGCATAAAATCATCTTTGTGGGAATAGTTTATTGGTGATATATAATTTGTTATGATATTATGCAACACTCAAAAAATTATATATAAACTTTATTTTTGTGTGTATTTGTGCGCGTGTGTATCTCTTTCGTCTGACCTGAATCGTACGAGGGAGAGAGTAAACAGAAACAACGATTATTATTCTACATGTTAGCATTCCTCTTTCTCTCCTCTGACGTCAGCATCTACAAGGGAAGAAAAAAAAAACAGATACGAATGCGAACCTAAAGACAACACTAAGAAATATCACGGAAAAAAAATAATAATAATAATATCAATACTAAACATTAAATTAAATAAAAGCACGCAGAGAAATACACGTTGAAAGAGAGAAAGAGGATAGGAAAATAATAAATAAAACACACACCACATACCCACAAACACAAGTTGACAAGGAGAGACTGAAAAAAAAATCAAAGAAAACAGAGAAATACAAACTGAAACAGAGAGAGAAAAAAAAAAAAAAAAAAGAAAAAGAATCAAAACATAAACAAATACAAACTAAACGAGAGGGAGAGAAAAAAAAAATGAAAAGAACATGAGGAGTAAACATCAACGCACATACACACACACACAACCCTTGACACTATTACAGGGCGTGAAATTAGGCGCAAAAAAATAAGACAATGCAGGCAGGAGTCCTTGTTGGGCCAGCAGGAGCAGCAGCATTTTGGCGGACATTACCTCACTAATAATTACTCTAAATACACGGTAATTAGACCCTCCCAGGCCTGACCGCTAATTGCCATGGAGTTCTCGACTTTAATAATGAAACTTAATACTAACAGCAACTTAATAGAGCCTGAGGTAACGGCAGTAGGCCAGGTTGGAAATATACAGAGAGAAGCCTAATTTTGCGTGCCTTCCTTCATAATTATTTTCCTGCACAGATGAACGCCACTTGACTAACG
>NC_087179.1:13894379-13899379 GCF_035594125.1 Scylla paramamosain | reverse complement strand
CAGCAGTAACCACAACAATAACAACACACACACTCCCTCAACACTCAATCATCCTCATCAGTGGTACACGAAAACAGCTGTTTGTTTACCTGTTTACCTTTACCATTCACTCTCATTACCATACCTGAACAACACACACACACACACACACACACACACACACACACACACACACACACACACACACACACACACACACACACACACACACACACACACACACACACACACACACACACACACACACACGAAAAACATTATTACAACTTACCCAATATGCTAATACATTAATACAAAAGCGCAGAAAAAAAGAAAAAAAGATAGGAATGAAATGATATCAGTACTCTATTTAATTAAACACCACAAAACCAAACACAAAGAAACGTAGTTCTGAATTAAAACAACACCAACACACTAATACACAACGCACAGACGCACGAACAGTTAAATAAATAAAATAAAGTGAAAATAAGATAAAAGTAGATAAACAAGAAATATACAGCAACCATTTATTGTTCACCCGTCACAAGGAAACACAAGGAAACACAAGGAAACACAAGGAAACTCAAGGAAACACAACACAACGCAACACAACACAACACAACAGACAATATAACACGCAGGGCAAAAGAGAGAACAACAGCTCACAAATCCTTTTACAAGATAACCTGACGCAACACAAACATGGAACACTACCGAAAAAAAAAAAATCCATTATACACACACACACACACACACACACACACACACACACACACACACACACACACACACACACACACACACACACACAAGAAAAAAAATAATGAAAAACAACCATTTACAGATCCATTACAAGACAAAAACATGAGAGAGAGAGAGAGAGAGAGAGAGAGAGAGAGAGAGAGAGAGAGAGAGAGAGAGAGAGAGAGAGAGAGAGAGATAACTCCTCCATCCTACCATTATGTAACATGCGAACCAATTTGAACCTCAGCCACCCTCGCTAAGCCTAATGAAAGAGGTAATGAGCCGGCCAGGTAAATTTAGGCCTACCTGTGCATTTAATTAAGAGGCAAAGTTATGTATGAGCCTAACCGGAAAAGATTGCATTGGGAAGTTTTGTGTGGATAGAGAGAGAGAGAGAGAGAGAGAGAGAGAGAGAGAGAGAGAGAGAGAGAGAGAGAGAGAGAGAGAGAGAGAGAGAGAGAGGGGTGGGGGGGCTGGTAAGGGGGAATGTAGGTGAGAGAAAACAGGATATGAAGTTAAAGAAGAGGGTACATTGGAGAGAGAGAGAGAGAGAGAGAGAGAGAGAGAGAGAGAGAGAGAGAGAGAGAGAGAGAGAGAGAGAGAGAGAGAGAGAGAGAGATGCGATACAAAATGAAAACATAATAAAGAAAAAAGCAATAATAATAACCTCATTTATTGTTAAATAACAAATAAAGTAAAAACTTTCCAAAACCTAAAAAAAGATAAGAAAAAAAGAAAAAAATAACAAAATTATTAAGAAGGAAAAAAAATAGAGAAATATTACAAGAAGAAGAAAAGGAAAGAAAGAGAAAAAAAGAAAGAAAAAGGTGAGAGAAGAGAATAGAACAGACAAAGAGAGAAGAAGATGAGCAAGAAAGATTAAAGATCACAAAATCCCATGATAACAGTGACGAGAAGACGATAATGGTGATAAAGAGGTGCATAGCAAGAAACAACGGTAGATAAAATAACAGACAGGAAGTAAATAGACAGAGAAGTAGATTAGTAGGTCAGTGGATGGTTTTGAATAAATGGAACCTGTTTAATTCTTTTTGGGTCAATGAATGAAATGAATAGAAGCTTGAATTGATAATGAGCACAAATGAAATACACTCCAAATTTCACCCTTTTTTTTTTTTTAATTGACTATTGACTATATGTGCATGTGTGTGTGTGTGTGTGTGTGTGTGTGTGTGTGTGTGTATGTGTGTTTTATTTACCTGCTGTTGATATTCACCTGTGCATTCATATTAATTGGCGGGCGTGCCTCTTTGCATTGTGAAGGTGACCGACTGTTTGTTTTCGTTATTCGCTCATTCCCGTACGTTTGTCTATATTTATTTTTCCCCGTGCCTTTCTCTCCTGTTCATTTTATACTGTTTGTTATTCTCTGGTTTCCTCTTTCCGTCCTTTATCCTTTATTCTCTCTTGTATTCTCTTTTTCCACTTGCTTAATTTTCGTTTTTTTTTTCTTGCGTCTTTCTCTTCTGTTTATTTTGTGTATGTCATTTTTATTTTTTATTTTTGTCCTTCTATCCTTTGTTCTTTGTCACTTTTCTTCTACTTGCCTGCTTTCTTTCTCTTTTCTTTTTCCCTGTGTCTTTCTGTCTGTCTTTTATTCGTTTTTTCCCGTACATTTTCTGTGTCTTTCCCTTTTGTTCATTTATATACATCATTCTTTGTCTGCGTTGTCTTTCTCTCCTTTATTCCGTGTCAGTTTTTCTTTTATTTATCTTCTCTCTATTCCATATTTACTCGTTTCCATTGATTTTTCTATGCATTTCTCCCCTATTTATTTACACTGTGTCATTCTCCGGTTTGTTTTTGTCTCTCCTTTATTCTTTTTCAAATATTCTCATCTTTTTTATTTTATTTTTCGTTATTATTCGTTTCCATGTGTATACTTTTCCATGCCTTTCTGCTTATTTTATTTATTCTTATTAATTAATTTTCTGTTCTGTTTTGTTTATTTTCTTTTATTCTTTCCTAACATTTTTATTTTTTTTAAATTTTACTCCATAATTACTTGGTTTCGTTGTTTATTTGTGTGTTTGCATTTTTGTTGCATTTCCTCCCTTTGTTTTATCAATTTATTCTGTGTGTCATTCTCTATTTGTCATACCCTCTGCCTTTTATTCTTTCAAATGTTCTTTCTCTTTATTCTTTTATTGTTTGTTTTGTTTATATTTGTTTATTTTTTGCAGATTTTGTACTTTGTTTACTGACTCATTTTTTTCTGTTTGTTTTCATTTATTTACCTGTAGATTTGTTGTTGTTTGTTTGTTTGTTTGTTTGTTTGTTTGTTTGTTTGTTTCGAGTGTTTATTTGTTTCCTTTTCTTGTTATCCCTTGCTTCTTTTTTTGATCTATTTATTTGTTTGCATGTTTACTTGTTAATTGCATTCTTTCGTCATTTATTGTTTACTTGTGTAGTCTTGTTAGTCTTAGTATCATTTCTTTTTGAATTTTCATGTTTTCCTGTTTTATGTTCTCTTCATTTATTTGTTTAGTTGTAGCTTGTCTTAATTTTGGAGCCGAGTACGAGTTTTCTTCCTCTCTCGTTGTTGTTTGTCTTGCTTGTTTATTTATTTTTGTTTGTTTTTACTTTCTTCCAGTCGGTTTTGTTTTCACGTATGTTTTCCTTATTTGTTGATTTATAGAAGTGTGGTGTGTGAGTCTTCATGCTTCACTCGTGCAGCCATCCTTATGTTTACGCTCAGATTCATTGTTTTTAGTCTAAGGTGTCAGTTTTCTTGTTCTGTTGATGTACTGTTCATTTTTATATTTACTTAGCGCCGTGTTGATTAGTGTTGTTGATTAATGTTTGTTGTTGTTCCATTCTGCTGATGTTCCTTTGTTTTTCCTCTCTAAGTGTATTCTTCGTTAACGTTAAGCTCCTTCCTCTGTTGCTCTTTGTTCCTGTTCATGTGTTCTGTTCATGCTGGTTTCTACTGCTTATGTCACCTCATTCTGTTATTGCTGGTCAAATATGGTGATGTTACTTGACTTTGTCCTGTTAATGTTTGTTTTTATTTCCTTGCATTAATGTTGATTTGATTTGATTTTTTTTTCTCGTAATAGTTAAGTTTGTTGATGTTGGTGTACTGTCATCATCACTGCAGTCTCTTCGCTTCATGTCACTGTGGTATGTTATATTAAAGGTAGTTTTTATTAGAAATTTCCCTCAATTCATGTTGGCCTGTTAGTCTTTCTGTTAACGGCTAATTCTCCTCATCTCCATACTGATAACGTCACTTCGGTCTGGCCTCTTAATATCACTTCGGTTTACTCTGTTAATTAATGTAAGTCCCCCACCACCCTCCTCCACCCCCCTCTTCAGTGCTGTCAGGGGGGCAAATGGCAGGGATTTTAAGGCATTGTGAACGATGATTTACGTTCCGTTATGACAATAGCCGAACGTTATTGGTTTCCTGTTGTCCTTGCGCGAAACCTTATTGAATTGCTATAACCGTGTGTGTGTGTGTGTGTGTGTGTGTGTGTGTGTGTGTGTGTGTGTTTGTTTGTGTGTGTGTGTGTGTGTATGTGTGTGTGTGTGTGTGTGTGCAGCAAAACTCAACGTAATCCACAGTCATAAATCTTTGGCCAGTCCCTCCACGCACGCACGCGCACACACACACACACACACACACACACACACACACACACACACACACACACACACACACACACACACACACACACACACACACACACACACACAGGGAAGGACATGTGCGTAAAATTGCCTCCATTCTCATTTTTGGGTTCGGAGAGAAAAATGTAAAAGGAAAAAAGGAAAAAAAAAAAAAAACATTTGGGAACATTTATATATATGTTATTTTCCTATGAAATTTCCTGCCGCCTTCTCCTCCCTTTTCCATGCACGCCTCCTGCTCTTCCTCCTCCTGCTCTTCCTCCCCCTCTTCCTCCTCCAACTCCTCCTCACAGCCTCTTAAGGGGCAATAGGTCTGCTGCTGTACGATACCTATGTGACCCTTTGTGTTTCTCCTCCACCTCCTTTGTTCCTCTTACTTTCCTATTCACCAATTCTTTCCTTTTCTTTCTCTTTCTCTCTCTTTTTTTTTTTATTCTTCATCCTCCTCCTCCTCCTTCTCTTTCACTTTCTTTTTTTCTTTTCATCGTCTTCATCCTTGACTTTTAACTTCTCTCTCCTCCTCCTCCTCCTCCTCCTCCTCCTCCTCCTCCTCCTCCTCCTCCTCCTCCTCCTCCTCCTCCTCCTCCTCCTCCTCCTCCTCCTCCTGGCGGGGCAAGTGG
>NC_087179.1:13881879-13886879 GCF_035594125.1 Scylla paramamosain | reverse complement strand
GTGTAATCTCTTCTATTATTCACATTTATGGTTACTTTTTATACATTCCACTCCCTCTCCCCCCTTCCCCTTCCTCTCCCTTCCCTCCTTCCCCTTACTTTCCCCTCCCTCCGTCCCCTCTTCCCCATCCAGTTTAACCCTTCCACACAATCCCTTCTTACCGCACCTCGTTTTCCCTCCCCGCTTTCCCCTTAACTTCTCCTTCTCTCCCTTTTTCTCCTCCCTCTCCCCCTTTCCCATCCCTTGCTATTTCTTCTGCCTTTCTTCCATTTCTCTATCCTCTTCATTATTTTTCCCTATTCCGTCCTCCATCTCTCGTTCTCCTCCCATTCTTATTTTTCTTCTTCCCCTCAAATTCCTTTCCCCTTTTTTTTTTCATTTCATATAAAATTTTCCTTCCTTTTTAATTTGTTTTCTATTTATTTTTTTTTTTTGTAAATTCCTGCCTCACTTTTCCATCTCTTTATTCTCGTCCTTTTCATTCCCCTCGTTCATTTTTATTTTTCCATTCTTTGTGTTTCTCTTTCATTTCCCAACCTTATCTTTTCCATCTCGTGTCCTCTTTGTCCTCTTCCTCCTTCCTCCTTTTTTTTCATTTTTTCTTGTTTTTTGTTCTTATTCTAGTTGCTGTTATTGTTGTTGTTGTTGTTGTTGTTGTTGTTGTGTTCTAGTAAGCTTGCCACTCTACTGTTTTGAATAGACTGGTGGTCCTGACTGAGGCTGAACACCACTTGTATCTAGAAGTCACTGCTTGCTTGACTCACCGGATGTTGCTGCAGATGACGGTGGCAGGATAGCTGGTGATGACTCGTGGATTCCCCAATGAATTACTGGTAGCGTGGAGGTCATGGGTAGTGGTGTAGATCATGGTTGTGCTAGCAGAGGCAACACAAAGATTGACAGTGCTCCTTGATTTAATGCTGGACAGAGATGTACACGCGTCATGCTGAGACACAGATTATGGCGAACATGGTGATGCTTGGTTCTCTCTCTCTCTCTCTCTCTCTCTCTCTCTCTCTCTCTCTCTCTCTCTCTCTCTCTCTCTCTCTCTCTCTCTCTCTCTCTCTCTCTCTCTCTCTCTCTCTCTCTCTCTCTCTCTCTCTCTCTCTCTCTCTCTCTCTCTCTCTCTCTCTCTCAAGACTGACTGACTGAACTGCTCTCTGTGTGAACCCTCTGATGAACTGAACTGAACTGATGGACTAGCTACACGTACAGGCTCTCTTCATCATGTCAGAATCTGAGATGAAGAGATGACCTATCAGTTTCCTCTTAATGGGGTGAAGGGACCAATGGTAGAAGTCGTTATATTGGCCAGTGACCAGGGAGGAGGACAGAAGGTGCAGGTGTTTTCACTAAGGACTGGCAGGAATGTAGGGAAGGTGTGGTATTCCTTTGAGAGAGCGATAGGGAGGAGAGGGTTGAACAGAGGTGAGTCTGGCCTCGTGAGAACACTGCTCGTGGGATGAAATATACGAGCGAATATGTATGTTTATAAATATAATGTATATAATGATAATTGTTATGACTGATGCGACTGATGCAGTTGTTGTTGTTGTTGTTGTTGTTGTTGTTGTTGTTGTTGTTGTTAATTTATTTTCTTCTTCTTCTTCTTCTTCTTCTTCTTCTTCTTCTTCTTCTTCTTCTTCTTCTTCTTCTTCTTCTTCTTCTTCTTCTTCTTCTTCTTCTTCTTCTTCTTCTTCTTCTTCTTCTTCTTCTTCTTCTTCTTCTTCTTCTTCTTCTTCTTCACTCTTCTTCTTCTTCTTCACTCTCCTCCTCTTCCTCCTCCTCCTCCCCCCACCCGCACCACCACCACCACCACCGCTACAAGAATCGGTACCTCTACTGCTTAGACAACCTGGCTATTTTAATTTTACATGAGGAGCGAGGCAGTACAAAGGAGAGCCACGGAATCAAGTAACAAACGAGCATTGCTGGGAGAGAGAGAGAGAGAGAGAGAGAGAGAGAGAGAGAGAGAGAGAGAGAGAGAGAGAGAGAGAGAGAGAGAAAGGTACTGTTTATTCTCTTTCTGGGATCTTGTGTTACTAAAACGCTTTGTTCTCTTATTTTTCTTTTTTTCTCTCCCAAAGGCCTGAAAGATGACAGAGATGATTAATGTGTGTGTGTGTGTGTGTGTGTGTGTGTGTGTGTGTGTGTGTGTGTGTGTGTGTGTGTGTGTGTGTGTGTGTGTGTTTTCACTGATGGTGTACGAGTGGAATCCTTGTTACTAATTCTTATCACTTATCTATTTATCTATTTATCTACTTATTTATACATTTTATTTTTACATGTTAACCCTTTCACTGCGACACGAATCAATTAGCAGCACCAGAAGCAATGCGTAAAGTCTTTATAAACATCTACATGAAAGTTAGCTACGAAGAAGAATACATTTTGGCAATTTCTTCCTAGTTGAAAGGCTGGATGCGGCTGTAGAACAAGTAAAGGTGTCTCAGAGTGATAGGTAATTAGGGAAAGGTGTACCAAGTGGCAGTCAAAGGGTTAAGGACTCTGGGTAAAGACAAATAAATAAATAGATAAAAAGAATAAATAAATAGATGAAAAGGAAAAAAAAAAAACTGGAAAATAATAACATTGCTACTCACAGAAGAGGAAACAGCAGAAGGATGATGCAAAGGTTTAGCCAATTCAGTTTCCGGGATGTCTTGAAAACCACTGTAATTTCCACCGGCGGCCAAGGAAAGATGATCAAAATGAGGCACAGGAGTGGTTGGGAATTCGAGGCACAGTGGTGTCATGTGGCTTGGGCGAGGCTGTCCATCATTTCACATTCATTAGTGTTGCTCTTGGTGCCAAAATCTGTGTTGATGTGTAATTTTGTTATTGAGACAGACAGACGGACAGACACAGCGTTCTTAGTGATATATTTCCACGGCTACAAAAAAAAAAAAAAAGGAAATAGGTAATTGAAGCAAATAAGAATGTAAACAAGAAAGGAAATGAAAAACGTGGATAAACTGCTCCCTAAAATTTCCCTACTGAAAAATAAATGAATGAAGAAGTAAAACAGGGGGAAATACAAGGAAAAAGGAAAAGAAGAGAAATAGACACTGGTTTTGTATACGAACGCAGAAGGACAGCTGTGGTTTGACTGCTGCCCATGAACTAGTTAAAGAAATAAGACAAACCATCAGTTATCCTTACTTCTGTCTACTTAGTTATCCCTCTGTCAACATCCTGGTCCCTTCACCGTACTGTAATGCAGAGAGACAGCTGTTGCTCGACTTACGCCCTTGCACTAATGTAAATAAGACAAAACCTCAATTATCCTCGCTTATTTCTGCCTCCCCTTTGTCCAACGTTCTTGTGTCTTCAACCCTAAAAAAAGAAAAAAAGAGAAAATAAATCAGTTGTGGATTGATTTATGCCCATGTACTGATAAAATAAATAAAACAAAAACACCAATTATCCTCAATTTCTACCGATCCTTTATCCAGCTCCCTCGTCCACTCATCTTCAAAAAAGAAAGAAAGAAAGAAAGAAAAAAATAAACTAAACACTACGTACAATATAGTTAGAGTTTCCTTAACATTTTTTTCCCACTGTTTCCTGATAGTAAAAACGATGCTATTCACTCTCTCTCTCTCCCTGTCCCCCCTCTCCCCTCTCCCTCTCAGTCCCTCGAGGCAAAAGTGAGCGGTGTAAAACATGAGGTTGCGTAAGTGTAGGATCAGCGCGTCAGAGGCAAGTCACTGCTGAGCTTGTGTCTAGTGTAAGAGAAATTATTAACACGACACTCTCTCTCTCTCTCTCTCTCTCTCTCTCTCTCTCTCTCTCTCTCTCTCTCTCTCTCTCTCTCTCTTGTAGCGGGTGTTGCCAAAAACTCTAAATTTTGACGCAATGAAAGTTAGTTTGAATATTTTAAGTCGATTAGTGTAACTTCATTATGTATTTGAATCTTTGTTTTATCATTAGTATTACGGCTGTTACAATTATTCATATCAATCTTTTCTCAATGCCAACGTGATTATTTTTTCTCGTTTTCTTCTTTCTTTTTTTTTTTTTTTCTCGCAAGGATATCACCCGTCAAGTCGTGTTATTAATTATGTATGCGCCAGGTGTGTAATACGTGTTCGTTGGTCATCGTTACGTCTTTTGCATCTTATTTTCTTTTTTTTTCTCTCTTTTATCTCACTGGTTTTTGTTTTTGTTTTTGTTTTTTTCTTCCTGTCATCATCACTTTCTTGTTTCTCTTCTGTTTTTTTCTTTTTTTTTTTTCATTGACCTTCACCACTTCCTCTTTTATTTATTTATTTATTTTTCACTTTCACCTCATGTTCACCTCACTTTTTTCAGTCACTTTCACGCACTGTCACTATCGCACCATCAGTCATCTTAGTTTCGTTCATTTTCACGTCACTTTCAGTAGTTTTCCTCACGTTCACTTCAATCAAAATCACTTTCACCTCACTGTCAATAAATTCCACCTCACTCACTTTTTTCTCATTTTTTCTACCTCACCACCTTTTTTTTCACCTCTCATTATTATAACTCATATTCCCCTCTTACTTTCAGTTCTCACTTCTAACCCTCTCCCTCACTCTCTCCCCTCACTCTCCCTCATATTTCAGTCATTCCCTCTCCCTTTCCCTCAGCTTCCCCCTTTCCCTTCACCTTTATCCCCCCTCTCTCGTATCCCCACTCTCCCACTCTCTCTGACGTCATGACCTTGAACCTCCGAGTCTCTAAGTTAGCGCTCGGGATTCGAACCAGTGAAGCTTTGAATCACTACGTACTACTGTTCATTCATTTGGTTCATTCGTTATTTAGTTCTTTCTTTAGTGAGTGAGTGAGCGAATAAAGTTATAATAAAGGTGTTGCAGTATTATATCTCATTCATTTGTTCATTTATTCAAAGTTCACGAGTCACACAAATAAAAAGGTTCATTGCTTCGAAACTTGAGTGATTGAATGAGTGACTGTGAGTGAGTGAGTGAGTGAGTGAATTATACAAGTTTCGATGCATGCCTCTCTGTCACTCA
>NC_087179.1:13864379-13876879 GCF_035594125.1 Scylla paramamosain | reverse complement strand
TGTAGTGGTGCGTGGTATTGCCCCTAAAAGTGGTGTATCCCTGAACCCCTGCCGCATAAAGATGTTGGGGTTGTCTCGTAGGCAAGACAGGGAAAACTAACATTGAGTTCTCTGCTTCCTTTACTTCTTTCCTCCCCTCCCTCCCTCACCCAGACACTTCCCCCCGACACTCCCTGACTGACGCCTTGCTCCTCCCGGCCTCGTCTCTGCCGCCTCGCCTCGTCTTGCTGTTCGCTGTTCGCCGTGCCTCGCTGCAGTGACGTGGCTCTTCCTGCGTGCTGTTGAGGTGATGCTAATGTGGTTTATGTAAGGGTGACTGATAGGAAGGTAAAAGTTTTGTTGTGTGTGTGTGTGTGTGTGTGTGTGTGTGTGTGTGTGTGTGTGTGTGTGTGTGTGTGTGTGTGTGTGTCTTTTTTTTTTTTACACCTAAGGATTAACACCTCTATTTTACTTTCGGTTGCTCCTTCTCCATTAAGCCTTTTTTTTTTTTTTTTTCTCCCCCGCTTTCCTTCCACTTCATCCATAAATCTCCTCTTTGGTTTGACACTTTTCTGTGCTGTCAAAATATTTAGTTCACCAGTTTTCATTTTTCTTTTCCCTCTCTCCCTCCTTTTTTGTTTTTTTTTTTTTTTTCCATGCATGCATTATACCAGGTTATTATTTATTTATTTATTTTTTTCTCCCTCAGCAGTACCGTGGGTGAGGGTGTCGGTGAAGGGCAGAGTTAATCATCTATGTGTACGTACATTTACTATTTATTTTGATTTAGTGTCCATTTTCACAACTATATTCTCTTGGTTCTTTTTTTTTTATTTTATTTTATTCAGAAGGGAGGACCAGTGAAGGCCAAACAAGAATTATTCAGAGAAAGGGGGGTGGGGGTACTGGGGAAGGGCGTGCTGGTTATCTTCTCCCCCTTCCCCCCCAAAAAAAAAAAAATAATAAATAAAAGAAAAATAAAAGAAAAAATGATAAAATAAATGGATAAATAAATAAAAAAAATAAAAACATCAATAAATAAACAATAAAACAAACAACAAAGTTATTATCGTGCTTGGCTAAAGAAAAAAAAAAGGCCGTATGGGAAAATAATCCTCAACTTTACCCTCCCATCCATGTTTAACCCTTTTTCTTTTTTTAATACGTGACATTTTTCCTCTTTTTTTTTCAGTGGTAGTTCTTTTTTTGTCATAAGATTAACTGGATCCATCCCTGTTGTTGCGGCGACGCGGTGAACCAGCCAGTCTTTTATATCCACGTGTGAGTGAATAAGTAAATAAGTGAATGAAGTGAATACCGCTCTTACTCAGTCACGCTCCCAGCAACTCCGTGTATAAACAGTGGACTCATGTTCCTTATATTCCATCAGTTGAATTATCACCTTGTCTGGAATGGAAGCAGAGTGAAGAATTGAGAGGGTACAGTGTGGAAGACAGGTATGGGGCACAGACAGAGGAGGTGGAGGGGTGGGTGGAGGGAGGCGAAGGGCGGGAGGGCAGCGTGGAGTTACTGTTGTTTTTGTTTCTCCACTCTTTTATCTTTCGCTGTGTGTTTGGTGGGGGGTCTTTATTTATCGCCCCCCTGCTTGTTTCTTGTGCGTGTTGGGGGGTAGGAGGGAGAGGGGTTTAATATGTGTGTGTGTGTGTGTGTGGGTGTGTGGGTGGGTGGGTGGGATAGGAGAGAGGCGTGTACGTGTGTGTGTGTGTGTGTGTGTGTGTGTGTGTGTGTGTGTGTGTGTGTGTGTGTGTGTGTGTGTGTGTGTGTGTAGCTTAAAGAGGAAACGTGCTTCTCTTTGCGTTGTATGATGTATTTACTACGCTTCAACATCATCAATACCACCACCACCACCACCACCTATCTATCTATCTATCTATCTATCTAGGTCCTTCTTCTTTTAACAAACATACCTGAAGTTTTTGACAGACTTATTTATTTACTTGTCCCCTCCTTTACGTGTCCTGACATGTTCTTGGGTGACGGGAGGGAACGAGATGTGACAGATGGAGGGAACAAGATGAAAGTGGAGGGAAGAGGAATGGAAGGGAGACTGGGAGAGGTGGAGTGGTAGTAGAAGGGATGGCAGATGGAGGAAGAGGAAGGAGGAGGAGGAGCAGGAGGAGGAGGGGGAGGTGAAAGTGGAGCAGGTGAGGGTGAAGGTAAGACTAGAGTGAGGTGGATTAGCAGTGGAGAAAGAGGAAGTGGAGTGAAAGTGGAGGTGGAATGGGACGCTGGAGAAAGGTGGAGGCGAAGAGGTGTTGGGAGGGAGGGAGGGAGGGAGGTGGGGTGAATTTTGTGATGGGGGTTTGGGGAATAGATGGAGCTTTGTACATAGTTGGAGGGGAGGGGGGGAGTAGTGGGGGGTGGGGCGTCACAGGTCACCGCTTTTGTCAGAGTCCGGAGGGGAAAAATAAATAAAGTAAGCCAATTTATCGCGCCGGACGTGTAAAAGACGCGGACAATTGGGAATGAGTGGGAGGAAAAATGGAAAAAAAAAGAGAACTGTTATTTTTTTTCCTTCTTCCGCTTCCAGTTCATTTTTTTTTTTACGTATTTATTTTTGGTTACTGTAATTGTTAATGAGTTGAAGAGAGAGAGAGAGAGAGAGAGAGAGAGAGAGAGAGAGAGAGAGAGAGAGAGGAGAGAGAGAGAGAGAGAGAGAGAGAGAGAGAGAGAGGAGAGAGAGAGAGAGTATCTTTTGTCATTATCAGTTTTTCTTTTATTATTGTTTTTGTTTTGTTTATTTGTTTGTTTGTTGGTTGTTGTTGTTGTTGTTGTTGTCGTTGTTGTTGTTGTTGTTGTTGTTGTTGCTGATCTCTATATTCTTCTTTTTTTTCTTCTTCGTCTTATCATCATCATCATCATCATCATCATCATCATCATCATCAATCATCATCATCATCACCAAATTATCGTAGAATAAATTAAGTGTTCATAGTATATTCAAGCAACGTTATCTTCAGTTTGGCTTGATTAGGTAATGTTAGGTTAATTTACCTTAGCCTACATTAAATTACCTTGCGTTACATTATATTAAGTGGATGACAGGTGAGAATAGGTAGACATGCCCAATATAGGAACTCCCACGTGTAAGCTTGAAGTCTTTTCGCACCAACACTCATTTTCCTCCCGTCCTTATATCATTAGTAAGTGTAACACGCATATCCGTCCCAGGTGTGTCTTAAGTGCACCTGTAGGGCCATAAAGCACCTGGCCGGATGATTTACACCACCTATTAATACTCCGCCAAGGAAGGAAGATAGATTACGAAGCGGATGACTGATTCACAACCACCTCTCCTCTCCTCCATCACCTCCTCCCTCCCCCCCCTCCGCCTCCTGCCGCACTGTGTCCTTTGGGGTGATCGGTCTTTATATTACAGGGGGGGTCTATTCAAGGGATGGTCTTCATTATTGGGGTGTGCTTTGTGGTGTTTGGTCCCTTTGTTGTGTGTTTCCTTCCTCGGTCAGTCTTTAGTGTGTCCCTGTTTCAAGGTCTTTTGTGTTTTTGTTTTTTATTTGTTTATTTGTTTATTTTATTTATTTATTTTATTTATTTTGTTTATTTATTTTACTTATTTTATTTATTTTTTTGGGTTTGTTTTGTTTTGTTTTTCATGGGGTCTTTTACTTAAGGGTCTTTATTTTGTGTTGTTTTTCTTTGATTTTTTTTTTTTGTGTTCTCTCTTTTTTCTGTGGGCATTATTTATTTACTTATTTAATGGTATTTTTATGGGGGTTTTTTTTTTCCAGGGGTCTTTTTATTTTACTTTATTTTTATTTATTTATTTTTTTGAGGCGGTGTTTTATGAGGTGTTATATTTTTATCATTATTTTTTAGGGGTCTTTATTTTATTTTATTATTTTTATTTATTTTTTATTTATTTATTTATTTACTTATTTATTTATTATTTTTTTAAGGAATATTTTACCAATAGTGGGTCTTTCTGGGTGTCTTATGATGAAGTGTTCGCAGTGGGTCTCAGTGGTCCTCCTTCAGGTCTCTGCGGGGTCTCTGAGTGCTGCTGGCGTGAGGTTCCTTTGTGATTCTCGCCGCTGGAGGTGGAAGAAAGTTGCAGACAAAAAAAAAAAAAAAAAAAAAGTCAATTTATTTACAAGAATGAAAGTGAAAAGAGTTTAGCATTACATTGTTCCTTTTTTATTCATTTATTTTTCGTTTATTTATTATTTATTTATGTTTAGTTTTATGTGGAGAAGTATTGCAAGGAAAGTCTTTTTTTATTATTTGTCAAGGTGAAAGAAATTAAAATAGAAAAGAGACCACGTTTTCTCTTTTTTATGATTTTTTTCTTTCTTTAGTTATTTATGTATGCCTGTTTTCCTTTTCTTCCTTGTCATGTCTTTATTTATTTTTTTCCTTTTCGTTATGTGCTTTTCATTTCTTATTTACATATTTCATACTATTCATTTATTTCAACACAATTTTGATTTTTTTTTTTATGATAATTCCTTTTAGTCCAATTACGGATATTAACTGCTTTTTTTTCAGGATACAAAAACAAGGGTTGATTCTCATTTTTACTAGAAAAATGTTGAACTGCAACATGTCAATACACTGTTTTGATATTTACAAGTTACAATCATTAATGAAACACGCGCACACACACGGACACACACACACGCACCCGGACACACACACACACACACACACACACACACACACACACACACACACACACACACACACACACACACACACACACACACACACGGACACACACACACACGCGCACACACGTACGTACACACATCAAAAAAGTGCACATTTGTTCACCTACACGAACTGTTTAAAATATTATTCTGAGAGTTGTATTGTTATTATTAATATTATGATTAGTATTTAGTATTATTGTTATTGTCTTTGTGAGGGAATAGTAATATCATCATTATCGTTATCGTCATCATCATCATCATCATCATCACGGCCGTGATCATCGTCATCCTGCTCCGCCTCAGAATGAGCGTCGGCTGCTGGGTGGGGATGGGGGGGATGGAGGCACACACACACACACACACACACACACACACACACACACACACACACACACACACACACACACACACACACACACACACACACTACAGCCACGCTTCGCTGAACACACGCCCACACATGTGCTTGCACAATTAGCGCATCAACGCTAATCAACGCGGTGGGCGGTGGGCATGCATCCTTACACACACACACACACACACACACACGCACATACACTGGGTGGGGGGTGGGGGTTAGTGACAGTAACAAACACTTACCAAGAGTGGTGTGGGCGTGGTGTGGGGTGGTGGGGAGTGGGGGGTGCAGGACCAGCATCACAGGGGGGGGTGAGGGAGTGTGGGGGAGCACACAGTAAAGGTCATCTGGCCTTCCTCAGGCACTTATTGCTGGGCGCTAGAGGCGGGCCGAGTCGCCCTCTGGCCAGGTGCGGGGCCCGCGAGCCTGACGCGGCCACGTGGAGCAGCCGCCAGGGTGGGTGCGGTACTCCCCGGGGGTCACTGCCCTGGGCAGGGCCTCCGCGGGGGGCACGTCCAGCCCATTATAGAAGGAGCCGCCGTAGTAATCGACGACGTGAGCGTGAGGGGCGTGCTGCTCCAGGGACGTGCAGGGGACGAGGGGCGGCGGGCTGTGCACGTAGTCGGCCGCCGAGAGCACCGTCGCCAGAGGGCGCCGCCATCATAGCCGCAGCTCGTCGTACGGCGGGATCTTGCCCCGCGGCGGCGCTGGCACATGCACGGGCAGCAGCGGCTGGGACTCGGCGGGCATGAGCCGCGGCGGCGGCGGCGGCCGCGGCAGGGTGGCCTGCTGCGGCTGCTGCGGGTGTGGCGGCGGGTGGTGGTGGTGCTGCTGCTGGTACTTCTGCTGCGGGAGCGGCTGTGGCTGGTGCTGGTGTTGGTGCTGGTGCTGGTGCTGGTGCTGGTGATGGGGCGGCAGCGTGTGGGTGTGCGTGCCCACCAGCGTGGCGCTGCCGTTGGGCTTGGTGGCCATCGTGACGGGCGTCCACCGACAGTCTATCTCGACTGGCGGGTCGGCGAAGGCCTCGGGGCACTCCGAGATGTGCGTGAGGGCCTGAGTCTGCGTGAGGGGCGAGGGGAGGGCGGCGGCGCCATGAGCGAGGTGGGCGCCGCCAGCAGGCTTTTGGGTACCTCCAGGGTGGTGGTGGTGGTGGGCGGGCTGAGGGCGGTCATCTGCTGGTCGCTGCCCGCCAGGCTGCCCTGCTGACTCTGCTGCTCCTGTTTGTCCCGCATGCGTATCCTGTCCCGCTGGTAGTACACGCCCGCGAAGATGAGCAGGTTGAGGATGAGCAGCGACACGCCGATGGTGATGGTGACCGACAACGCCGTGGAGTACGGCATCACACTCACCTCCTCCGTGCGCGCCTCCTCCACGTGGGCGGTGGGCGTGGCCGCGTCCGGGGGCGGCCGCCGGAAGCCGCTGAGGGGGCCCCGTGTAGTGGTGAGCAGGGAGAGCAGGGAGGGCGTGGCGGTGCCGGAGCCAGGGGACGCGGTGCTGGCCGGCGTGGTGGTGGAGGTGGTGGAGGGCACCACGTAGTGTCCCGCCATATGGCGCAGGGGCCGCACGGGGCCAGAGTACAGCGCGGGGTCCTCGTACCTCGAGAACAAGTGGTGCACCACGGACAGCTCCTGCAGCGCCTCCTCAGGGTCTGTGTCCTCGCGGCCCTCGGGATCCCGCAAGCTGAGGAACTCCAGGCGCCCCACGCGCTGCAGCCGCGGCACCAGCCATGTCCACAGCGCCAGGGGCTGCGCGCGGTAGTGGTGCTCCGACCCAGGGTACCCGCCTGTGGAGGGGCGGCTGCTAGTGAAACATTGACACACACACACACACACACACACACACACACACACACACACACACACACACACACACACACACACACACACACACATTACGTACCCACAGCCAGGTACTTCTGGTGCACGGGGTCGTACTTTTCCCACGTGACGCTCCTCACCAGGTTGGAGACGCGGGTGCTGGTCACCAGGTTCTGGTCGTGCCGCAAATTGGGATTCCTATGGGGAGGGAAGGGGGTGGGTTACCAGTGTGTGTATGTGGATGGGTGGATGGGTGGGTTGGTGGGTGGGGAGGTATGACCTGGCCTCCTCTCACCTGACCTGCCCTGACCAATCACCACCAGCCATGCATAGGAATGAGGCTGTTACGTGACGCTCACCAAACTTAACGCGCGTTCAATTAACCTAACTTATCCAATTAACTCGTTGACTCCATTTTTTTTTTTTTATTGAGTGGCGCACATTATTATCGACTAAGTGAAGTTGTTTTGAGTGTTAACCCGGCTATGTTAATTTAATATTATCGATGCATGGCGCTGCTGAACAAATAGTAGGGACAAACTTTTTTTAATGCCCGTTTTTTTCCTTATTTTCCTATTTTCCCTTTCCTCTTCCTTCATTTTCGCTTTTCAAATGTTCTTATTCTCTCTCTCTCTCTCTCTCTCTCTCTCTCTCTCTCTCTCTCTCTCTCTCTCTCTCTCTCTCTCTCTCTCTCTCTCTCTCTCTCTCTCTCTCTCTCTCTCCATTTCCTTCTTCACCCATCATACATCTCGCTCTTTAATCTAATTTCCTTTTCTTTTTCATAATTTCCTCTGCCTTACACTGACATTTCCTTTCCCTCACGTATTATTTTCCTCTTCCGTCTTTTTTTTTTTTTTTTTCGTCTCGTCTTTGTTGTCGCTAGTTTCTTTCATTTCACATTAAAATCCCTTTCTTTACTTTACTTACCCTTATTTTTCATTCCATTTCCTTAAATTTTTCACCTTAGTTCCCTTCTCTTTCCTCTTCTTTCCTTCATTTTTCCATCCATCTCTTCTTTCTTTACTTATCCTTACTTATCCTCCATTTCCTTCCCATCATCCTCACTTTATCTCATTCGCTTCATTTACACAGATAACCTCATTTGCCTCCCCATTCCCTCCCCATCATCCTCATCTTACCCTCACCTTCACTCCCCTCGCATCACTGGCGGCCTTGAGAGGAGAACAAAGGCGGTGAGGGGAGGTGGGCAGGGCAGGCAAGGTAGGGGAGGTAGGTTAGGTTAGGTTGGGAAGGGGACATGCTTTCAAGACTCACCCTGCCTTGGCGAAGTTAGCGAGGAAGGTAAGCATCGCCTCAGACACTTCTCGGTCTTGTCTCGTCCAGTTTCCAGTGAAGACCCCGAGCTCCCCGACCAGCGGCGCCCCGAACACGTAGGGCAGCTCCCCGCCGTGCACGCTGCCTGTCACGCCCTGTGGAGGAGAGGGGCTGGCTCAGGGTGTCTGTGCGTGTGGAGCAGGGATGTGTGTGTTTATTCCCCTTCGTACCCTTGTGTGGTGTGTCTGGTTCCTCTTCGTGGGTGTGTGTGTGGGTACGTGTGAGTGTGTTAATTTCTCCTCGGCAGTCCTGGTGTTTCCGCCGCGTGCAGGGTGAGAGTGAGGGAGAGGCAGTACTCACGTAGGGCCTGGAGGTGTGCAATGAGGTGTGGTTGAACACGTAGAAGTACTGGTTCTTGTGGCCCATGCGGATGTTGCTGGCGGCGGTGAGCAGCGGCGCCACGTAGAGGGCGTCGCTGAGCGCTGCCAGGGTGGCGTCGCGGATCTCGTAGGGCTGCGGATCTGGCTGCTCCCAATTGGTGTACTCGTTGACCAGCGAGATGAACACCTCGTTGAGGTGGTAGTCGTAGGCGTTGCGCACCATCGTTCGAAAGATGCGATCCCGCCGCTCCAGGTCAAAGCCGCGGTCCACGTCGTCAGCCGTGAAGAGGTCGAAGGCCTCGTGCGGCACCACGCCGAACAGCAGGTCGTACTCGCGGTTCCCTTCGTCCGCACGCTTCCGCATCTCCCGCCGGTAGTCTTTCTTGATGACGATGCCGTCCACGCTCGGCCCGAACGGGTACAGGAACTGCGGCGCCGAGATGTGCACCGCCTGCAGGTCATCCAGCGATTTCTCCTTCAGGCAGTTCACCATCTCGTCCAGCTCTTTGTTTGAGGGCTTGGGCGGCGGCCCGCGGCGGTGGCCAGGCTCCGCCACTGGCGTCATGTTGGCCGTGCAGTTAAGGGCGCGACCGTATTTGAGGGCGTAGTGCGTGGGGTTGTCCACGGTGGCCCAGGGGCTGAAGGCCGAGCCGGACATGAGCACGGCGCGCTGGAAGAGGCCGGCCACTACCGCCGTTGACGCCATCAGGAAGTGGATGCACGCCGCGCCTGTGCCGTGCCCCAGGAGGGTCACGCTGCCGGGGTCACCGCCGAAGGCGCCGATGTTCTCCTGTACCCAGTGGAGCGCCGCAATCTGGTCCATGAGGCCGTGGTTCATGATGTGGCCGCGTCCGCTGGGGTCAGCATTGGTGTTCAGGAACCCTGGTGGAGGAGATGAGAGGCAAGGGGAGGGTGAGTGGGGGGCGGCCACAAAGAGGAGGCGGACAAAGGCTAACAGGACCCTGGACAGACAGAAAGACAGAGCCTGGAGAGCCCGCAGCCTCACCAGCCGGGCAGTCACTGTTTGGTTATCGGGCGCGGACGCTATTGTGTGTGTGCCGC
Organism: Scylla paramamosain; assembly: GCF_035594125.1. Lineage (NCBI taxonomy): Eukaryota > Metazoa > Arthropoda > Malacostraca > Decapoda > Portunidae > Scylla > Scylla paramamosain. The sequence goes on along the minus strand of NC_087179.1, from coordinate 13,867,317 downwards.
CCGTGTGTGCCATTTGCTGCTATTACGTTTGCATACAGTGGGCTGGGTGAACCAGATCTTAGCGTGAGGCTGCAGCGGCGGGAGGAGGAGTGCTCCGGGGATGCGCCGCCGCCAGACTGCCTATTACACCGGATGAAGCTACCGATAATGTGTATACTGTTATTTATTCATGTTTAACGAGGGTTTAAAGGCTCCTCTATACTCGCGTGTGTGTGTGTGTGTGTGTGTGTGTGTGTGTGTGTGTGTGTGTGTGTGTGTGTGTGTGTGTGTGTGTTGCTAGTACGTACGAGTGGGCCACAAACTGACGTTCGGAACAAGGCAGGCGATGGTTAGCTAGTGTCAGGACATATACACGGTGCAGAGGGGAGAAGAGGAGGGACGGAGGGACAGAGGGCGGGGGGAGGGAGAGAGGGAGTGGAGGCAAAGGTGACATGGCAGCAGATATCACAACCAACAGTGGGTATAATTGGAGACACGCACACACATATTCACACACCGTTTCCAATTAATAATGAGCCTGAAGGACACACACACACACACACACACACACACACACACACACACCCACCCACCCACCCACCCTGTACCCTCTCTCCTCCCCCTTCCACACCCCCAACTCACCGAGGGGCCCAAGGCGGTAGTTGAGAGTAATAACGATGACATGTCCGTGAGCCGCCAGCACTGAGCCGTCATAAGGGTTGGAGGCGCCCCACTCGAAGCTCTCCCCGTGAATATAAACCACGACTGGCAGCGCCCCGTGTCCTGTCTTGTCTGCCACTGTGGGGAGAGAAACGCGGGGGTGAGTGGGTGGGGAGAGAGATGTAGGGGGAGGAAGACGAGAATGAGTGGAGAGATAGATTGAAAGATAGGAAGATGGATAGATAGATAGATAGATAGATAGATAGATAGATAGATGTAGAGGAGGAACACGGGAATGAATGGAGGTAGATAAATTGATAGATAGATGATTCTGTTCAGCCAAAGACAAGGTTCAGTGTGTAATATTGACTTTTCTACTGAAGGTTACGTTATGTTGGGTTAGGCTTAGTTTGGTTTGGTTAGGTTTGGTTGGGTTAGGTTAGGTTTGGTTAGGTTAGATTAAATTTTGGTTTAAGTTAGGTTAAGTTTAGATTCATTCATTTCATTAATTTCACTAGTACTGACACTCTTTCATCGCGAAGATCACAATTTGGAGAAAAAAAAAAGCCCAGAAATAAAGCGCCTGCAGATTAGAAGGCTCAAGTAGATTCAAGTAGAACATGTGGTAGAATCAGTATACACGGTGGACTTGGAGATAATTAAGTTATTATTCAGCTTGTTTAACGAGTACCTAAGTAAAAAAAAAAAAAGGAAGCAGATGAGCAGTTTAACTTATTCATCACATACTGTATCATTTATTAACTCATTGCAAACTTACGTAATTTTTTTCTCTCTCTCTCCTTCTTAGCCACGACCATTACTACTACTGCTGCTGCTACTAATACTACTACAGGAAGTTATTTAGTGCTTACTGTGGAGCTAAAATAAATAATGTTTCCTAGGCAGTAAGGAATGTTCACAACAGTTAGGCTGATGAAGGAAGGAACAGGAAAGTGGATGAGTTTTTTTTTTCCTTTATTTTTTTTTTTTCTGTACAGGAAGGGAGGGAAAGAGAAAAGCAAGATTGATTGATTGATTGATTGATTGAGTGATTGATTGATTGGTTGTGTAAGGGATGAGCCTTAAGAGGAGGGAGAAAGGAAGGGAGAAAGGAGGATGAGAGATAGTGGATTAAGTTTTCTTTACTGGAAGGGAGGGAAAGAGAGAGAGAAAGAAACAATAGATAGATAGATAAATAAATAGATTGATTGATTAATTGACAAATGAAAAATAAAAAGTTAAAAGACATGAAGAAAGAATGGAAATAAATGCGAATAAATTTGTTTTTTCATTACAGAAAGGGAGAGAAAGAAAAGGAGACGATAGATAAATAGACAGACAGACTGATTGATTGTCTCAGCAGTAGTGAAAAAAAAAAAGTTAAAAGAATGAAGAAAGAAAGCAATGAAACTGAATCACCTTTTTTAATACAGGAACTAAGGGAAGGAGAAAAGCAAGACTGACTAACTGACTGACTGATTGATTGACCAGAGACGCAGCAGCAACTGGGGTCATATAACGCCGCTCTGATACCAAGAAGGAATAGACGTGGAGTGAATGAGGAAGAAGATGGATGGGGATTGAAAGCTTGTGTTTATGGGCGAAGGAAGTGAGACAGGAAGGAAGGAAGGAAGGAAGGAGTAATGGAAGGGAAGGAGAAAGAAGGGAGAAAAGGAAGAGGAGGAAGACACAGGAGTTCTCAAGGAAGAAGTGGAAGGAACGAAAGAAGGAAGAGATGAAGATGAAAAGAAAGGAGTTGAAGGAAAGGAAAGAAGGGAAAGGAGGGAGGATGAGAGGAGGAAGGGGAGTAATGAATAGTGAAGGAAGAAGAAAAGAGGAAAGGAAGGAGAGAAGGATGAGAAGAAGAAAAAAGATAAAGGAGAGGAATGAAAAGAAAGGAGGAAAGGGAGGAAGAGAAGTAATGAAAGATGAAAGGAAAAAAGGAAGGGAAGGAAGGAGAGAGAGAAAAAAGAAGGATGAGAGGAAGAAAGGGATAAAGGAGAGGAAAAAGAGAAAGAAGGAAAGAAAGGATGAGAGGAAGGAAGACAAGAGGAGAAGGCTAAAGAAGGAGATGGAAGGAAGGGAAAGAAAGAGAGACAAGGGAGGGAGAGAAAAGTAAGTGGTTGGGGAGAAAGAGATGGGATGCTGGGGAGGAATTGAAGACCTTGGGAGGGCAATGGTATGTGTGTGTGTGTGTGTGTGTGTGTGTGAGAGAGAGAGAGAGAGGCAGGAAAGAGAGGAAATAGGATGTTGAAACGTGCACAAAGAGAGAGAGAGAGAGAGAGAGAGAGAGAGAGAG
>NC_087179.1:13854379-13859379 GCF_035594125.1 Scylla paramamosain | reverse complement strand
TAAAGAAAAGAGGAGAGATAAAGGGAGATAAGAAGGAAGGAAAGAACAAAAAAGAAGAAAAAGAAGGAAAACGTTGAATTATTAAATATCAATCAAAAGTAGGTGTTTGTATAGAAAATAGCAAATAAAGATGAGAAGAGGGGATATAAGAGATGAGAGGGAAGGAGCGAACAATAAAGAAGAAAAAAAAGAAGGAAAAAACAGATTGAATAATGAAATACCAATAAAAATTAGTGTTTATATAAAAAAAAGTAATAGCAAATAAAGACGAGGAGTGGAAAGAGGAGATAAGAGAGGACAACAATAAAGAAGAAAAAAGAAAAAAAAGAATGATCAAATATCAACAAAAAAGGTGTTTATATATGGAAACAGGAAATAAGGATGCATTGATATAAGACGATGTATGGGAGAGATAAAGGAGGAAAGAAAAAAATGATAAAAAAAAGAAGAAAAACAGTTGAAATAATTAAATACCAATAAAAAAAAAAAGGTAGATGTTTATATAGAAAATAGCAAATAAAGATATGAGAAGAGAGATAAGACGAGATAAGAGCTAAGGAGAAAATAAAGAAGAAGAAAAAAATAGTTGAAGTGAGTAAATGCCGTTAAAAAAAAAAGTAGGTGTTTATATAAAAATACCAAATGAAGATATATGAACATTACTTAAAAGACGGTGCGGACAAGACAATGTATGGGACCGATAAAGAGAGAGAGAGAGAGAGAGAGAGAGGGAAGGAGAAAACAATAAAAAGAAAAATAGACAAAACAAAAACCAGTTATTTACATAGAAGCCAGCAAATGGGAACATACGAACATCACTAAAACGCTTTGAACAAGATGGTGTATGGCAGAGAGAGAGAGAGAGAGAGAGAGAGAGAGAGAGAGAGAGAGAGAGAGAGAGAGAGAGAATGGTGGAAAGGGATTAATATGTTTGAAGCTTTTAGGAGTAAAGGAGCAAAGAAGATAAAGGGAAGGGCGATACAAAAGACAGGGGGGCAGCAGTAATTACGACGTGGCGGGTCAGTAAGGCATACGAGTCCCGGGGTGAGGGGAATGTATGGAATGAGATGAATGGGAAGGAATATGAATGATTGGATAGGGAAACGCGCTGGTGACACGCGGGGCCTCACCCAAGGGTCGTCAGCCGCCGCTTGTGTGGAAATTGTACTCAACATTCCACCCACGAATATTCCTCATTGAATTTTCACACCATATTATTCACCTCTTGATAAATTATGTTTCGTTATAGTCTTGGCTTGGCGTGCTTTATCTAACTTTGTCTTGCCTTGCTGGACCTTGCCGATTTGACTTAACCTTGCCTTGCCCTGCCTAACGTAACCTAACTTTGCCTTGCCTAACGTAACCTTACCTAACTTTGCCTTGCCTTTCCCTGTCTTGCCTTGTCTTACCTTGCCTTGCCTTGCCTTGCCTTGCCTTGCCTTGCCTTGCCTTGCCTTGCCTTGCCTTGCCTTGCTCTGCCTTGCTTTATCTAACCTTGTCTTGCCTTACTTAACCTTGCAACTTGACTTTACTCGCCTTGCCTTGCCTAACATAACCTTACCTAACTTTTCCTTAACCTTGCCTTACTTAACCCTGCCTTGCCTAACCTCTCCTTGCCTACCCTTACCTAATTTTGCCTTGCTTTGCCTTGTTTTGCTTTGTCTTGTTTTGTTTGTACAGGAAATTTACCTTAAAAACTTACGGTACTCACACACACACACACACACACACACACACACACACACACACACACACACACACACACACACACACACACACACACACACACACACACACACACACACACACACACAGCTTTAAGACCGCACCTCATATAAAACACCACACAATAAACCCACTAAGTAAAAACAATAACAATAAACAAATTGAATAAAGAAATCCAAACTCTTTTTTTAATACCAGCATCCATTTAATCCACTAGATCCCGGAAATTAGATCTCTCTCTCTCTCTCTCTCTCTCTCTCTCTCTCTCTCTCTCTCTCTCTCTCTCTCTCTCTCTCTCTCTCTCTCTAATCGCGTATGTGTGATTAATTAACAACATTAAGCTTATTTGTCTGCACGGTTTTTTCTTACGTGTATTTAACGACCTGATTATAATAATGAGCGAGGCTGAATGTGTGTGTGTGTGTGTGTGTGTGTGTGTGTGTGTGTGTGTGTGTGTGTGTGTGTGTGTGTGTGTGTGTGTGTGTGTGTGTGTGCTTTGTTGGGGGTGTTAATCATTGACCTTGTGGGGTTGTTTAGCATAATTGCGTGTGTGTGTGTGTGTGTGTGTGTGTGTGTGTGTGTGTGTGTGTGTGTGTGTGTGTGTGTGTGTGTGTGTGTGTGTGGGTTATTAGAGTAAGAGGACGATGGAACCAGAGGGAGAAAGGGAAAGAACAACAAAAAAAGTAAAGAATAAGTAAATAAAAGGAGGAACAAGAGGAATAGAAGAAAGGAAAGGAAGAAGAAGAAGACGAAGAACAGGAATAGGAATAGGATGGAAGAAGAAGGAGAAGGGATAAGACTTACATGTATAGGGGAAGAGGTGAAGAGGTTATTAGGTACGGTTAGAAGGAAGAGGAGGAAGAGGAGGAGGAGGAGGAGGAGGAGGAGGAGGAGGAGGAGGAGATGACCCTTGTTTATGGGAGGCTAAGAGGGAGGGAGATTCTTACGTAAGGATCGTGTAAGAGGAGGAAGAGGAAGAAGAAAGAATAGAAGGAAGAGGAGAAGAAGGAGAAGAAGAAGAATTTAGGCCTTTATCCTTTAAATGCTTGTCGCTTTATTTAGGTTTCTATCCTCCTTCATGCCTTCATTGTTTTTGGAGGAGATTTAAGAGGAGGAGGAGGAGGAGGAGGAGGAGATAAAGGATGAGTAGGAGGCAAAGAAATGAAATCAAAGAACTGAGAGATTGCGTGAAAGAAAACACATAGACTAGCAAGAGAGAGAGAGAGAGAGAGAGAGAGAGAGAGAGAGAGAGAGAGAGAGAGAGAGATGCAAGTAGGTTCGTCCCTTGAAAGCAAAATAGCGTGAGTTTAAAACCGGAATCTTGTGTTGAATTGTAAAAAGCTTCTCTCCCCTTAATACAAATTGCCTGCTCTGTTCCTCCCGCGGGGAATGAGAGAGAGGGAGTGGGAGAAAGAGAGAGGGAGAGAGAGAGGGAGAGGGAGAGGTAGTGAGAGTAAAGTAGGTTGCTGTTTCGTGGTTGTTCACTTGTTTTCTTTTTTTTTCACTTTCTTTTCATTTTATTCCTTTTTTTCTTGCGTAATTCTCTCTCTCTCTCTCTCTCTCTCTCTCTCTCTCTCTCTCTCTCTCTCTCTCTCTCTCTCTCTCTCTCTCTCTCTCTCAAGGGATGGGAAATGTTCATTATGTCTTGCCTCTTTTTTTTTCTCTCTTTCTCGCTTTCTGTCTCTTTCTCTTTCTCTCTTTCCTCTTTTGCTCAATCGTCTTTGTTCAGCTTTACTGGCTAAGTGTAATTGTTTTTTTTGTATTAAGAACGACCTCATTGTATTTTCTGGTACATGATTTTACGTGAGAGAGAGAGAGAGAGAGAGAGAGAGAGAGAGAGAGAGAGAGAGAGAGAGAGAGAGAGAGAGAGAGAGAGAGTGTTCTTTAAAAACCTCTTCTCCAGGAGAGCTTTAATGCCCCCCTCACCCACCTCTCTCTCTCTCTCTCTCTCTCTCTCTCTCTCTCTCTCTCTCTCTCTCTCTCTCTCTCTCTCTCTCTCCGAGGCGCCCCTGGCTTGGTGGGTGGGTGGGTAATTAGGTTGCACGCACACTAATGGCGGGGCGACTAAATGATGGGTGGGGCGGTGTGCTGATTGGGCGAACAGCTGATGGGATTAATGTTTGTGTGGTGGTGCTGCTGGAGAGTGTTGTGTGTGTGTATGTGTATGTCTGTGTGTGTGTGTGTGTGTAATTAGTGGGTTGCGCGGCGCCATAATAGCTTGGTCGCTCAACAAGGTAATGCGAGGGTCAGCAAGGGGAGAGAGTCAGAATTAATAACAGCGTGTCACTAATAGCGAGGTGTGGTGAGTGTGAGGGGCCGGCGAGTGGTGTCAGGCGGGGAGTGTTTGCTGCCGCGGCGTGGCTGCAGGTGTGTGGTGGAGGGCGTCTGGTGTGTAATGGGCGGGGTAATTGGGCGAGGCGTGAAGCGGCCTCGAGTGTCGGTAAGGAAGGCAGCGAGGAGGAGCGTGAGGCCTAGGGCAGGAGATGAGGACAGGTAGGGAGGGGAGGGGGAGGGGCGCGGCACTCACCGAGGGAGGGCACGTAGATGTTGAGGTAGAGGCAGTCCTCGGCTTGGTGCGTCAGGTAATTGGCGAGACGCCGCAGGTGCAGCAGTCTGGGGCGCGGCATGGCGGCTTCCTCGCGGGCGCCCCACAGCTCGGGCAGGTGCTGGGGGCACACGGGACCGTACTGGTCTGCCAGGCGCTCGTCCTTCCAGGGGTCCGGCGTGCGGGTGGGGCTGAAGCGGTTGGAGCCAGTGGGGGGCGTGGCGTAGGGCACCCCGAGGAACACCTCCACGGAGCGCAGGTCCTTGCCGGGCAGGGCGCGGATGGCGCCGCGCAGCTTGCCGTACTTAGTGGTCACCACTCTGGGGCTGCGATTCTCACCGCCCGCGCCGCCCGCCGCCGTCAGCAGTGCCACCGCCACCACCGCCGCCATTCCTGCCGCAGACAGCCTGCGGCCGGGGACGCGGCAGCAGGGCCGCCGCTCCGCGCCCCCGCCGCCATGCGAGACTGAGCTCAGCACACCGCGGCGCCCCGTGGAGCCGCTGCTGCCGGTGCGGCGCGCCCCGGCATGTTGCATGGGTCCGCTGGAGGCGCGGGCTCCCTCAGCATGGCACGCCCGTCCCTCCGGGCGGTGCGGCCGCGCCTTCTCGCGGCGCTCACGTGCGCACTGCCATGCCCGGCGGCCCGCCCCGTGCTGCTGCTGGAGCGTCGGCGGCTGCGGCACCGGCGTCAGGTCTCCGCCTCCTGCCGGCGCCAGCAGTCACATCACCGC
>NC_087179.1:13846879-13849379 GCF_035594125.1 Scylla paramamosain | reverse complement strand
GCTGCTGTTGTTACTCTTACTAAACCTATGACAAATAACAATTCAATAGAGAGAGAGAGAGAGAGAGAGAGAGAGAGAGAGAGAGAGAGAGAGAGAGAGAGAGAGAGAGAGAGAGAGAGAGAGAGAGAGTAGTGGCAGGAGAGAAATGAGATAAAGGGAAAAGAGAGCGAGATAGCTTTAGTGAGGAAGGGGACGATAAATCCAGAGAGAGAGAGAGAGAGAGAGAGAGAGAGAGAGAGAGAGAGAGAGAGAGAGAGAGAGAGAGAGAGAGTGACTGTGTCCGTGTCTGTGTGTGTGTCGCAGGTTAAAGGAAGGGAACGCAGTTTGAATGTGCGTTTGTATGCATGTACGTATGTGTGTGTGTATGTGTGTGCGTGTTTGTGTGTGCGAATGTGGAGCAATGGACGTGAACGGAATACACAAGCCACAGGTACACCCTTATCTCCTCCTCCTCCTCCTCCTCCTTCTCCTCCTCCTCCTCCTCCTCCTCCTCTGGGACCTTAGATGGTAAAATAAAATGGCCAAATATTTATTTTTTCCCCTTGCATTTTCCCTTTCCTTTTTCCTCTGTCGAATTTTTCTGTATTTTCTGAATTCCCGTGTGTGTGTGTGTGTATGTGTGCGTGTGCGTGTGTGTGCGCGCCGACCAGCGATTTACGATTGTGGACTGTAGTTTTGCCACACACACACACACACACACACACACACACACACACACACACACACACACACACACACACACACACACACACACACACACACACACACACACACACACTTCCCACGTTTCACACTAAATAGAACAACAATACTTTTTTTTTCCTTACAAATCACATTATTAATGAAAAAAAAAAAAAACTTATGAATAATTAATAGTACTTGTTTGCTGAGCGATTGTTTTGCAACATGAACGGAGGCACTGACTGGGATTGCGGGGAGGAGGGAGGGGAAGGAATGGTGAACTGGGGAGGGAGGGGAAAAAGTGAAGGGGTGTATCAATCTGTAAGGGGAAGCAGAGGGAAAGGAAGCGAAGGGAGAAGGAGGTAAATTTAGAGAGGAAGAAAAGAGAGGGGAAGGAAAGAAAGGAAAAGGGAAAATATGTGAATTGAGAGGGGATGGAGGGAAAGAAAAGGGGAAAAAATGTGAATTGAGGGGATGGAGGGAAAGAAAAAAGGAAAAATGTAAATTGAGAGGGGAAGGGAAGGGAGGAGGGGAAAAAAAGGAAAGGAAAGGAGGTAAGATATGAAAGAAGAAGGGAGGGGAAAATAGAGGAGTATACATAACTGACAGAGGAAAAGAAGGCAAGTGAAAAGGGGAAAAATGAAAACTGAAAGGTGAAGGAAAAAAATATATAGTTGTATTCATCTGAGAGAGGAAAATAAGGAAAAAAATATTACCTGTCTGAAATGGGAAAGAAAAAAGGAAAGAATAAAAATATAAATTGAGTGTGAAACGAATGGGAAAAAAAAGAATTCTATCTACTTGAGAAGGGGAAAAAAGGAAACGAAAAGATGTACGCGTCTGGAAAGGGAAAAAAAAAGAAAATATAGGAGAAGAAATAAACTAAGAGGAAGAAAGAAGGGAAGAGAAAAGGAAATACATAACTGGAAAAGGAAGAGAAAGGAAAGGGAAGAAGGGAAAGAGGAGTACATGACTGATAAAGAAAGAGAACAAAAAAAGGAAAAGGATGTAAAGTAAGAAAGGGAAAAAAAGGAAAAAAAGGGGAAGGGAAGAAAGATTTACAAAACTAGAAAAAGAGTAAAAAAAAGAGGATGGATTTATTTACTAGAGAGAGAGAGAGAGAGAGAGAGAGAGAGAGAGAGAGAGAGAGAGAGAGAGAGAGAGAGAGAGAGAGAGAGAGAGAGAGAGAGAGAGAGAGAGAGAGAGAGATGAAGAGGATGGGGTGTTCATGACGGGAAGGGGAGAGTGAAGTGAGAGGGAAGAGGGAGGGGAGGGGGAAGGGGGGCAGAGGGGGTGTGGGGGTCCCTTCAAATACACCTGGTTTGAATTTATGCTTGGCTGCCTCCTTTAAATCACTGCTGGAAATACCTGTGATGTCTTGCACGCGCGCACGCACACACACACACACACACACACACACACACACACACACACACACACACACACACACACACACACACACACACACACACACACACACACACACACACACACACACACACACACGTTTACGCCTCCATGCATGATTAGATCCTTGTTTATTTACCTGTATGTATGTATGTATGCATGTATGTATGTATGTACGTATGTATGTATGTATGTATGTACGTATGTATGTATGTATGAACGAACGAACTGAATATGATTTTATTTTGTGATTTGAATGACTCTCTCTCTCTCTCTCTCTCTCTCTCTCTCTCTCTCTCTCTCTCTCTCTCTCTCTCTCTCTCTCTCTCTCTCTCTCTCTCTCTAACCCCTCCCCCCAGTCCACCATTAGTGAAGTGGTGACCTCAAGGCTTCACCACATTTATGGGTCCTT
>NC_087179.1:13834379-13836879 GCF_035594125.1 Scylla paramamosain | reverse complement strand
AGTCTGGTTATTTTTCCTTTCCTGTTTCCTTTTTTTTTATTATTTCCTCTCACTTTGATCATTCGTTACTTTCTCTCTCTCTCTCTCTCTCTCTCTCTCTCTCTCTCTCTCTCTCTCTCTCTCTCTCTCTCTCTCTCTCTCTCTCTCTCTCTCTCTCTCTCTCTCTCTCTCTGATCTATGAGTAAATGTACCTCTTAATTTCCTCATTCACTCATCCTTTCTATAGCTGACACCAAACTCACTGTGATGATGAGGAGGAAGAGGAAGACGAGGAGGAGGAGGAGGAGGAGGAGGAGGAGGAGGAGGAGGAGGAGGAGGAGGAGGAGGAGGGGATAGTGTATTGATCTGTGTAACAAGTGTTTGCACTCTCGTATCTTGTCTTCCTCTTCCTCCTCTTTTTATTGGAACAAGGCACCCGTAGGAATTGATAGATTTAATTGATGGATAGTGGACAGGTAGGTAGTTAGGTAGATATGCTGGTAAATAGGTAGTTAGATAGGTATTTAGATTGGTAAATAGATAAATAGATAGCTATATAGATAGTTGTTGGATAGATAGACATGTAGACAAATATGATAGATAGATATATAGATTAATAGATAGGTAGGTAGATAAATATATTCATAAACACATAGGTTGACAGATTTGATGGCTCCACAACAAAGGAATAATAATTATGGAGTTCTCTCAAGTTGTGTTAATCAAACTTTACACTTTCTACGAACTGAACGAGAGAAAAAAAGAAAAAAGAAAGAAAAAAAAATGTCAGTTAATTAAAACGATAAACGATCAAGTTGCATATTTTCAAGCAAGTGAGACGCGACGTATTACTGACTGCTTAACGAACATTGCATCACGTGACTTGCTTTCACTTCCATCACAGCCTCCTCATAGCTCTAAATACCCTCATTATCATTCACTCACCACCAACACTTATCACTACTTACACCATTACTTTACACCTTATTTCCTAACCTACCCATTAATACCACCTTAGTTATCATTATTACCAAACATTATGTACCCGAAACACAGAACTCTTACCAATAATATTTGAGATTTTCCACAACACTGCCTTTCCTTCCCTGTTCTCCTCATCGCTCCCCCCATCCTCCTCCTCCTCTTCCTCCTCCTCCTCTTCCTCCTCCTCCTCTTCCTCCTCTAACCTCCGCCTTCCCAGAGCTCCTCAGATCCTTACTTCTTTTTTTATTTCCAAATTAGAGAACTTCTGGCGTGTGTGTGTGCCGAGCAGGAATTGGCGTTCTTTCTGTCCTATCAAAGCCTCACATATCCTGCCCCTGCCCGCCCCGCATTGGTGTGCTACTTCTGTCGACAATGCAGGAAGGGAAGCGAGCGGAGAGAGAGAGAGAGTGGAGAGAGGTAGGAGAGTAGGAGTGGAAAAGGAAGGATGATGTTAAAGGACGTTTTTATATTCTCGTTTTGATTTATCGTTTCTCTTTTTCAGTTTTGCATAGGACGTAGGAGAGGGGGAGTAGAGGAGAGGGGGAAGTATGGTTGGGATAGGAAAGGAAGGAAGAAAGGGTAAGGAAGGGAGGAAAAAAAGGAGAGTTGGAGATACGGGGAAGAGGAAGGGTGGAAGGGGTACAGGAGGAGGGGAAAGGAAGGAAGGAAGGATGAGGGGAGGCGGAGGAAGTAGGGAGAGAAGGAAGGGTGGTGGGGTTAGAGGAGGACAGGAAAAGAAGGAAGGGCGAGGGAGTGAGGAAAGAAAGGTCAAGGTGAAGAATGGAAGGGTAATGGGAGGAAGGTGGGAAAAGAAAAGGAAGGGGAGAAGAAAGAGGAAGAGGAGGAATAGGAGGGAAGTTGATGAGGAAGAGAAAAGGGAGAATGAAGAAAAGTGAAGAATATTTTAAACCTTTCTACTCTCTCTCTCTCTCTCTCTCTCTCTCTCTCTCTCTCTCTCTCTCTCTCTCTCTCTCTCTCTCTCTCTCTCTCTCTCTCTCTTGTAAAGAAAATATGTGTTTGAACAAAGCATGTGTGTCTTCTGTTGGTATTTAATCTTGGTATATGTTGGTTGGTTTTCCTCTTTCCTCCTCCTCCTCCTCCTCCTCCTTCTGTTTTTATTCTTTCTCTTTCTCCCTCCTTTTTTCTTCCCCACTCTTCTTCTGTATATTGTCACTTTTTCCATATTCTTTCTTCTTCCTTTTCTACGCTTTTATCTTTTTTTGTCCATTTGTTCTCTGTATCTTTTTTTCTGTCTTCTTTCTTACTTTTCTTTCTTCGTAACTTCATTTCTTTACATACTTTTTTTTGTTTTACTTTACTGTTTCCATTTTCCTTTATCTTTTCTCGTCTCCCTTTTTCTTTACGTGTTTCATTTGTCTTTTTTTTCTTCTTTCTTCTTTTTCTTTTTCCTTTTCATCTCTTTCTCCTATTCTCGTCCGTTTTCTGGTATCTCCTTTCCTTTCTTTCCATTTCCTTCTTTCTCTTTAGTTTCCTGGTGATCCTCCTCCCCTCTTCTTTCCTCTCCTCCCTATTCCTC
>NC_087179.1:13821879-13824379 GCF_035594125.1 Scylla paramamosain | reverse complement strand
GTAATGTATGTTTAAGTCAGGTAAGGTAAAGTAATGCCAGGTTAGGTAAAGGTAATGCCAGGTTAGGTTAGGTGAGGTTGATTAAAATAAAGTAAGGTTAAGTGAGGTATTGTAATGTACAGGTAGGTTTAAGGCAAGGTAAGGTGATTTAATATATGTTACGATGCGTTATGTCACGTCAACTTTGAGCTTACGTTTGCATTCCCCTTCGTCTCCGTGAGGTTAATTGGAATCAGGTAAGGTGAAGTAAGACAGACAGTGTAATGGATGGTCAGGTTAGGTAAGGCAAGGTAAGGTAACGTTAATGTATGTTATGATGCGTTATGGCACGTGAGCTTAGAGGTTAATTCTCCATCTACCTTTCGTCTCCATTAATCACACCTCACATGTGCTGGGTGAAGGGAGGAAAGGTTTGGGCAATGCTGAGTTTCACGGTTTCATTCACGTCTTCATTAATCTCGTGCACCGCTAATTCATTTGTCGGCTTTGTTGTCAGGCCTTCAGACGCGTGCTGCACTAAATAACGCGGAGATGAAAAGAAAAGCGACAGAATGTATGTACGTCTGTCTGGGTGGTGAAGTATTGTGTGTGTGTGTGTGTGTGTGTGTGTGTGTGTGTGTGTGTGTGTGTGTGTATGTGTGTGTGAAAATTGTTTCTTGATATGTCAGGTGGATTAAAAATATCTTTCTATGTGTGTGTGTGTGTGTGTGTGTGTGTGTGTGTGTGTATTTGTGCGTGTGTATTTGTGTGCCTGTGTGTGCGTGCGTGTGTGCGTGTGTGTATGCGTGCGTGCCTAGATTGCGTCCGTGCATGACACAGGTCGCCGCTGATTGAGTGAGGGCAGGCGAGTTTGCAAGGGAAACAAGCATTGCCGGGCCTCGCCTCGCCACGCGCACCCCGGCATGGATAACTTTCGCTGCCAAGGATCCCACAAGTTACGTTTTGCTCCGGGAAGAAGAAATTGTTTAATTCTCGAATAACAAACTTTTCCCTCCCCCTGTCTGAACATTCGTGTGTGTGTGTGTGTGTGTGTGTGTGTGTGTGTGTGTGTGTGTGTGTGTGTGTGTGTGTGTGTGTGTGTGGATTTAAACTTGCAAAGGATCAACTAGGTCAATGCCTGCAATTCATAGCCAGCTCTGTCCACTGAGAGAAACACACACACACACACACACACACACACACACACACACACACACACACACACACACACACACACACACACACCTCCAAAAAAGTGACATCCTTTTTTGGACAGTGTGACTCCAGACTTTAATTTTTCGTGCTGTATTTTCGAGATTTTTTTTTTCATTTTGTTTTTAGGATTACCAGTCAACTTATGACACGGAGAAGCAGGACAGATTAGCATGTGATTCCCTTTCAAGTCCTGCGGGGGATTACAAGTGCTGGCGAAGTTATGAAGTTAAAGTCAGCAGAGAGAGAGAGAGAGAGAGAGAGAGAGAGAGAGAGAGAGAGAGAGAGAGAGAGAGAGAGAGAGAGAGAGAGAGAGAAGCTTGGTAACACTTGCATTAACACAAGGAGGAAGCTTCTGAACTGTGGGGCCCACTGAGCACATCATTAGAATGGCTGTAATGATAATAATAAGAAGCAGCTCATTTCCCCTAACGACCCTACGGAGAGAGAGAGAGAGAGAGAGAGAGAGAGAGAGAGAGAGAGAGAGAGAGAGAGAGAGAGAGAGAGAGAGAGAGAGAGAGAGAGGAAAAGCAACGCAGATATTCTTTGGTGTCATAAACTTCAAACTTTTAGCGTGATTTTTTTTTTAATTCACTTCTTTTACCAGTACCAGAGAGAGAGAGAGAGAGAGAGAGAGAGAGAGAGAGAGAGAGAGAGAGAGAGAGAGAGAGAGAGAAAGGGAATCTTGGTAAATGAAGTGGGGAAGGTTACCTAACGTTCGCATAATCTTAAGTTCCTGCCTGTGAAAATCGTTGAACTTTCCCTACCACCACCACCACCACCACCACCACCACCACCACCACCACCACCATCACCACCACCACCAGCCACCTTTGCTTTACCCACGGAGCGTCAGTCTAGCAGTGTTGCACAGATGAGGAGGGGGTGGTGTTTGGAGGATGGTGGGGGGGGGGAGATTACGCTGACGGTGAACGACCACTAGGCAAAGTTGTGCCCAGGAAAGATTAGCATAACTTTGCCTCTGGAGGAGTAGGAAGAGTAGGAGTAAGAGGAGGAGGAGTAATAGTAGTAGTAGAGGCGGAAGGAACACAAAGGATTACAAAGGAGGAGGAAGAGTAAATGAGTAAGTCAGTGTTTATTTATACCTACTACTACTACTACTACTACTACTACTACTACTACTACTACTACTACTACTACTACTACTACTACTACTACTACTGCTGCTGCTGCTATGCTACACTAATTTAAAGTAAGAGATGCAGTATAGTAAAGGGGGAAGGCAGAGAGAGAGAGAGAGAGAGAGAGAGAGAGAGAGAGAGAGAGAGAGAGAGAGAGAGAGAGAGAG
>NC_087179.1:13796879-13801879 GCF_035594125.1 Scylla paramamosain | reverse complement strand
AACCTACACGTATACAAGAACACATCATTGTAGTTTTCCACCGTTTTGCCGGCGAAGTTCAGTCACCACAATCACAGCTCTGGCAAATCCCATGAAAAAAGTCGTCAGCACTAAGGGAGCAGGAAAGCGAGGGAGCGAGAGGCACGAGTGTACTACATCCCACGGGTCCCACCAAGTGCCAGCCTCACCTGCCCCTCCCTTGCCGCTCCCAGGTATCTTCCGTTTTGATGCCAGTGTAAGGAAAATAATGCTTAGTGGAATAGTTCAAATATCCGGCGAATTATCATAATGTGTGTAATATATTTTAACTGTACTTCGAGTTAAACAATCCATGAAGCACAATGAACTGTCTCCTTAATTAAACTACGAGTATGAGTGAAACAATAGATAAACATGTCAAACTCTGGCTGAACCCTTGATATAATTGTACCTGTTCCCTTATTAAACTAAACTAAAACAAACTGACAGGTATACAAAGAGGGAAGGGGAATGGAGTTTCGTACAACTTAAGGTCTTTTAGCGTGACTGTGTGTGTGTGTGTGTGTGTGTGTGTGACTTTTATTGCAACAAATATTCCAAAATGTTCAAATATATTCAGTCATTTAGCCATTCATTCATTCATTTATTCATTAATTAATTCATTCATTCAGTCAGTCAGTCAGTCAGTCAGTCACTCAGCCAGTCAGTCAGCCAGTCAGTCAGTCAGTCAGTCAGTCAGTCAGTCACTCAGCCAGTCAGTCAGCCAGTCAGTCAGTCAGTCAGTCAGTCAGCCAATAATTCATTCATTCACTCAGTCAGTCAGTAAGTCAGTCAGTCATACAGTCAGCCAATCAATCAATTAATCAATCAATCAGTCAATCAATCAATTATCGAGACAGTTCAGTTAGTTCCTTCACACACACACACACACACACACACACCCACCCACCCACCCACCCACCCACCTACACACCCACCCATCCACCCATCTCCCCCACACACTCAGAGGCCAAGTTGATTTATCGTCTAAAATGCTGTACTGCCAGCTCTCACTTCTCCTCCTTTTACGAGCTTAACGTGGCGGGAGGTGGTAGTGAAACGTGAGTGGGCGGGAACGTAGACTTCTGCTCTTTGCACCCCGCCCTTCTTATCTCCTAAAGCGGGTGTGAGACGAGGCTGCAACACATGAGAATACTATTACTCCTCCTCCTCTTCTTCCTCTTTCACCTCCTCCTCCTGTTGCTTTTCCTCTTTTCCTTTACTTTGTTCAATTAAAGAGTTTTCAAGACATTTATCCTCCAATTTTTACTACTCTTTTTAACTTTTCTGTTTGAATTGATCTTTTCTTTTGTTATTTTTGTTGTTATAGATTAATGGATAGATAGATAGTTTGTTAGATATTTAGACGATGATTTAACTCTTGTTTCTCTTCTACTTCCTGCTCCTTTTCTTTTTCTCTGCATTATTTATTAAAGCATGTAGATAGATAGATGGATGTATAGCTGAATGAATGGTTAGATAAGAATTTAGGTAGGTAAATCATAAGCTTGAATTTCTCCTCCTCCTCCTTCTCTTCCGCATCTTTCTTCTTTTTCCTCCTCCTTTTATTTTGTTTTTGTATTGTTTTCCAACGTCCTCCTCCTCCTCCTCCTCCTCCTCCTCCTCCTCCTCCTCCTCTCCTTTACCTTGCGTTTAATTATAGTGTTTTACAAGATACGCGTAGATGGATGGATAAACACTGTGCTAGTATGTCTAATATTCTTCCTTCTTTTCTGGTCCTGAGATAACTTTGTGGGGGAGAAATGTACGTATAATTTTGTTTAACTTCCATCTAATTAAAGCTCTCGGGAAGGTGGGAGAAGATGGATAAATGGTGAAGGTGTTGCCATTTCTCTCTCCCTTCGCCGTTTCTGCCTTCCCCTCCCCTGGTGACTTTTGGCGGTTTTGTGGCGAAGTGTCGACTCTAAGTGCTTATTTCTGTGTACGTTTCTTCTGTACTGGAATACTTGAGACAGGAGTAACGATAAGATAAGTACATTTCGATGCTTTTCTTTCACACGCTTTTTCTTTCACATATCTGATAGTTTTGTGGCGAAATGTTGACTAAATGTGCTTTTATTCCGGAATATTTACGGCACGAGAGAGTATAAGATTAGTAGTTCAGTTACTTTTCCTTCTTCTTGTCTTTTCCCTGTCCAGCTCTTTGTTAGGTTTGAGGTGATATGTCAGAAAACAGTGTTCATATTTCTCTTATCTTCTTTTGTAGTGAAACATTTACCGAGATACGAGAAGGATAAAAGGTTAAGGAGCCATTCCCTCTTCTCCTTCACCCTCTCCTTCATAGCCCTTCATAGTTTCCAGCTAAAGTGTTGCAGAAATGGATGCATATTATGTTTATCCGTTATGTAATGTAATCAGTAAGAAAGACGGAGGAAAATAGATAAAAGGTTAAGATAGTGCTTTTCTTGTTTTTGTCTTTCTTATATATTTTTTTTTCTGATAGTTTTTTTTGCTTGTGTTGGAGAAATGGTGGCGTAATTTTGTTTAACACCTCTAACAGTGAAGATATAAGAATGTAGATAAATGGGTAAGGTTCTTTTTTCCTTGTCCTTCTTCTTCATAACTTCATCTAACAGTGAAGATATAAGAATGTAGATAAATGGGTGATGTTCTGTTTTCCTTGTCCTTCTCTTTCATAGCTTTTCTTAGTTTTCAGCTGGTGTTGCAGAAATAGAGGTGTGATATTATTTAACTTCGCTGTTGTCAAAGTACTGAAGGAGATGCAAGATGTAGAAAAGAAGGTTGAGTTGCAGCTTTTCCAGTCCTCTTTCTTAACATTTCTTCCTTTTCAGCTGGTGTTGGAGAAATGGAAGCATAATTTTGTTTAACCTCCATCTAATCAAAACACTCAAGGTACGAGAAGATACATAAAGAGTTAAAATGATAACCCTTCATGTCCTTTCCATCTCGTTCTTTCCCTCTCTGCTTTTGAATTTTGTGGTGAAACACAACCAAAATACACTTACTTTTGTTTCACCCTCTGCTGGAACCACTGCAAAAACACTGATAAAATTCTGTCCATTTTCTTTGTTTTCCTTCCTCATGACAGCTGTTGGTTAGGTTAGGTTACATTACATTAGGTTAGGTTAGGTTACATTAATTAGGTTAGTTAACTTAGATTAGGTAAGGTTAGTTAGGCTAGGCTAGATTAGTTAAGTTAGATTGGTAGTTGTACGGTGAAATGCTGCCAAAATATACTTACTTTCATTTACATCTGACTGAAACCATTATAAAAAAATAAATAAATAAATAAAAAACATGAATAGATTAATGTATATAAATAGTTAAGATTCCACCCATTCTCTTTGTCCTCCTCCCCCAAGACAGCCCCTTGATATTCGTGCAGTGAAATGTCACCAAAATATACTTACTGTTAACCTTTTTACTTCACCCATTATAAAGAAAACACGAAGAGAAGGATATAAATAAATAGTTAAGATTCTCGATTCTGTTCTTTCTTCCTGTCCTTCCCCTCCACGACAGCCCTTGGTATGTAGTTGTGCGGTGAAATGTTGCCAGAATGTGTTGCGTGTGAGATTTTAGGGCGGGAGTGTAAATGTATTCCTGCACTGGGAGTCTCCGGAAGGCAGCGGGCACTCCCAATTTTTTACCCTAAATTGCCTGTAAAAATTTCTCTAGATTTGCGTCATCTTTCCTATTGCCTTCCCTTCTGTATTTGCTTTCTTTTTATTTATTTTTATTTCGTTCCTATTTTTTTTTTCATTGTTTCCATATTTTTTTTCCGATTTTTATTTTTTTTATTTTTGTGTTATTTTCGTTTCTTCCATTTTTTCCACATTTTTTTCTGATTTTTGTTTTGTTTGTTTTGGTTTACTGAAGATTCTCTCTCTCTCTCTCTCTCTCTCTCTCTCTCTCTCTCTCTCTCTCTCTCTCTCTCTCTCTCTCTCTCTCTCTCTCTCTCTCTCTCTCTCTCTCTCTCTCCAGTTCCTCTTCCTTCCTTCCTTTCTTCCAGTATTACTCATTTTTTACCATTTCTTCCTCTCCTTCTTCCCTCCATCCCTACCTCCATTCCCTCTCTTTCTTTCCTTCTTTTCTTTTATTCTTGTACCTCCCCTAACCACCTGCTTTATTTATATCACTTTTTCTCCACATTCTTACCTTTATTTCTCTTCCTTTTCGTCCTTTCCTCCTTTCTCTCGTCTTTCACTCTCGCCTCCCTCCATCTTTCTTCCTTTCTTTCATTATTTTCCCCTTTACTGGCCTATTCTAAAAATGTTCTCTCTATTTCTTCATTCTCTATTGCTTTTCACCTTTGTTTTGTTTTTCTTCCTTCGCTTTTCCCACTTCTAACTTTATCAGTCTCTCTTCCTTTCTTCATTTCATCCTTTCTATCTCTACCTATTCGCTTTTTCTATCTCACTAACATTAACATTTTTTTCTCTTCCTGTTTCCTTTTTCCTTATTCCCTCTTTCCTTCCTTTCTCCTCATTCCTTTTCTTTTTTCTTTCCTTTTCTCCTCCTTCTCCTTCCTTAACTTCACTTCTTTCACTCTTCCTTCCTTCATTTTTCTGTCTCACCAACCTTATCTTTTTTCCTTCTATGTTTCCTCACGTGCTTCTATTTCCTCTTTCCTTCTCACTTTTCTTCCCCATTTTTCCCTCCTTCCTTCCCCCCTTCCTTCCTCCTTTCCTTTCTCCCCTTTCCTTTCCTCTCTTCTTCACTTTTTCCTCCTATCCTTCCCTCTTTTCTTCCCTCCTCCCTTCCTTTCCTCCTTTCTTTCCCTCCTTGCTTCTCTCTTCTCCTCCCATTTTCTTTCTCTTATATCTTCCGTCTTTCCTTCCCTCCTTCTTCCCCGCTTTCCTTAACCCTTCCTTTTCCTTCTTCCCTTCATTTCTCCCTCCTTTCTCTCCTGTCCTCCTTTGCTTCCCTGCTTTCCTTCCCTTCATTTCTTCTTCCTTTCCTCCCTACCCTCCTTCCTTCTCTCCTTCCCTCCTTCCCCG
>NC_087179.1:13789379-13791879 GCF_035594125.1 Scylla paramamosain | reverse complement strand
TATAATGAGGTAGGTGTGTGAGTGTAATTTTCTTCGCCCTCCCAGTTAGAGAGAGTTAATGTTTCCGTGTGAGGAGGGCCGCGCTAGCTCCCGCCGCATGCTGAGATGGACTGCTGGCGCTGGACGGCTAATGAGCGAGGGAGGGGAAGCGATGTGATGCTGTGGTTGCACTCTTGCTTACCTTGTGCTGTGTTTATATGATGCTGGGATGAAGGGTAAAGGGTTTGGTGTGTGTGTGTGTGTGTGTTGTGGTGGAAAACTGTACTGGTAATGATTGTAATGATAGATGGTTAGGTAGATGTATGAATGATAGATAAGTAGACAGATCAATTTCAGTGATTTATCTGCAGTGTACGTTGATTTTAAGGCCTTACCCTGTGTACTATAGTGAAATAGGTTTGTTTTTTGTAATGTAAGACAAGATTGTGGCCAGTGAAGAAAAAAAGACGGCAAAAAAAAAAACGAAAAAAGACCCATTTAAGGTACCAATCGCAAAAGAAAATAGAAAAAAAAGTAGAAAAAAATAATAAATAAATAAAAAGAATGGTATAGCGAGGCAACACAGTACATAGTAAGCTCGTAAAGTGAGACATGAATGTTCATATAACGAGGGAGGAATTAGCAGACTCTTATGGCTAGGCGGCAACGACCATGAGTCAGCGTAGCGAGTAACAACGAAATTACAGAGAACATTAAGATGGCATGTACGTAGATTAGGCCTTAACGCGTGCTAGATAACCATTCCCTGAACACTAACAACCCATTCGCCTCTAATAGGGTAAGCCTGTACCCTCGTAATGTCATCGTTCGGCGTATAATAATGAGTTAGCCGTGGATTTAAAGCGTGTGGGGTGTGTGGGGTACAGATCGAATCAACACCAAGTAGTGGGGGGTGATATCGTAACGAGGGGGTAGTGATGGTGGTGGTGGTAGTGGTGGTGGTGGTGGTTGTGGTGGGTAGCAAATTGAATTAATTAACTTCAGCGAGGCCATAATGGAACCCGCCAAAGTTTCAACGTGGACTACGATGCTCTTGCCCCATTCAAGGTCCCGCTAATTGTTGTTGTTGTTGTTGTTGTTGTTGTTGTTGTTGGTGTTGGTGTTGGTGTTGGAGGTGGTGGTGGGTTTGTTTACTCTCTCTCTCTCTCTCTCTCTCTCTCTCTCTCTCTCTCTCTCTCTCTCTCTCTCTCTCTCTCTCTCTCTCTCTCTCTCTCTCTCTCTCTCTCTCTCTCTCTCTCTCTCTCTCTCTCTGTGTGTGTGTGTGTGTGTGTGTGTGTGTGTGTGTGTGTGTGTGTGCTTAAGTAATTTTACCGTCAAAATTGTTATTATAAGACTCACTCACATCATCACCACCACCACCACCATCACCACCACATCTTTGCACACACACACACACACACACACACACACACACACACACACACACACACACACACACACACACAGTACCATCAGTTATTACAAAAACCACCACCACCACCGCCACCACCGCCACCACCGCCGCACCATTAACAAAACAATAACGGGATCACAGCACCACCACCACCACCAAAAAGCAAATTTACACACACACACACACACACACACACACACACACACACACACACACACACACACCACCACCACCACCACCACCACCACCACCACATCCTGAACAAACAACAAACAACATTAATACAGAAACACCACATCTGGCAGTGTTACCAATACAGAGACAGAGAGACAGACAAACATCGACACACACACACACACACACACACACACACACACACACACACACACACACACACACACACACACACACACACACACACACACACACACACATCCTTTCCTTTATGTTCCACCCACAGCATCACACACCACCACAATACACACACCCACACACACACACCTTGCCGGGACTGTCTTCCAGGTACTGCCCCTCACCACCACTAAACACACTAGCGACATCTATTGAGCGTAAACTCCACGCCGATCGCTCCCTTTGCCAGAGCCCTCCCGCCCCTCCCAAGGCGCGGCGCGGAATGGAAAGGGATGGGGAGTGAAAGGAGATATCGTGGAGAGTCTTTGTGGTTGGTGAACTATATCTGGGTAGTGGTGGTGGTGGTGGTGGTGGTGGTGGTTGGGGGAGGGGGATGCTAGTTCTTCTTTTCCTTCTCTTTCTCCCCCTCTTACTTGTTCTGTTTTCTTTTTTTTTTTCTCTCCACTGTCACCTCTTCCTCATCCGGTGGTTGGAATGCTACTTAGTCCTCTTCCTCCTCCTCCTCCTCCTCCTCCTCCTTCTCCTTTCGTCTTCTCCACTATCACTTCTTCCTCCTCCTCCTCATCTTTCTCTGTTGCTGTCTGTCTTGTACTCTTTTTTTAGTTTTATTCTTTTTTTTTTAGTTTATCGTTGTTGTTGTTGTTGTTTCTCTTCTCCCTTTTTTTCATTATTCTTCTTGCCTCTCTTCTTTTCCTCTCTGTCATATTTCCGATCATGTTTCAAAGGGTCTGTGTA
>NC_087179.1:13771879-13786879 GCF_035594125.1 Scylla paramamosain | reverse complement strand
TCTCAGGAAGGAAAGACGGTTATTCTCCCTCCTCTCCCTCTTCTCTCTCCCTCTCTCTCTCTCTCCCTCTCCCTCTCTCTCCCTCCCTCTCCCTCTTTCTCTTGCTGCCGAATTTCCTTTCAAATGGAATATGTTTTTTTTTTATGTATTTTCTTTGTTTTCTTTGTTGTTTTTGTTGTGTGTGGATGATTCGCTTTTCTTTGTTATGTTTGCTTGTTTGTTTGTTTGTGTCTTGGTGTGTGTGTGTGTGTGTGTGTGTGTGTGTGTGTGTGTGTGTTAGTTACAGTTGTACATGATATTTCTGTTCTCATTATCTTTCCTTCCCTTTTTTTCCTGTTTTCCTTCTTTTTCATCCTTTTCCTTATCCTATCTTTTCTTTTCTTTTCTTCGTTCCCCGTTCACAGTATATTATCCTTTTCCCCCCTTTTTTTCCTCCATTCTTCATTCTTTTCTTATCCTATCTTCTCTTTTCTTCCTTCTCTTTTCATCTCCACAGTTTGTTATCCTATTTTTCCTGTTTTCCTCCCTTTTTCATTTTTTTTTATCCTGTCTTTTCTTTCTCTTCCTTCACCTTTAATCCGTACAATATATTATTCTTTTTTCCTCTATTTCTTTTTCATCCTGTTCTTTATCTTATCTCTTTTTTCCTTCTCTTTCACCTACACAGTATATTTTCCCTTTTCCTCTTTTCTCCATTTTTCCCTTTTCTTCTTATTCCATCATTCTTTTCTTTGTCTTTTACCCCCCATCACTCTCTAGACTGTCCTTTTCTTCTCTCCCTTTCTCCTCTTCTCTGTTTATCTCCCTCACCTTCATTGCACCTCTTCCTCCTTTTTCGGCTCCCAGCTTCTTCATTTCCTCTTTATTCATCCTTATCTACCCTTCCCCTTCCCCTCTGTTGCTTCTCTTCCGTTTACCCTTTACTCTCTTATCTCTCATCTTTCCCTCTTTCTTTCATCTCTTCTTCTTTTTTCTACTTATTTTTCCTTTACTTTTATCTCATCTTTCGTTTCTCCTACATGCATTTCTCTTCTGTTCTCTCATGTCTCCCATCTTCCTTGTTGTCTTCCCTATTTCCTCCCTTTCTCTTCCCCTGGTCTTTAATTTCTGTTGTCTATCTTATCATCTTCTCATCTTTGTCTTTCCCTCCCTTTCTCTTTCTTCCCTTGTTCTCTTACTTCTCTCATCTTCTTTGTCTTCTTTAATTTTTCTTCCTTTTCTCTCTTTTTTTTTCTCATCTCTCCTGTGTCTTGTCCTTTTTTATTTTTTCCCTCCCCTTTTCTTTCCCCTTTTCATCTACCTCTCCTCTCTTCCTTGGCTTTTTTCCCTGTTCCCTTCGTTTCTCTTCCCATTTTCGTCCTTTGGCAATGTGTGTGTGTGTGTGTGTGTGTGTGTGTGTTCGTTGCATTATCATTCATTACCGTTGCTGTCATAATCACCACCACCACCACCACCACCACCACCACCACCACCACTACTACCACCACCACCACCACCATCATCATCATCATCATCATCATCATCATCATTATAATCATCGACAAAATGCTTAAAAGAGTGACAGGAATTGATGAGTGAAAACCCCTAGACTCAGGTGCGTGTTTCCACTGTACCTGGCCTGCTGATTGGGTTATGGCGCAGCAACAAGGGGCATGTGTGGCGAGGCACGCGTGGTGATTGGTGATCTGGTGACCTGCAGGTGTTGTTTTGTAATTACGCTCTGGTTTTGTAGGTGTTTCACGGTTTGTTTTCGTTTCGCGAGTAAGCAGAAACAGAGGGATTGATTGTCTGATTGAATGAATGAGTGAGTGAGTGAGTGGCTGGCTGGCTGGCTGGCTGGTTGGTTGGTCGACTGACTGAGTGACTGACTGAATAGCTAACTAATTAACTAACTATCTAACTGAGTAACTGATTAACTAACCAACCAACTAACTGACTGACTGACTGACTGACTGACTGACTGACTGACTGACTGACTGACTGACTGACTGACTGACTGACTGACTAACCAACTAACTATCTAACTGAATAACTGACCAACTGACTAACTGACTAACTGAACAACTGACGGACTGACTGACTGACTACCTGAGTGACTGACAATAGCGGGCCCATACAGCATCGAGCAACAAAGCAGCACTAACTGAAGGAAAGGAAGATAGAAACACGACTAATGATAAAAGAAACCAAAGACTGAAGGCATGGAAGAGAGAGAGAGAGAGAGGGAGAGAGAGAGAGAGAGAGAGAGAGAGAGAGAGAGAGAGAGAGAGAGAGAGAGAGAGAGAGAGAGAGAGAGAGAGAGAGAGAGAGAAGGTAAGACTAGAAAATAAATAAATAGATAAAAAGTAAGACGAACGGGCAAATTAAAGGTAAGAGAAGAAGTTTTTGTTAAGAGTGAGAGGAGTCTGAGGTACGAGAGAGGAAAGGTGGAGGGAGACGTGGGGAAGAGTGGAAGAAGTCTCAAGATTCAGGAAAAATGCTGCAAAATTGTGGATATTTTCTAGGGTGACACGAAGAGTAATTCTGTTGCTGCCTCGCCTTGAAACCTACAGTGTTCATAGAGGGGAGAGTGTTACCTGTACGTAGACCAGTTCAGTGAAGGTGTGAGGCTGAAAGGCAAGTTTTACAGTATCAAAATGCCTGCTGGTGTTTCTCCTTACCGTGGTTTGCCAGGAGCGGGTGGGGAGAAACCTTTACTTTACTACATTCCTAAGTTAAGCAGTGCGGCGTATCACAACATCGTCGGGACCAAAATGTCTGCTGATGCTCCTTCTTTCGCTCAGTCTGTCACCTTATCGTGGTTTACCTGGAGCGGGTGGGGAGGGAAGCCTTTACTTTACAACATCCGTGAATAACAGTGCCGCGTATCACCTCGTCTTGGCCAACACATCCTCTGCTGTTTGCTCTTTCTTTCCCCGGCTCGTGACCTTCCTGCCGTGACTCACCTGCAAGCCGCCATTGCAAGTCTCGCGCCTCACCTCAACAGCACCCCAGGACGTCCCCCACCCACCTCCCCTTGACTTGATTTACACAGCGACACGTGGGTGGCTCCAAACACCACCAGCTTCCCCCAGTCACCCCGCACCCCACCCCGACCCCGCCCGCCCCTCCCTGGTCGCTATGGAGAGGGAAATAGGCCACCAGTTGTCAAGAGAGGTTAGTTTCCTGCGACAGTTTTACAGGGATGGCCTCGAGTGCTGTCTGTCTTTGGCTGGTTTATCCGAAGTTTGTTGAGCGGCAAGAGAGAAAGCACGGACCGAACCATTACATCACTTACGGATACAAGTTGAAATTGTGTGTAGGGATTGAGTGTCTAGCGAGGAACTGTGTAAGCCATTGATGACCACATAGAAAGGGAGGAAAGGGGAGGAAAGGGAGGGAGTGAGTAAGACACGACTTGGGAGTGTTCTGAGTGGGGAAGAGATGAGAAGATTGTGTAGAGAGGATTGGTGACCGGGCGAAATATGGGGAGGGGGGTAGAAGAAAAAGAAAAGGAAGAAGCAAAAAAAATGAAGAAGAAAAAGTAATAGAAGAAAAGGAAGAAGAAAGAAGGAAAAGAAGGAGAAGAAGAAGAAACACAAGAAAAGACGGGGAGAAGTAGAAGAAAAGAAGAAGAATAAGAAAGGTGAAAAAGAAAAAAAAAAGAAAAGGAAAAAGGACAAGTAAAGATTAATGACCGTGCAAAACATGTGAAAAGAAGAAGAAGAAGAAGAAGAAACAAAAAAAGAAGTAGAAGAAAAAGAGAAAAATAGAAGAAAAGAAGAAGAAGGACAAGAAAAGACGAAGAGCAAGAAAACACGGCATGACGAGCTGTATTGACCGAGGAATGACAACCAGCCGAAGAGAGGCAGCAAAGATAGCGAAATTGACTGTCAACGAGAGACCACCAACAAGAAAAGAGACGAAAAAAAAAAAAAATGGAGAAATCACTCAAACCTTTTTTTTATTACTGGAAAAAAAAAAACATGACTGACTAAAAAAAGAGAAAATAAAACAAAGATGAGAATATTTTATTTACCTCTCCCACTGAAAGAAAGAACACTAAAACGAAAGAAAACGGGAACATGATAAGAGATAAGGATACGCTTTTCCCTAATGAAAAAAAAGGAAGGAAAAGAAAAAAAGAAAAAAAAAAATATTGTGACTGACATAAAAAACGATTAGTGGAGTTTTAATGTACGGTAGACGAGAAGACAAAGGAGTAGGGCAAAACCTGGCAGTAGCGAAAGAAGAAGGGAAAAAAAATAGGAAAACATCTTCATTGGATGCCGAAAGGTCTATTAATCAGGTCGAAAAGAAAACGGGAGAATGATATCTTACGCAGGGGTGGTGGTGGTGGTGGTGGTGGTGGTGGTGGTGGTGGTGGTGAGGGGTGGGAGGGGAGACTCAAGAAAACAGAGATATGTGAGAGAAGCCTTGGAAACAGATGGGGGGAGATGGATCATGGGGTGTAGGTGAGTGAGATGGCGCTCTCTCTCTCTCTCTCTCTCTCTCTCTCTCTCTCTCTCTCTCTCTCTCTCTCTCTCTCACGGAAAAAGGAGAGATATGGAAATGGGTAAAAATTTATGGCTGAATGGATGTCCTTTTCACCCGTATTTTATTCATCCCCTCAGGAGCATTGCCTAGCTCTCCACTTACCATACATGAGGTTTTAGGGAAATGTCCTGCCTTTTCAGACCGGAGCGTTCCAGACCGGAGCGTTCCAGACCGGAGCGTTCCAGACCTGAGTGTTTCCAGACTTGAGTGTTTGCAGACTTGAGTATTTCCAGACTTGAGTGTTTCCAGACTTGAGTGTTTCCAGACCTGAGCGTTCCAGACCTGAGCGTTCCAGACTTAAGCGTTCGAGACCTGAGGGTTCGAGACCTGAGCGTTCCAGACGAGCGTTCCAGACTAGAGTGTTTCAGACTTAAGCGTTTCAGACTTGAGTGTTCCAAACTTGAGTGTTTCCAGACCTGAGCCTTCCAGACCTTAGCGTTCGAGATCTGAGCGTTCGAGACCTTAGCGTTCGAGATCTGAGCGTTCGAGACCTTAGCGTTCGAGACCTGAGCGTTCGAGACCTTAGCGTTCGAGACCTTAGCGTTCGAGACCTTAGCGTTCGAGACCTGAGCGTTGCAGATTTGAGTGTTCCAGATTTGTGTGTACCAGGTTTCCAGCAGCGCCGTGTAGCCTGCCGTGTGCTTTTTACAACGTGTCTCGGTAAGGAACGCAAAAATATTGTACAGGTCCGTGTCCTTAATCACTTTGCTCTCTCTCTCTCTCTCTCTCTCTCTCTCTCTCTCTCTCTCTCTCTCTCTCTCTCTCTCTCTCTCTCTCTCTCTCTCTCTCTCTCTCTCTCTCTCTCTCTCTCTCTCTCTCTCTCTCTCGTCAGGGCTTGCTTCAGAGGTCATGCAGATGATCAGTGGGGTGTTGTTAAGGAAATTTTTCCCCACTCAAGGTTCAAAATTCTTCTTTAAACTAGCTGTTAAACTTGACCTAACCTAACCTGACCTAACTTAAGCAAACCTAACCTCACCTAACCTAACTGAACCTGTCCTGACTTAACCAAAACAATTAACGAGCTAACCTAGCCTAAACTGTCAAGCCTAACAACCTCACGTCACCTAACCTAAACTATTCAGCCTAACCTAACCAAACTAGTCTAACGTAACCTAAACAAACTAACATAGCTAACCCAATCTAACTAAACCAACCTAACCCTAAATAACCTATCCTAACTAACCTAACTAAACCAACCTAATTAAACCAACCTAACGTAATCTAACCTAACTTAACCTAACCTAACCAACCTAACTAAACCAACCTAACTAACCTATCCTAACTAACCTAACCTAACCAACGTAACTAACCTAACCTAACTAAACCTAACCTAACCAAACCAAACCTAACCTCTCCCTAACTTAACCCAACATAAATATAATGAACAGTCCAGGATCCGAGGGGCTGTTCTGCCGCCCACACGTGCTTTGTTTCCCTCGCTCTCAGTTAATTTCAGTTAAGGAAAATTGAAGTGGGAGTGAATGGGAGTGGAGATGAATAATAAATGAGCGTATTATATTTTATGTCTTCATCTGTTTATTTTTTTTTGTAGGAAAAGCGTCAGTATTTTGGAATGGCAGAATACGTTCGTGGAATTAATATACGCGTGGCTTAGAATTTATTTTTTCACTTCTAGTCATAAATAGTGGCCAGTAAAAATTGAAGACCAAGTTTAATGTGCGTGCGTGTGTGTGTGTGTGTGTGTGTGTGTGTGTGTGTGTGTGTGTGTGTGTGTGTGTGTGTGTGTGTGTGCTTGCAACCTCTGAAAAGCTAAAACAATTTCCCTTTCCATTTTCTTTTTTTAATTAATTGCCACTTGAGACTTAACAGAAGGGCATTAATTTACCTCAGGAACTAAACATATCTTATCTTCTTTAATGTAGTACTAATTGTTTTAAAGGGATTCTCGTTTGACCTTCCTTCCTTCCTTCCTTCCTTCCTTCCTTCCTTCCTTTCTGTTCTATTCCTTCAGTGTCTTCCTTTCCACATACGAACACAGTGCATTATAGTCACACCGAACCTGTACCACACACACACACACACACACACACACACACACACACACACACACACACACACACACACACACACACACACACACACACACACACACACACACACACACACACACACTGCTCTCTCTCTCTCTCTCTCTCTCTCTCTCTCTCTCTCTCTCTCTCTCTCTCTCTCTCTCTCTCTCTCTCTCTCTCTCTCTCTCTCTCTCTCTCTCTGTGACATAATTAACTCTCCAATACCTGTAATTATCCTCCCAGTTCTTGTAATCACCTCCACCTGCCAATGATCCCTTCTGTGTCTCTAGATTAACCTAACAGTGACATTCCTCATCTTGCGCCAGACTCACCTGTATTTCTCGTGTCCTCAGCAAAACAGTGAACGATCGCCTGCATTAGGTCACGTGAGGTCTGTCCTGATGAAATATGAAGCCAGGCAGTGTATGTGTTTGTGATATTAGAAGTTGTGTTTATATTTAATAGGATTTATATTGATTTCTACTGACTATACTTAAACGGTTGTGTGTATTAAGTCACGTGAGGTCTGGTCTGATGAGATATGAAGCCGTGTAGTGTTTGTATGATATTAGGACCTCAGTTTAATAAGACTTTTTTTTTTTAATACAAGGTCACTGGCCAAGGGCAACAGAATTATGAGGAAAGTGTTAGTTCCCAAAATACTTGATACTGATTTAGTGTTATTAAGATTTATATTTATACTCTACTATGTTGTATTGGTGTTTTGTACCTTGACAGTAACCGTATAAGACAGGTAAGTTAAGCAGGTCAGAGTAATTGTATGTTGTATAATGTACGAGTGTATTTAGTATGACAGAGGTTAGCACTTAACTCTTTCTTTGCTATGATCGTCCTTCCTCACCCTTCCTAGCACTGCATGAACGGTTTGCAATGAGACGCTGCAGGGGGAAGACGGAAAACAGAAGGTTAATTTTGTCTTTTATACGCGGCAGAAATTATTACGGAAGCTTAGCACAGAAATAGTTTGAAAAGTTATAGGGTATTAAAGGAAAAAGAATTGTCTGGCAGTGAAAGGGTTAATGCTGTATGTACTGTTATTTTGCTGTATTTATGTAGTAAACATTTAGTATAGATGAAATGAAAGGCTAAAAAAGAGTTGTACGTTGTATGGTGTGTGCATTCAGTATGGCAGTGATTACAATTCAATGCTGCACTGTTATTTTCTTGTATTTGTATAGTAAGCATGTGGTACAGACGAGCTCAAAGGCCAAAGGGAGTCGTGTGCTGCAGGTATTCAGTGTATTATTGCAGCTGTCTTGTATTCTTCATCTTATCATGTTGTGCTTAAAGAGAGAAATATCAAGAGCTTCTCGTCTGGAGGTAAATTGGTCTGTCAGTTTTGTCTCTCTCTCTCTCTCTCTCTCTCTCTCTCTCTCTCTCTCTCTCTCTCTCTCTCTCTCTCTCTCTCTCTCTCTCTCTCTCTCTCTCTCTCTCTCTCTCCTGTTCTTTTTGAGGGGGAGGAGGGAAAGCGCAGTTAACCGGGTTCTTTGTCCCCCAGAAAAAGAAAAGAAAAAAAAATATATATATATTCCCTTGGCAGGCGACCTTCACTCCAAAGATAAAAATAGATAATTAAATAACATCTTTCTCTTTATTTTTGTACTAACGACATATTGAAAGTTGTTATTATTATTATCATTATCATTCACTTCCTTTTGATATCATTACTCACCTCCGTTTTGATGCATAATATTTTTTTCCCTCTCACTTGTCCTTGCTGCCGTCCTCTCGCCTCACGTGACCTTTGAGTCAGTGGCGCGCCTGCTGTAGTGCTGTAGTGCTGTAGTGACGTCAGTTCCGCGTCTGAGGCTCCAGGCGGCGCTGATGTCGGGGCGTGACCAGCGTAGCGCGCCGCCCAAAACTCAATCCACCAATCAGATTTGAATTGACGGGGGCCG
Source organism: Scylla paramamosain (assembly GCF_035594125.1). Taxonomy (NCBI): domain Eukaryota; kingdom Metazoa; phylum Arthropoda; class Malacostraca; order Decapoda; family Portunidae; genus Scylla; species Scylla paramamosain. The sequence goes on along the minus strand of NC_087179.1, from coordinate 13,778,394 downwards.
CCTATGCTCTCCTCTCATACCCCGGCCCGTGTCCCGTTTTCTTTGGTTCTGGTGCTGGTGTGTTTTCTAGTCTCTCTCTCTCTCTCTCTCTCTCTCTCTCTCTCTCTCTCTCTCTCTCTCTCTCTCTCTCTCTCTCTCTGTTTCCCTTCTTTCTCCTTCTTATACCTTATCTTTTCTTACGTCACTTTCTTACTTCACTCTTCCCTTCAGGTGCGTGGTGAGTGTTTTGTAGTCTGTCTGTTTCTCTGTCTCTGTCTCTCTTCTTTCTTCTTCCTATACCTCACCTTTCCTTGCATTACCTTCTTACTTCATCCTTCCCTTCGTTTCCTTTAGTTCTACTGTCTCTCTGTTTCTCTCCTTCTATTTCTTTCTCTATCTGTTTCCTTTTATCATCTTATCCTTCTCATTTTCTTCTTCCTGTCAAAAATTCCCTTCATCTCCTCCATCTTTCCATAACCTTTTTACTTTTATCTTTTCTTCTTTCTTTCTTCGCCCCATTGACCTTTACACCTTTCCCCCCCCCCCTCACGCTCCTCTCCTCTTCCCTATCCTCGTTCCTCTCCCCACTCATCTTCTCATCTCTTCTCTCACGCAATGTAACGTTACTGGTCAACACTTTTCACTTCTCTTTTGTCTCCTGCTATATCACCTCCTCCTCCTCCTCCTCCTCCTCCTCCTCCTCCTCCTCCTCCTCCTCCTCCTCCTCCTCCTCCTCCTCCTCCTCCTCGCACTAGTAGTAAACATCTACAAAGTTACGTAAATGGAAAAGCTTATCATAGTTTAATAAGTCTTTAGTTTTTTGCTTCTTTCATTAATTTTCCCTCGTCTTTCCTCTTGTTTTTCTTCTCGTCCTCGTCCTCTTCTTGAGGTTTCTGTTCCTTGTCTTCTTCCTCGTCCTCGTTCTTCTCTTCGTCTTTGTCTTCCTCCTCTACCTCTGCCTCTTCCTCTTATTCTACCTCGTTCTCTTCCTTGTCTTTGTCTTACTCGTCTTTGTCTTCCTCGTCCTCTTCTTCGTCTTATTCTTCTTTTATATCTATTTTGTGTCTGTATCATATTACTCTGTCATAACTAATATTTCACTACTACTACTACTACTACTACTACTACTACTACTACTACTACTACTACTACTATAAGATCTCCAGGCCTAATCCCAGCCTGCCTAGAAACACATTTCGACCACCTCTAATATTTCCTCGCCAAGACACCACAAATTATACTTCCTCCTCCTCCTCCTCCTCCTCCTTTACCTACCATTGTCATCATTCAAAGGAAGACAAGAGTAACATGTGTTTGTACCCTCTCCTCCTCCTCCTCGTCCTCCTCCTCCTCCTCCTGGACAGAATGCGTGCCTCCTTCATCACCTGGGAGCCTCGTGGCGTGTGTATGCCTAGTATACATAGAAGCCGCTGATTTACACATACTCAAGCCAAATTTATGCATGTGCGAATCAGTGTCTATAGTCTTTTGTTTTATGATTTATGTGGTGGTGGTGGTGGTGGTGGTGGTGGTGTGTGTGTGTGTGTGTGTGTTTATGGTAATGTGATGCTATTATTATTATTATTTTTTTTTGAGTTTTTCGCCTTTCTTTTTTTCTTTCTTCTTCTCTTCTTTTGTTGTTGTTGTTGTTGTTGTTGTTGTTGTTGTTGTTGTTGTTCCGGTTCTTATTCTCTTTCTTGTTCTTGTTATTCTTCTCTCTTTCCTCTCTCCTCATCTCATTTCATCTCATCTCATCACATCATATATCTCCTTCACTCCTTTCCCTCTTCCCTCCCTTCCCTCCATCCATCCTTCCCCTCCCTCTTCCCTCCCTCCCTCCCTCCTTCCCTCCTTCCTTTAAAACCCACCACCAAAAAAAAAAAGTAAAAAGAAGAAGAAGAAGAAGCAAAAAAAAGAAAGAAAACCATCCACATCACTTCACCTCTTCCTTCCCATCCCTTCTTCCCATTCCCCTCCCATCCCACTCCCCCTTCTCCCCTCGCCTTCCCCTCGCCTCAAGTCGTCTGTCCGGAAAATTGCCAACTGAGAAAACCCTTACGGAGTCCTCATATTGCTGACTCCGCTGCTTGGGGGTCAGGGAGGGGGGTCAAGGGGAGTCAGGAGAGGTCAGGGGTGGGCGTGATAGGGGTAACAGGGGGAAGGATTACTGAGAGATGAGATGTGGTGGTGGTTGGGTGGAGGATTGGGTGAAGTGGATTGTGCGAGGAGTGGATGGGGGGAGGGGGGTTGCGGGTGTTTTAAGCGTTGGGGTGTTTTTTGAAGTGTTTTGGTGGTGTTTGTAGGAATATTTGAGGTGTTCTGGTGAGTGACGGGGAGCGAGTGTGTGTTGTGTTTTGGGGTGTTGTGGGAAGATGTGATGGTCATTCGCTTAGATGTTGTGGGTGTTTTTGGGGTGTTTTTGGGGTGTTTATTCGGGGGGCTAGGGTGTTTCGAGGGTGTTGGAGTGTGCTGGGAGTGTGTAGCGGGATATTTTTGGGGTGTTTTTGATGGTGTATATATGGGTGTGTTTGGATGTTACTGGGAATGTTTCATGGATTGTTGTGTGTGTGTGTGTGTGTGTGTGTGTGTGTGTGTGTGTGTGTGTGTGTGTGTGTGTGTGTGTGTGTGCGTATGTGCGTGGATCAATAGCGTCATTAGGGTATCTTCGTTAGGGCAGGACAGGTGTGTCTCGGCAGCCCTCATTAAAAAGTGTACTAATGAGGCAGGTGAAGTCAGGTGCGTCTGTGTCCATGTCTCTCTCTCTCTCTCTCTCTCTCTCTCTCTCTCTCTCTCTCTCTCTCTCTCTCTCTCTCTCTCTCTCTCTCTCTCTCTCTCTCTCTCTCTCTCTCTCCTGCAATGATAAATGCTTTCAATACTCAGTAAGAAACAAAACAAACAGCAACAACAACAACAACAACAACAACAACAACAGCAACAACAACATCAAGGGTAATGAGACACACACTTGATGATACTTCAAAACACACACACACACAAAGAAAAAAAAAACAATAATACGAATGAAAAATTAATAAATCAATGATGTTCCAGGAATGAACCAATAAATCAAAACAAGAGAGTGAGAAAGAAAGGAAGAAAGAAAGAAAGAAAGAAAGAAAGAAAGAAAGAAAGAAAGAAAGAGAAAAAGGCTAAGAAAGAAAACAGTCATATTTTTTCTCTCTCTCTCTCTCTCTCTCTCTCTCTCTCTCTCTCTCTCTCTCTCTCTCTCTCTCTCTCTCTCTCTCTCTCTCTCTCTCTCTCTCTCTCTCTCTCTCTCTCTCTCCTCCATTCCTTTATGCTTTGCTGTTTGAAGGAATGCAGTGCTTGTTTGAGGAGGAGGAGGAGGAGAGGAGGAAAAGGAGGAAGAAGTGGAGGAGGAGGAGGAGGAGGAGGCTGAGAGAGGCAGCAGCAGCACCAGGAGAAGGAGGAGGAAGAGGAGGCTGTAGCGGCGGCGGTGGTGGTGGTGGTGTATTGATCTTATCTGCCCGTGTGGTGGTGATGGTGGTGGTCGTCGCGGTCGTGGTGGTGGTGATGGTGGTGGTTGTCGTGTACCTAATTTTGGGAGGAGAACCGGCCTATTGTAGTGAGGTTGTGTTATAAGGCGTGTGTGCTTCCTCTTCTTGTCTCCAGCTACGTGTCCCCTCTCTCTCTCTCTCTCTCTCTCTCTCTCTCTCTCTCTGGTCTTTCTCGTCCTTGTCTTATTCCTTCTCCATCTCCTTTTCCTACTTTTCTTATTCTTATTCTTTCTCCTTCCCTGATTGTTTTGTTTTGTTTTCGTATTGCTCTTCGTTTCTGATTATTTTCTTTTCCTTTTTCTCGTTTTTTCGCTTTTTTTTTTGGTTGTTGTTATTGTTGTGTGTGTGTGTGATTTCTGGTGTGTTTTGGTTTGTTTGTTTGTTTGTTTGTTTGTTTGTTTGTTTTGTTTGCCTTTTCTCGTCTTCTGGTTCTTTTTTTTATTTCTCGTTGTTGTTTCGTCTTTTCTTGTTGTTCTTGTTCTTCTACTAATTGCTCTTCGTATTTTTGTTTTTGTTTTTGTTTTTGTTGTTGTTGTGTGTGTGTGTGTGTGTATGATGTTGTTCTTGTTCTTCTTCTTTCGTCTTTTTCTTTTTTTCCTTCCTCCTCCTCGTCCTCTTCCGCCGCCGCCGCAGGGTTGTGACAGCCTCAGTATCAGAAAGAAGAGGAGGAGGAGGAGGAGGAGGAGGAGGTGGAGTGAATTGAAAAAAAAAAATAGAAAGAAGCGAGAAAGGATAAGAAGGAATAAAGCAGATAAAGTTTATGAACACAGGCGAGAAAAAGGAACAGAAGAGACGAAAAAAGAAATGGCAGAGAGAGAGAGAGAGAGAGAGAGAGAGAGAGAGAGAGAGAGAGAGAGAGAGAGAGAGAGAGAGAGAGAGAGAGAGAGAGAGAGAGAGAAGTGTGGAAGAAGGAGGAAACAGTTTCAGGATAAAGGGTATGAGAAGAACAAAGAGGAATAGGAGGAAAGTGAGTGAGAGTGGAAACAGGAGGAAGAGAGAAGAGAAAGGAAACAAGTAAGAACAGGAGAAACGGGAATAGAGAATGCAAGGGGAGAAAGAGAATGAGGACAAGGAGGTAGGAATGAGAAAAAGGAGAAAGTGAAAAAGAGAGAGAAGAGAATAATGAGCCAAAAAAAGAAAATGATGAAAGAACAGAAAAAAATAAGAAGAAAAAAGAGGAAGAAAACGAGGAAGAGATGAAGGATGATAATGTAAGAAAGTAAAAAAGAAGGAAAGAAAAAAAGAATGAGTAGGAAGAGGAGGAAATGAATATGGCGAAGCAGGAAGAGGAAGAAGAGAAGATGGAAGAGGAAGAGGAAGAGCACATAAGAGTGATATTGTGTGTATAAGCGTGGGATTGCCAACCTAACAGCGTGAATTGTTGTTTGGCTCTGTCTTGCCCCCGCTGGTGTGTGTGTGTGTGTGTGTGTGTGTGTGTGTGTGTGTACAAAATGACGCAGCGTTTTCTTGTCGATAACTAAAAATAAATAAATAAATAAATAAAAGAAAAGCGAGAGGAGAAACAAAATGAAGGAAGAAATGAAAACGGGAGAAAAGGAAGGAAAAAAATGAAAAGAAAATGGGGGCGGGGAAATAAAGAATATAAAATAAATTGCCAATATTTTCCCATCCCAAATAAATGACGTTAGGAAAAATAATTAGATAAGGATGCAGGAAATAACAAATGAAAATAGCGTTATAGTTTATTGGCGGGGGGAAAAAAATCACCTTTATGGAAAGTACAGGAAAATTTACGGACATGTTATGGATTTTACTCCTTTTTTTTTATTTGATGTTTTTCCATTTCACACGAGGGAGCGGAATGTGAGGAGTGCATGAAGAGGAGGAGGAAGAAGAGGAGGAGGAGGAGGAAGAGGAGGAGAAGGAGGAAGAGGAGGAAAAGGAGGAGGGGAAGTAAGTGTGTGCGTGTGTGTGCTTGTGTATATGAGAGAGAGAGAGAGAGAGAGAGAGAGAGAGAGAGAGAGAGAGAGAGAGAGAGAGAGAGAGAGAGAGAGAGAGAGAGAGAGGCAGCTTTATGGGAAGTGAATTGAAAGTTTATATGGTCGAACTTCTTTATTGCTTCTTATTTACTTGAAAGAATATGATGCTGGGATTAGAGAGAGAGAGAGAGAGAGAGAGAGAGAGAGAGAGAGAGAGAGAGAGAGAGAGACGTACACCCTTCTCATAACCCTTTTTACGAACAGGGAATTTGAGTCCTTTTTATCAAGTTAACCTAATCATGTTACCTATTGACCTGAGGAGTGCTTACCTGTGTGTGTGGCAAGGGTGGGTGGGTGTGGGGGGGCTGCTCCTTTACCTGTTCAATGGGAGGTGTAACAGGTGGGGCCCCGCGGCGCACACCTGGGGAGAGAGAAAGAAGGTTTACTCAATCTCTCCTTCTTTGCCTGAATTCCTACGAACTCTTAACTCTCAAAAATTATTAGTGGTATATTTTTTCCCCCTTTTTTTTTTTAATGTAAGGGGCACTAGTCAAGGGTAACAAAAAGCGAATTAAATGCCTACTGATATTGCCAGTCTCAGGGGAAAGGTCAAGAGGATAAACCGAAGTTGGTGGGTAAGTGTCTTGAAGCCTCGAATTGACGTCACAGGGAGGAGGGAATACAGAAGCAGGCAGGGAGCTCCAGAGTTTATCAGCTTACCTTCACTGCTTTTTATCTCTTTTCACTTTTTTTTTTTTGTATATATAGAGTACCAAGACACCTGTGGATCTAGATATACAAGCAGCACAATTAGAGAGAGAGAGAAAAAAAGATCTGGTCTCCTCTCTATTTGGTGTGTGAGCGACCTAACAGGAATCATTGTGTAGTTTTTGTTGATATTAATGAACCTCCTTCTCACTTACATAAAAAAAAAATGGCAAGTACATGAAAACTACACAAAAGAAGGAAAATAAAGAAAAAAAAAACAATAGAAATACGAGGAAACTAGTAAACACAACGAGGAATACACAAAAGAACCATTTATTAAAACATCCAATTAATCAGACGTTCTTTATCTCAT
>NC_087179.1:13764379-13766879 GCF_035594125.1 Scylla paramamosain | reverse complement strand
ACCCAAACCAGCCCCCTGCCCTTGCCCTTCCCCCTACCACCCCCACACACACACACACACACACACACACACACACACACACACACACACACACACACACACACACACACACACACACACACACACACACACACACACGCAGCACCTGGGCGGGCAAAGACACACACGACACACGGCGGAGTCACGTCTCATCCCTCCCTTAAGAAGCTTTCACTGCGGCCGTAACGTGTCGGGGCGGGAAGAGCTTGGGGGGCGGGCGTGACAGCTCAGCGAAGACACGTCACCCACTACTCTCTCTGCTCTTACCTTCGGGAGAGTAAAAGAGAGAGGGAGAGGAGAGAAAAGAGGGCCATAGAGGCATTGCTATTTGTGTCTCGAAGGGTGAAAACTAGAAGGGGTAAGGAGATGTAACGCCCACCTTGTTGGTCCCACCTGGCTGCTTTGCGAGGCACCTGTGAGGCCCCTGGAGGTAAGAGGAAAGGAGGGGGAGAGTAGGGAGTGAGGGGAGAAAAGAAGGGTATTTGTGGAAAGGCAAGCTATCGATGGGAGGGAGGGAGGGAGGGAGGGAAGGAGGGAGGGAACAGTGGGGTTAGGCAGAGACAAGGCATTAGGTTGGTTCGAGAAGGAGGAGGTATTTGGAGGTAAGCAGTTCACATGGGAGGGAGGAAAGATGTAGGAGTCAGCGGGAGATTACGAAACAGAGGAGGAAAGAGAGGAGGAGGAGGAAGAGGGGAGAGGGCAGAGAGAGAGAGAGAGAGAGAGAGAGAGAGAGAGAGAGAGAGTAACAGTGAAGTGCATTACAAGATATGGAGACAGAGACGTGGGTGGGATAAAGGAGTGAAGGAAGGCAGGATAAAGAAGCGAAGGTAGGGGATAATGTAAATAAGGAAGGGAAGAAGGGGAAACAGGATTTAAGACACAGGGGCACGTGAGGGAAACAGGGAAAAAGAGAGAAGTGGGGAGGAGGAGGATAAGGAAACGATGGGAGACTGAACGGGTATTTTCTCCAGGTGTCTTCTCAGGTGTGCTAAGGTGTTGCATGTCTGGATTCACTGCCTCGGGGGTGCAGGGGGAGAGGGGGAAGGATGGAGGGGGGAGATAGGGAGGAGACTGGAAGGGGAGGGGTGTTCATGTGTATTTCTCTCTCTCTCTCTCTCTCTCTCTCTCTCTCTCTCTCTCTCTCTCTCTCTCTCTCTCTCTCTCTCTCTCTCTCTCTCTCTCTCTCTCTCTCTCTCTCTCTCTCTCTCTCTCACACACACACACACACACACACACACACACACACACACACACACACACACACACACACACACACACACACACACACACACACACACACACACATTCCTTGATTCAGAGAGAGAGAGAGAGAGAGAGAGAGAGAGAGAGAGAGAGAGAGAGAGAGAGAGGGTAAGGTTTCTCAGATATTTATTTTTACACTTCAGGAAAATAAGGAAACAGGGAAGAAAAGAATACAAAATAGAAAAGATAAAAGAGAATTTGAGGATAAGAAGAAGAAGAAGAAGAAGGAAGAATATGAAGGAAGAAGATATCTAAAGAAGTAGAAGAAATACTAAGTGGGAAATAAATCAAACAAATAAAAAAAAGATCAAAGAAAGAGAAAAAATAGAAAAAAAGATATTAAAGACAAAAGCAGAATTAGAAGATAAGTTGATGAAGAAGAAGAAGGGATAGGAAGAAAGAAGACCTACAAAGGAATATAAGAAATACATAGAAACAGGAACAATACAAAGAAATAGAAAAAAAACATAAAAATAGACATAAGAAGATGAAAAAAATAATAACAAACAAGAAGGAAAAAAATAGATAAACAAAACAAAACAAAACAAAACAAAGAAAAACGAAAGAAAAAAAAAGAAAAATCCAAAACATGTACATACCAAGCTAAAAAAATGAAAATAAGAAAGAAGGAAGGAGAGAACGAAGGTAGGAAAGAAGGAGAGAGGGAAAGGATTGGATGTAAAAGAGGATAGAGAAATTTACGAGAGCTCAGGAAACGATTCGCTCTAGTCTTCCTTCATCTTTGGAAATCCCCGGGGAGGAAGATGGAGAAGGGAAGAATTAAGAGAACACGAGAGAGAGAGAGAGAGAGAGAGAGAGAGAGAGAGAGAGAGAGAGAGAGAGAGAGAGAGAGAGAGAGAGAGAGAGAGTTGTGAGTTGAAAAAAAGATAGGAGAAAGGAAGAGAGAAAGGGTTGTGAAAGTATTAAAAAATAAGGAAAACAAGAATAAAAACAGGAATAAAGCATGTAGAAGATATATAAGGAAAATTTTTAAATAACGCAAAAAAAAAAAAATCGAAATACATCCAAAGAAACACTAAAAACTGAAAAGAAGGAATAGAAACACGAAAGAAGTAAAAAAAAAAATTCAAAACAGAACAGAACAGAGAGAGAGAGAGAGAGAGAGAGAGAGAGAGAGAGAGAGAGAGAGAGAGAGAGAGAGAGAGAGACACCTAATAATGACTCGTTGTGTCTGGAA
>NC_087179.1:13751879-13754379 GCF_035594125.1 Scylla paramamosain | reverse complement strand
ACACACACACACACACACACACACACACACACATAAACAAAAACATTAATACCGGAAGTGCGAGAGTTGACGAGAGAGAGAGAGAGAGAGAGAGAGAGAGAGAGAGAGAGAGAGAGAGAGAGAGAGAGAGAGGGACAGCGGCAGAGACCAGAAGGAGGATGAGGGGGAGGAGGAGAGGAGGGGGAGCTGAAGGGGTGTAAGGGCGTGAGTGGATGAAGGGGGGAGGGATGTTGTTCTATATTGGGCGGGTAATATCGATGGATTTGTGTCGCCATTGGACAGGGCGAGGCAGCGCAGTGCATTACCGAGACACGGCCAAAGATTTATGCGCAGGTGAGACAGGGGTGTGGAATAATAAATAGTTCACTCTCTCTCTCTCTCTCTCTCTCTCTCTCTCTCTCTCTCTCTCTCTCTCTCTCTCTCTCTCTCTCTCTCTCTCTCTCTCTGATTTGTGCCTTATTTGTATGCATGGTTTTTTTTTTCGTTCTCTTTTTTTTCTTCTTTTTTTCGCTCTTTCTGGTTTGTCAATTTTTTTTCATTTCGCCGTTTTTTTTTTTTTTTTTTGTGTGTGTGTGTGTGTGTATAAAGATGAACAGCCAAGGACACACACACACACAAAAACACACACACACACACACACACACACACACTTTCCTAACTAGTATCTTAATATGTATGTGTGTAATGAAATATACTCTCTCTCTCTCTCTCTCTCTCTCTCTCTCTCTCTCTCTCTCTCTCTCTCTCTCGTACATCTTTATTCAAAACTTGCATCCTGATATATTGGCCACGTCCTCTCTTAATTTCTCTGTCTCCTCTCTTTTATCACGTTCTTCCATTTCATTTATTGCTCCGCTCCTCCTCTGCCATCGTCTCGTTTTCTTTCTTCATTTTCTTTTCCTGCAATTTTATTTTTAGGGTAACTTTCTTATATCCTTTTTAGTCTCTCTCTCTCTCTCTCTCTCTCTCTCTCTCTCTCTCTCTCTCTCTCTCTCTCTCTCTCTCTCTCTCTCTCTCTCTCTCTCTCTCTCTCTCTCTCTCTCTCTCTCTCTCTCAATATGCTTTTCATATCTCAACATTTTTCCTACCTTCCTCCTCGTCTCCCTTTCGTCTCCATCCCCTCTCCTCTCATAGTCCCTCCCACCCCCCCCTCTCTCTCTCTCTCTCTCTCTCTCTCTCTCTCTCTCTCTCTCTCTCTCTCTCTCTCTCTCTCTCTCTCTCTCTCTCTCTCTCTCTCTCTCTCTCTCCTTTCTCTCCCCTCTTTTCCCTTTCAATTCCTTTTACATGCTGTTCCTTTTCCCCTTTACACTAACTCTTTCTTTCCCTCTCTCTCTCTCTCTCTCTCTCTCTCTCTCTCTCTCTCTCTCTCTCTCTCTCTCTCTCTCTCTCTCTCTCTCTCTCTCTCTCTCTCTCTTCCACAGAATCTTCTTTACTCCCTCACATTTTGTTTATTTATTTATTTTTTGCCTTTTTTTATTACAAAATCTTTTCTTTCTGTAAATGTCCATTCCTTCCTCTCCTATCCCATTTATCATCCTTTTATTTCTCCTTGTCATTCTGTTGCTGTTTGTCTGTCTATCTGTCCGTTCATTTCACTGTTTGTGTGTGTGTGTTCGTTTGTCTGTCTGTCTGTTTTGTCTTTCTGTGTTTGTTTCTTTGTGTGTGTGTGTGTCTGTTTGTTTATCTGTTTATTTGTCTGTCTGTTAGTTTCAATGTCTGTTTGTTTGTTTGTCTGTCTACCTTAATGTATGTTTACTTGTTTGTTTGTTTGTTTGTCTCTGTCTGTCTGTCTGTCTGTCTGTCTGTCTGTCTGTCTGTCTGTCTCTCTCTCTCTCTCTCTCTCTCTCTCTCTCTCTCTCTCTCTCTCTCTCTCTCTCTCTCTCTCTCTCTCTCTCTCTCTCTCTCTCTCTCTCTCTCTCTCTCACCGTACCCTTCCTTCCTTCCTACCTTCCTACCTTCCTATTACTTCCTTTCCTTCCCTATAGTACTCTTCAAATCCTTTCATCTCTTCCTTATCTCCTCTCATCTTCTCCCTATCTGGTCTCTTCTCTCACCCAGTGCTCCCTATCCTCCCCTCGTCTCACCTTTCCTTACCTGCCAAACTTCCCCTCAACAAGACCAGGTAAAGAGGCGTTTCTATAACACCTCAGTAATTTACCTCTTTCACCTGAGTGCCTCTTTTCGTCCGCCAGAGATTAATATATGATTGTGAAAAGGGTGATGACTTGGTGTTGTGCTAAGTTCATGAAGTGAGGAGGAGAAAGAGAAGGAAGTGGAAGGAGACGAAGGGAAGGAAAAACAGACAGAGAGAGAGAGAAAGTGAATGAGAATAGGGGAAGTCTGAGGGAAAGGAGGTTACAGAATAGAGGAGAAGGGAGAAGGGGAGAAGATGAATGAAGAAGAAGTAGGAAGGAGCAAGGAAAGATGGGCACAGAAGTAGATACCCGTAAAAGGGGGAAGGGAGAAGTGAAGGGAGTGATAGGGTAAGAAAGAGGGAGAA
>NC_087179.1:13724379-13726879 GCF_035594125.1 Scylla paramamosain | reverse complement strand
TAGTAGTAGTAGTAGTGGTGGTGGTGATAAATAACATAACAGTCGTCACAAAACTATCTCATATGGGTCGTGATAGAAATATTTACAAGTTAGGTTAAGTTACAGAGAACATGGCGTAAGGGAAGTTGATGGGAGGTTAGGGTTGGTGAAGTTAGGTTATAAAAGTGAAGGGAGGGAAGTATTGGGGACTTAATGAAGGAAGGCTACGTTAGGTTAGGTGAGAGAGGTGAAGGAAGGGGAAGTAATGAAAAGGTAAGTTAGAGTAGATTAGGTCAGGTTAGATGAGATTGTGAAAGAAGGGAATAATGAGAAGATAATGAAGGAAAGGAATAACAAGGAATGTCGATGAATGACAAAAAATGAGGAATGTAAAGTGAATTAGAACATGATGAGGGATGCGAGGATTGGTGATTTATATGTTAATGTGTGTGTGTGTGTGTGTGTGTGAGAGAGAGAGAGAGAGAGAGAGAGAGAGAGAGAGAGAGAGAGAGAGAGAGAGAGAGAGAGAGAGAGAGAGAGAGAGAGAGAGAGAGAGAGAGAGAGAGAGAGAGAGAGGACGGACACGTGCTTCCTCCCCCGAACACACACAAACTCACACACACACACACACACACACACACACACACACACACACACACACACACACACACACACACACACACACACACACACACACACACACACACACCTGTAACTTTCCCTAATTGGACCTTAAACTTAGGATGGTTATGTCTGTGTGTGTGTGTGTGTGTGTGTGTGTGTGTGTGTGTGTGTGTGTGTGTGTGTGTGTGTGTGTGTGTGTGTGTGTAATAATTCGTGGTTCAAAGTTACATGAAACTTTTTCGAAGCCAGATATTCATTTAGAAATTCAGACTCATTTAAAAAGAAGAAAAGGAACAGAAGGCAAGCGAAGGAGTGGTAAATTGAAAAGTAGGTAAACAACAGAATTGGAAGCAAATAGAGAAAGAGAAAAAGTGAAAGATAAGAGAGGAGGAGGAGGAGGAGGAGGAGAGGAAATTGGAGCTGATGAAAAAAATACGAGGAAATGAAGAGAATGAGGGGAATGAAGTAGAAGAAAGAGAGAGAAAAAGGAAAGGTGTGAAGGGAGGAGGAAGAGGAGGAGGAAAAGATAAAAGTGTGGGAACAAGAAAATGAGAGGAAAACAAGAAAGATAAAAGGGAAGACTTAGAAAAAAAGAAGTAAAGGGGAAGAATGATTTTGAAGCAGAGAAGGAAGAGGAAAATGTAGAAAATAAAATGGATTCAGAAAAGTATTAGAAGGAAAAGAGGAATAAAGCGTAGAAAAAAAGGAAAAGAAGAATGATAAATGTAATAAATTTTTCCCTATCATATTGTCCCTCTCCCTTTCCCTCGTCCCTTCTCCTTCCCTCATTTTTCCCCACCCCGCCCCACTCTTTTCTCCCTCTCCCCCCCAACTCCACCCCCCACACACACACACACACAAAAAAAAAACCTTAAGAATATTGTGGAAGCTTTTCGTATTGTTGACTTTAGGGACAAAAAAAAAAAACTTAGAAATGTAAAAAAAAAAAAGGAAAAAGTTTGTGTCTGATTTATTTTTCCCTGTTTTCCCCCGCAATGTATGTATTTTTTTCCCTCCTTTTTGGCTTTTTTTTTTCCTTTTCAAGAGATCTTTATTTTTTTCTTTTTCTTTTTTTTTATCTAGGCATTCAATTGTATCTTTTTCTTTTTCTTTTTCTATATTTTCTTTACTTTTTTTCGTCTTCGGATATTTTTGTTTGGGGTTTGAAGCAGTAGAGAGAGAGAGAGAGAGAGAGAGAGAGAGAGAGAGAGAGAGAGAGAGAGAGAGAGAGAGAGAGGCACTATTTAGAGTCGATAAGTAGTCTCTCTCTCTCTCTCTCTCTCTCTCTCTCTCTCTCTCTCTCTCTCTCTCTCTCTCTCTCTCTCTCTCTCTCTCTCTCTCTCCCTCCCTCCCTCCCTCCCTCCCTCCCTCCCTTCCACCTCGAAACTGGTACCAAACATTAATAGTGTGTGTGTGTGTGTGTGTGTGTGTGTGTGTGTGTGTGTGTGTTGTAATGACTCAGCATCAAGGTACAGGAACACACTTTTCTCAGCCATCAAGGGAGTTGCTGGCGGACGAAGGGAAATTATGCTAAGGTGATTGAATTGAAGCCAAATAGAAAAGAGCGAAATTAATAAGTAACCCAATTAAAGAGAGAGAGAGAGAGAGAGAGAGAGAGAGAGAGAGAGAGAGAGAGAGAGAGAGAGAGAGAGAGAGAATGTGAAATTAATGCGTCAGATGAAAAATGTAAAACGAAATCAACTGGGAAAAAAAAATAAATAAATAAATAAAAATGCGGTGACCAAATAACTAATATATATTATGGACGATATTGAAATGAAATGAAAAAAAATAATATAAAATGAAATAAAAAACGAAAAAAAACACACCCAGTAAAAAAAACAAGGAAAAATCGAACGAAACTGAAGTGAAAAAGAAAAAAAGAATTGTGATTAAA
>NC_087179.1:13711879-13716879 GCF_035594125.1 Scylla paramamosain | reverse complement strand
CCTTTTAACTGATTCTGATGTGATATGGGGACGAGAACTGCACAGCATTATCTAGGTGAAGTCTGACCAGCGACAAATGTAGCTTTTAATATTACTTCGGCCCTCAATCCTTTTCCCTTGCCCTTTAGTCTCTCGCATGTGCTTCTTTTCAGTCCTGTGCAGTGTTTTAACCTGTCTGTCATGCACTTGGGGTCATTCTTGTGTGCGAATGGAAGTAAGGTCATAGGCAGGCTGTAAGAAATGTGAAAAAGGAGTTAGGAAGATAGGAAGGAAGAAAAATAGGGGGAAAGAGTGAGAATAGCAAAAGTGAGAATTAAGGAAAAAAATAAAGAAAAAAACAAGAAAATAAGCAAATTATGAGAAAAATTAGGAGAAAAAAATATAAACAGAATTAGGAAAAGAACATAAATTAGGAAAATAATGAGGTACGGAAAAAATAGGTAAACAAAAGAACACAAAAGAAGAACTAGCATCATCATACCTATTGTCATTTGTGAGGTTATGATGAGAAGGGGAGAAAAGAAGAAGGGTGGTGGGGAGGGAAGGAAGGAAAGGAGGAGCAGGGGAAGGAAATGGTAAGTGATGGGGGAGGGGAAAGAGGATAGGAAGGCTTGTAGTGATTGAGAGAGAGAGAGAGAGAGAGAGAGAGAGAGAGAGAGAGAGAGAGAGAGAGAGAGAGAGAGAGAGAGAGAGAGAGAGAGAGAGAGAGAGAGAGAGAGAGAGAGAGAGCAGGAAATTATGCAGACAAGAAGCAGACGACAAACAAATAAATAAATAAATGAAAAAAAAGCTGAATTAAATGAATGAGAAAGAAATTTTCATAGAATGTTGACGAAAAAAGGAAACAGGATAAAAATAAACAAAAAAAAATGAAGAGGAAATAAGATGAGTAAATGAAATATAGGACGAAAGGAAACAGAAAAGAGAAGAAGGGAAAAAAATACACTGAATAAAGAATGAGAGGAAGAACAAAAGAAAAGAAAAAAAGATAAAATAAAGGAAATAGAAAAAGAGAGAAGGAAAGAGGAAGAAGTGAGAAAATTAAAGTGTATTGTGAAGTGCGAGAGAAAAAGAGAAAATAAATAAAAGAAAAGTCAATGAATAAAAAGAGATCATTGAAGAATATGCAACGAAATTAAGGAATAAAAGAAAAAAGAGAAAATGTGAAAAATTGTCAGAGAGAGAGAGAGAGAGAGAGAGAGAGAGAGAGAGAGAGAGAGAGAGAGAGAGAGAGAGAGAGAGAGAGAGAGAATAACAACTTAAATAATAGAAGAGAACTGGAACTGAAATGGACTTAGAGAAAACTTGAAAGACAGGAAAAAAAGAAAAGCAAAAAAAAAAAAAAAAACAAGAAGAAAAGAAAAAGCGTTGCGTTTCTCAGATAATTAATTCAGTCAACAGGGTGTGTAAATCAGTCAGTCAGTCAGTCAGTCAATAAGTCAGTCAATCAGTTAGTCAATCAGTCAGTCAATCAGTCAGTCAGTCAACAAGGTATAAATTAGTCAGTCAGTCATTTAGTACGTCATTTCATCAGTCAGCCAGTCGGTCAGTCAAGAAGGCAGTGAACTCAGTAAGTCAGTCAGTAAATCAGTCGATAAGATACTCAGTCAGGCAGGAGTAACGTAATCAGTCTGTTAGTAAGTCTGTTAGTAAGTGTATTAGTCTGTTAGTCTATCAGTAAGTAAGAATGATAAGAAAGATAATCAGTCAGTCAGTCAGTAGGTCAGTCAGTCAGTCACCCCTTCTCCCCTCTTCTCCTCTCTTCTCCCTTCTTCTCCCCTCTCCACCTCATCTGGAGTCAGTCATTTTATTCTGTCTCCCCTTATCCTTCATTTAGTCAATTACATCCCTCCTCCTCCTCCTCCTCCTCCTCCTCCTCCTCCTCCTCCTCCTCCTCCTCCTCCTCCTCCTCCTCCTCCTCCTCTTCACCCACTTAACATCTCTTCTCCCTCCCTTTCCCTCTCCCTTCTTCGTCTTTGAAACGCGAACACTTTCCTCCTCCTCCTCCTCCTCCTCCTCCTCCTCCTCCTCCTCCTCCTCCTTTTCCTCCTCCTCCTCCTTTCATTCAGTTAGCCTTTTTTCCCCTATTACCTCTCCTTACCTCTTTCCTCTTCTTTCCTTCATCCCCTCTTTCGTTATTTCTTTTTCTTTAGTCCTTTGTCTTTTTATCCTTTCCTTTTTATACTTTCAATTACTTATCCTCCTCTCTCTCTCTCTCTCTCTCTCTCTCTCTCTCTCTCTCTCTCTCTCTCTCTCTCTCTCTCTCTCTCTCCTCCATCTGTTCCTCTCCTTTATCCTCTAATCCTGTTTTTCCCTTTTCCCTTTTTCCATTTCTTTATTTTACCTTCCCCTCAATCATTCACTTCCTTTATTCCCTCCTTCCTTCCCTTTCCTTCCCGTCTACGTGTCTATATCTTTTCTCTTGTTTCAATTTTTTTTTTCCCTTCCCTTCAATTTTATCAAATTTTCCCTTTTTTCTCTGTAGCTTTCCATTCTTACCCCATAAATTTTCCCCACCTCTCCATCATGCTTCCTTTACTGCCTCCACTTTTCCATTCCTCCTCCTCCTCCTCCTCCTCCTCCTCCTCCTCCTCCTCCTCCTCCTCCTTCTCCTCCTCCTCCTCCTCCTTCAAGCCACTTTCCGGCCTCACAAGCCTCCCTCCTTTCAATCCTATAATCTCTTTTTTTTTTATCACCTTCTCCCCTTTTCTCTTCTTTTCCTCCTTCTCCTCCTCCTCCTCCTCCTCCTCCTCCTCCTCCTCCTCCTCCTCCTCCTCCTTTCCATCCCAAGAGAACCTTAACACCTCGCCCACACGCCCATTCCAGATGCCCTTCCTTGCTTTTTTCCCCCTTTTTCCCTTTTTTCCCTCGTCAGGGTCTCTTCGGGTCGTAGAAATGGCTACTTTGGGAAGGAAAAGTAAGGTGACAGGCGCGCGGACTCCGTTTTCTGTGAGTTTTTTTTTTTTTTCCCTCTCTCGGGTTCTGTTGTGAGGGACGGGGCTCCTCCTGACGGGTGGATGGATGGATGGGTGGATAGGTGGGTGGATAATTTTTCCTTCTTCCTGTGGATAAATTGATGGATAGATAGATAGATAGATGGAAAAATAGAGTTTGTTTTCCTTTCTGTGGATACATAGATTGATAGATAGACAGACAAATAGATAAACAGATTCATCGACAACAATATTTTCTAGATAAATAGAGGAATAGATAAACAGATACTCGTAGATAGATTAATATAGAACCATCCTTGACTTTCACGTTTAAATAGATAGATAAAAATAGATATAATTAGATAGACACTGGAAAAGAAGATTAATATATAAGAAAACAAAGAGAAAAAGGAAGGTTTGTAGAAGATAAGATAGCAGAGAGAGAGAGAGAGAGAGAGAGAGAGAGAGAGAGAGAGAGAGAGAGAGAGAGAGAGAGAGAGAGAGAGAGAGAGAGATGGGGTATCGTTAGGGAGATTACACGTGATGGGGAGGATGAAGGGGAAGGAAAGGGGAGGAGAAGAGACACGAGGGGAGAGAATGGGAGAGGTGTTGAAGGGAGATGGAACGGAGGAAAGGGGAGGGGAGAAGAGAGGCAATTAAGAGGAGAGAGGCAGGTAAGAGAAAGGAAGGGGAAGGGAAAAAAAGGACAGGCAAATAGAGGAAAGAGGAAAGGAGGAAAGAAAATAAAGAAGGAAGAGGTAAAAGGAGGTAAATGGGGAAAGTAAAGGAGAGAAAGAGAAATATAAGGGTAAAGATGAAGGAAAGGGGAAGGAATTATGACGAACAAAGGGAGGAAAAAAGAGGAAATAAAAGAAAATGTTCGTAATAGATGGAAATAATGGAAGAAATGGAGAATATAGGAGTAGAAAAGAGGAAAAGTAAAAGAAATATGACAGAGGGGAAACGAGGAGGAAAATAAAGGAAAACACAAAATTAGAGAAACGATGACAGAATAAAATAGAATAAGAGAAGAAAATAAAAAAATAATATAGACAAAAAAAGAAGAAAGAGGGAAAATAGACAGAGAGAGAGAGAGAGAGAGAGAGAGAGAGAGAGAGAGAGAGAGAGAGAGAGAGAGAGAGAGAGAGAGAGAAACGAAATAGCAGAGTGAGGAGAGGATGATGAGGTTATGAGATTTATGAAGAAGGGAAGAGAAGAGAAGGGAAGGGAAGAGGTACGAAATGGAAAAGGATGAAAATGACGAGGAAAGAGAAAAGGGGGAAGGAGAAGGGAAGATAACTAAACTATGGAGAGAGAGAGAGAGAGAGAGAGAGAGAGAGAGAGAGAGAGAGAGAGAGAGAGAGAGAGAGAAATATGAGGAGCTATTAATGAGTGAGTGCATAGGGGAACTGAAAGGAGATTGAGAGAGAGAGAGAGAGAGAGAGAGAGAGAGAGAGAGAGAGAGAGAGAGAGAGAGAGAGAGAGAGAGAGAGAGAGAGAGAGAGAGAGAGAGAGAGAGAGAGATTTGACAACCCTCCTGAAATGAAACGCAAGAATAACGTCTGTAATTTAAGTGAAGAAGAAGAGGAGGAAGAAGATGATGATGAAGAAAGAAGAGAACAACAACAAAAACAAGAACAACAACAACAACAACAACAACAACAACAACAACAACAACAACAACAGCAACCATACTGACCTTCATTCCTTAACTACCCTCCTTTAACTACCACAAACTACCACCATTGAAGAAAGAGCCTAAAATGAAAACGTACGCAGCATCTTAGCTTAACGTCAACTTAATTATAAAAGAAGAAGCAGTTTCACTTTGGGGCCCCGAGCTGCTGTACCGCCTCGGCCTTACAGCTGGGGGCGTATCCTGTATGTTTCCCCGCTTTATGAACCGCTGGAGGCAAGGAAAGAGGGCGCAGGAAGAACAGGGGAGGGAAAAAGAGACGTAGAGGTAAAATAAGGAAGAAAGGAGAGAAATACAAGGGAAAAAGGAGAAAAAAGGTGCGCAGGAAGAACAGGAGAGAGGGAAAAAGAGGCGTAGAGGGAAAATAAGGG
>NC_087179.1:13699379-13706879 GCF_035594125.1 Scylla paramamosain | reverse complement strand
AATTGATAATGACTATGCAAATGATGAATCTGGGTGAATTGTGAGTTATGATTATTGATGGTTTATAATGTACTGCTTGTTCCTCCTCTTTTTCATCATCATCATCATCATCATCATCATCATCGTCATTGTCATCATCTCTATCGTCATCTTTATCGTCATTATCATTGTCATCATTATTGTTCTGTGTGTTATCATCATCATTATCATCACTATCATCATCTTCATCGTTATCATTATCATTTTCGTTTTCAGTGTTAGTATTATCATCATTATCATCATCATCATCAAGAGAGAGAGAGAGAGAGAGAGAGAGAGAGAGAGAGAGAGAGAGAGAGAGAGAGAATATGGAACACAAGCAAACTCACAGATACAAGGTGTGTGTGTATGTGTGTGTGTGTGTGTGTGTGTGTGTGTGTGTGTGTGTGTGTGTGTGTGTGTGTGTGTGTGTGTAGTGTGTGAGCGCGTTGTTTAACTTGATTGTAGCGGCCTAACTTATAATTGCTGGAAACGGTCAAGTGGAGTTTGGGTGACTTCACTTCAGGTTGGGCCAGGTCGTGCAAGGTCGGGTCAGGTCATGTCAGGTCACTCTCCGTGCTAAAATGTGCTGACGTCATTCTCACGCCGTCCCAAACTTTTTGAATTTCAGATTTTTTTATGTTTTTTTTTTTTTGCTTTATTTTTTTGCATTTTTATTGACACGTTTATTTTTATTTATTTATTTACTTTTTTTTTTTTTGCTCTGTTACATGTTGAGTTGTTGTATGTATTTGTTCGTTCGTCTGTTTGTTTAATTCCGGTGACTGGTCGTTCTGTCGTGTGTGTGTGTGTGTGTGTGTGTGTGTGTGTGTGTGTGTGTGTGTGTGTGCGTTTCATCCGATGCTGTGTATTTCATTTGTTTTATCATGTTTATTTTTCCATCTCCCAAACAATGGAGAGAGGAAGTGGAGAGAGAAAAATCGCAAAAAAAAAATAAATAAATAAAAAATAAATAAATAAATCATAAATGAAGTAAAGATTAAAAAAAAACACAAGAATTGCAATTATCTGGATTGTTTTTGCCTTTGTTTTGAGCTACTTTGTGTTTGTGTTTGTGTTTGTGTGTGCATATTTTTTTCTTTTCTATTTGCTTTTGTTCTATCTTATGTTCTCTCTACTTTTCTTTCTCAGGTGTGTGAGCGGGCCACTCTTGATGTGCCGCAGAAGTCACCTGAGTATTGGTGGACTTACTGATGTGTCTGTGAGTTTTGTTCACCTGTGGCTTTTGAAATTTTTCCCTCGTTTCTAACATTATTTTTCCTTGTGTTGTGCGTTCTTTCAGTAATATTTTTCTATATGTTTTATGTTTTCAAAGTTTCCCCTTATTTTTTTTTGTGTGTGTTGTTGCGTGTTGTTACCATTTCTTTATATCGTGTGACCTTGTAAAATGTGAGAGGGTCAGAACTCCAGCAGTCTTTAACACTCCTGCCCTGAATATTCCTCACTGACATCGCTGACTGACATATGCTATTTTAATCATTATCCACTCAGAGACATCACTTCTTGTTCTGTACCCACCTCCAAACATCGTACTGGCTAAAAATTGCAAAAAATCTCTAATATTCCCCCCTTTCTTACTTGTAGATGTTGGTAAGGACTCCATGCATTGCTCTTACTGCTGTGAAGTGTTGCATGTTGCTGTGAAAGGGTTGATATGTCACTGTGAATTCCTTTTAGATGTTTGTGGTGTGAATGTTTGTCAGTTGATCATCATGTAGGTAGTTCTCTTTGCGTCACTTACAAATGCACTCTTTCTGGGTGCTAAGAGGTTTCAAGACACATCTTTTTTTTTTTTTTTTATCCTTTTTATTTATCTATTTATTTTTTATGATGTTTTGTGATTGTTTGGGGACTGGCGTCTCAGTGGGGTTCTTCTTCTTCTTCTTCTTCTTCTTCTTCTTCTTCTTCTTCTTCTTCTTCTTCTTCTTCTTCTTCTTCTTCTTCTTCTTCTTCTTCTTCTTCTTCTTCTTCTTCTTCTTCTTCTTCTTCTTCTTCTTTTCGTTACTGTTCTCAATGTTATCATCATTATCGTCATCAGTATTCTTCTATGTGTTATTATCATTATCATCATCATCATCGTCATTTTATCGTTTTCATCACCATCATCATCATCATCATGCTTACCATCATTGCTCTTCGTGTCATCACCATCACCACCATCACCATCACCATCACCATCATCATCGTTTTTGTTATCATCTTTTAGCGACATTTACACTTTTTTGGGTGCTAAAAGATTTCAAGACACTTATTCTTCACTTTTTTTTTTCCTATGATCGTTTCTGACTGTTTGTGGACTGGTGCCTCAGTGGACGTTTTTCTCAATTTTTTTTTGTTGCCTTTGGCCGCTTCCTCTCTAACATAAAAAAAAATGTTTTCTGTTTTACGTTCATGATAAATTGTTTGCAGCCAGCCAACCTTCCTGTGCTGGGTTAGCCTCGCTTTGTGTGTGATAAGCTGATGAAAGTAAACATAAACATCTCGTATGATTTAGTTTTCTTGTGTTTAAATCATTACTTTTCATTTTTTTTATATATGTATGCACAAATATTTTTTTAATGCTCTTTTTTTATATATTTTCTTCTCGTATTACATTTTCTTATGCTAAACTTTTATTTTCATATTTTCCATTTGTTTTCATATCCGTTTATTTCAACTCGTTTTCTTCTCTGGGTCCTGGAGTTATTTTCTCTCTCTCTCTCTCTCTCTCTCTCTCTCTCTCTCTCTCTCTCTCTCTCTCTCTCTCTCTCTCTCTCTCTCTCTCTCTCTCTCTCTCTCTCTCTCTCTCTCTCTCTCTCTCTGCACACACACTGGTATTTACTAATTTAACCTATCTCAACCCCCGCCCCCCCCTCTCTCTCTCTCTCTCTCTCTCTCTCTCTCTCTCTCTCTCTCTCTCTCTCTCTCTCTCTCTCTCTCTCTCTCTCTCTCTCTCTCTCTCTCTCTCTTTTCTATTTTAGTGGCGTATTTCGTAGTAATGCCTCCTACATACATGACGCGTGTTGCATGTAATGTCCTACAAAACCCCATTCTACAACTTTTTTTTTTAGATATATTTTTCACACACCTTTTTTTTTACTTTTTTTTTTTTTTGTCATGCTGCGGCGAATTCTTTATAATGTCAAATGTTTGTATTCCATTATTTCCCCAGCGACTTATAAATGATTCTGTCTGAATTGTTGTTGCGTGGGGGGAATGGGGAAGAGAAGAGAGGGGAGAGGAGAGAGGTGGGGGAGGGTGTCAATTGGGCTGCAGGGATGGTAAGAGGGGTTTGGGGTGATGAGAGCTGCTGTGAGGGTTGCCTGCTGGATCTGGCATGGATAATAACTAGAATTGGGTGGATGAGCAAGGGATGGTGAGGAAATTGGACAGGTGGAGTGAGTGTTGCTGGTGGAGATAGGTGCAAATGAATAGGGAAATTGGAGAGATGAGTTTGTGGTGATGAGTTAGTTGGACTTTACTTGGAATGGTGGATAAAGAAAGGGTATTTTTAAGGATGTGGTGGATTTGGGATGGTTGCTGGGGAGGTTGGTGGATAAAAAGAAGGGTTTTTGTTGGTGGATAAGGAAGAGTAAGTGTATAGAAAGATTTTAATGGTTTTGGTGGATAGGTGGAATATTCTCGGTGGATTTGTAAGGGTTTGGTGGATAGATTGAAGCTTGTTGGTGGATTTGCTATGATTTGGTGGATCAAGGAGTTTTATTAATTTTATTTGATGGGGGAAATGTTGGTGGAAGGAGTGGATAGACGAGTGCTTTGGTGGATATTGTGGACTAGGAGTAAGTATTTCTTAGTGGATTAGATGGCTAGAGGATGGATGCTTCAGGTGGTGGTGGTGGTGGGATTGTGGATAGAGGGGTAAGACTGTAAGGGGGGTGGCTTTGAGTGGAGCTTGGTGGATGAAGAGTGGAAGAGTGGATGGCTGGCTGTGGTGCAAGTGTTAAAGGAGAACTGAGTGTGTTAGTATGTATGTTCAGTGATAAAAAATAAATAAATAAATAAATAAATAAAAATAATTTGCCCATTTTTTTAGTTTCATATTTGGTGAGCAGTTTTTCGTATCTAACATTTTTTATTTCCTTTTTTTTTATTATTATTTTATTTCAGGTGCTGCTTATAAATGACTTTTGTCCACTGGCAGAACAATACTGATGGAGGGAGGGAGTGTGGTGGTGGTGGTGGTGGTGGTGGTATTGCAGTGTTGTACGTAGTGGTGTTATGTGATTTTGGTGTTGTATAGTGGTAGTGGAGATGGTGATGATGTTGTTGGAATGGTTCATTAGTGGTTATGCTAATTTTGTACAGTGGTGGTGGTGGTGATGATGAAAAGCTTAAAAAAGAAAATGTTGCAGTCCATTCATACTAACTCCGGACCTAAGCCCCGCCCAGCCTACCACGTTCATGCATTCCATTGGCCAGTCTGACGAGTAAACTCTGCCTCCCGTCCCCGGATTGGTTGGTAATTAGTATTAGGGGCGGGGCTTCTCTGTCAGGCGTACAGAAACTGAGAAAGATGAGAGAGAGAGAGAGAGAGAGAGAGAGAGAGAGAGAGAGAGAGAGAGAGAGAGAGAGAGAGAGAGAGAGAGAGAGAGAGAGAGAGGATGCTTGTAATGTGAGAGCAAATTAACGAAAACGTGAAAGGGAATTACAGGTAAGTTTTGAGTGCAGGATTATTGGAGCGTGGGAGTGTTCGTTCCTACCTGCTTTAATTAATGAAGCGCTCAGGTGACGGTGTGAAGGCCGCCCGTCACCAGGTACGCAGATTGACAGGCGACTTAATTGATTCTCGTACTCAATTGTCCAGGTGAATTTAAAGTACTTGTACACAGGTGGACCTTGTGTGTGTGTGTGTGTGTGTGTGTGTGTGTGTGTGTGTGTGTGTGTGTGTGTGTGTGTGTGTGTGTGGAATGTTATTTTATGCATATACTTCTCTCTCGATCTCCCCAGCGCACACTTGTTTCCTTGTTTCTTTTGCTATCCTCCTCCTCCTCCTCCTCCTCCTCCTCCTCCTCCTGCAGTTGGTCCTCCATTGTCATGTTCCAATGATATTTTTTCGTTGTTCTTTTTTCTTTTCCTCGACGACTCTTTGTCTTCTTTGTTTTTCCCATTGATTGGATGCATGAAGAGTCCTCCTCCTCCTCCTCCTCCTCCTCCTCCTCCTCCTCCTCCTCCTCCTCCTCCTCCTCCTCCTCCTCCTCCTCCTGTTGCTGTTGCTGTTTGGCTTTCCTTTGTATTCCTTTGTATTCCTCCTCCAGTCTGTCTGTCTGTCTATTCTCTTTGCTTTCCTGCCTTCGTAATCGTTATCATCGTTTTGCCCTACCCGTCCTCCTCCTCCTCCTCCTCCTCCTCCTCCTCCTCCTCCTCCTCCTCCTCCTCCTCCTTCTATTATGATTTTGGTTTTCTGATTTAGATTCCTTGTTATTATGACCTCTTACGAGAAAGATTATTATTATTATTATTATTATTATTATTATTATTATTATTATTATTATTATTATTATTATTATTATTATTATTATTGATATTACTGTTATATCGCTCCTGTTGTTGTTGTTGCTGGCGTAGTGGTTACTTCACTCGCCTTACAAAACACTAGTACCTCGTTCGAATCCTACAGTAATGCATTTGTCACATTGTAGTGTGTGTGTGTGTGTGTGTGTGTGTGTGTGTGTGTGTGTGTTAGCTGTCATGGAATTTCTAATAAGGCTTGAAATATTGGGAAATGGAAATAGTAGCAGTCTTCCCTCCTCCCTCTCCTCCCTCACCAGTGTTTCGTGAACTACTAACTTGTAATTGTGGTAAAAGTTAAACACGATACACGCAATGAGTAGAGGCAGGGTGGTTTGGGAGACGGGACGTGGTGGGCCTCGTGGCAACTAGTTTATCGTGGGAAGTGCTCGTGAGATACTGTCCCGTGTTCCGAAACGCTTCGTTCTTTCACTACCACGGTTTTACTTATTTATTTATTTATTTATTTATTTATTTATTTATTTATTTATTTATTCTCTCATTGCCATAAAATAAACAGATATAGGACGCAATGCTAAGCTGAAATAATTTTTTTTTTATTTATTTATTTTTTTTTTTGAGGTTACTAATAGTGTTTTGCTGATCGTAAAGGCTGGGATTAATTTGGACTTACAATAAACACTGGTGATATTGATTTGTACATTTGTGGTCATTTAAAATTCCCCCTTTTTTTTTAAGTTACTACTAATTGGAATTATTATTATTTTTTTTCGTAATTTGTGCTCTTTTTTTTTTTTTTTTTTTTTTTTTAGTGATATGAAGATTTTATGACTTGTTTTCGACTTTATTTTGTATCTTTTCATCAGCGCAAAACAGTGTGTATGTATGTATCATGATGTTGTTGTACCGCGCGTGTGTGTGTGTGTGTGTGTGTGTGTGTGTGTGTGTGTGTGTCAGCCAGTATGCATGTGTATGTGTATGTGCGCGTTCCCCCACGAGGACACTGAATAATGAATAACACTTTCACTAACAGCTTTCAGTCACCCGTCATCCTCGTCATACATAGTGCAGCACCGGTGACCGCGTGGCATTGCTGTCAGGGAGGCGCCGACACAACAACAACACCTGCCTATGGGACGGACACACTTACACTCACCTCACACTCACCTCACACTTGCGCTCACCTTAGTCCGGGAGTGCCTCTGATGCCCCTACTAATTGTCCAGAGACGCCAAGGAATGAAGAGCAAAGCCACAGTAAATAATTTTTGTAGACTCCGATTAGTTTAGTGTTTTTTTTTTTTTTTTTGTTTCGTATTCTTGTTGTTGTTATTTGTTGTTGTTGCTGTTAGGAGTTTTTTGTTATTTTTTCTTTTCTTGTTTTCTTATTTTCTTTTCTTGTTGTTGTTGTTGTTGTTGTTGTTGTTGTTGTTGTTGTTGTTGTTGTTGTTGTTGTTGTTGTTGTTGTTCTTCTTCTTCTTCTTCTTCTTCTTCTTCTTCTTCTTCTTCTTCTTCTTCTTCTTCTTCTTCTTCTTCTTCTTCTTCTTCTTCTTCTTCTTCTTCTTCTTCTTCTTCTTCTTCTTCTTCTTCTTCTTCTTCTTCTTCTTCTTCTTCTTCTTCTTCTTCTTCTTCTTCTTCTTCTTCTTCTTCTTCTTCTTCTTCTTCTTCTTCTTCTTCTTCTTCTTCTTCTTCTTCTTCTTCTTCTTCTTCTTCTTCTTCTTCTTCTTCTTCTTCTTCTTCTTCTTCTTCTTCTTCTTCTTCTTATTATTATTATTATTATTATTATTATTATTATTATTATCATTATTATTGTTTTTGTTGTTCTTTGGGTGTTTCCTATAAATATTCCTCATATTTTTTCTCGAGTTTCTTCTTCTTCTTCTTCTTTGTATATTTCCGCATAATGTATTCGTCACCTGTGTTAATCGCGTGTCTCTTTCTCTCTTTCTCTTGCGTCTTGTTGCTAAATCACGAACGCACCTTTACTGTAGAC
>NC_087179.1:13686879-13694379 GCF_035594125.1 Scylla paramamosain | reverse complement strand
TCTCTCTCTCTCTCTCTCTCTCTCTCTCTCTCTCTCTCTCTCTCTCTCTCTCTCTCTCTCTCGTTTTATTTCATTATTTTTCTGCTTTTGTTTTTTGGATGTGAATTTTGTTTTTGTTTGTTTGTTTGTTTGTTGTTGTTGTCCTTGGTGGTGGTGGTGGTTGTTGTTCTTCTTCTTCTTCTTCTTCTTCTTCTTCTTCTTCTTCTTCTTCTTCTTCTTCTTCTTCTTCTTCTTCTTCTTCTTCTTCTCCTTCTCCTCCTCCTCCTCCTCCTCCTCCTCCTCCTCCTCCTCCTCCTCCTCCTCCTCCTCCTCCTCCTCCTCCTCCTCCTCCTCCATGTTTCAGTAATTAATGCTCTGAGTGATGGTGGTGGTGGTGGTGAAAGAGAATTTAAATCAAAAGACGTTACTTAGTTTTTTTTTACCATTATCCCCTCCATCACACACACACACACACACACACACACACACACACACACACACACACACACACACACACACACACACACACACACACACACACATGCCATCAGTCACAAACCTTGAGAAGAAGTTCCTAATTAGAGTTTGGCTTCGTGAGTGTTGAGATGTCTCGTGGCTCATGTGAGAGAGAGAGAGAGAGAGAGAGAGAGAGAGAGAGAGAGAGAGGGAGAGGGAAGGTATGATAACCGCTTTATTAATCTGCCACTATATTTTTGCCACACGATTAAGTAAACATTATGATGGTGTTTTGTTATTGTCAGGTAGATTATGTAAAAGTAGTAGTAGTTGTTGTTGTTGTTGTTGTTGTTGTTGTTGTTGTTGTTGTTGTTGTTAGTGGTGGTGGTGGTGGTGGTGTTTTTGTTTTTTTGTTTTTTTTACTTGTTGTTGTTCTTCTTTTGTTTTCTTCTTCTTTTCCTATAGTATTTTTCTTATTCGTTTTTTATTCTTATTCGTTGTTGTTGTTGTTGTTGTTGTTGTTTTGTTGTTCTTCTTTTTTCTTTGTCCTGTTTTTTTTTTCTCTTTCTTTTGTTCTTCTTCCTTTTTCTTCGTCTTCTTCATCATCGTCGTCTTTTCTTCTTCACCTTCTTCACATTGCACATCCACTTTACAAAAAAAAAAAACACAAAACATAATTAAAAAAAAAAAAAGGAAAATCCGGTGCGATACAAAAAAATAAAAAAAAAGCAGAAACGAGAAACTGATCGCGACGGATTGCGCAGAAACGAAAAAAAGAAAAAAAAAGAGGAAAGAAGGGAAAAAAAAACTTTCCTCTCCATCCTCGTCCATCAGTTTGATATCAGAACTTTCCAACGTTCACCTTCAATCAGTTTATCTCATAGGAAAGTTTTTTTTTTTTTTTTTCTTTTTTTTTTAAGGAAGGGAATGATAGAAGGAGGGGCTGACTTTTTTTAAGGGAGTAAGTCTTAAGGGAGACTAAAATTTTTCCCTTTTTCATTTTTTTTTTTGGAAGGGAGAGGAAAGGGAGAGGAAGGGAGATAAGGTTGGTGCTTAGTACTGGATCTTGTGACGTGGGAGAGGAGGAGGAGGAGGAAGGGAGGGAGGGAGAAGGAGGAAAAGGAGAAAGAGGAGGAGGAGGAGGAGGAGGAGGAGGAGGAGGAGGAGGAGGAGGAGGGGTGTGGGGGAGGAAAGGGAAGAGGGAGGCATGTTTTGGGAGATTGGAAAAGTAATAAAGATATGGATTTTTCATTTTTCATTTGAGTGAATGTGAAAATTTTAGTCGGACCACTTCCCCCCTCCCCCTTCAAGTGTCTCCCTCCTTCCCCCGTGTCTCTCCCTCCATCTCCCCCACGTCTCGCTCCCCTGCCCCGTGTCTCCCTCCACCTCCCCCGTGTTTCCCTTCCCCCCTGTCTCGCCCCCTACTCCAGTGTCTCTCTCCCCCTTGCCAGTGAACACAAATATTTGGTGGAGGTCCGTGGCGGGAAGTCCTGTCACGCCATGGTGGTGGTAGTGATAGAAGTTTAAGGATAAAAGTAGTTGTAGTAGCATTAGTAGTGGTAGTAGTAGTAGTAGTAGTAGTAGTAGTAGTAGCAACAGTACCAGTGGAAATACTGTGATACGAGTAGTAGTAGTAGTAGTAGTAGTGGTAACAGTAGTAAATGTAGTAATAGTAGTAATAGCAGCAGCAGTAATTATCTTTTTAAAGATGATATATAATTAACTCTCTCTCTCTCTCTCTCTCTCTCTCTCTCTCTCTCTCTCTCTCTCTCTCTCTCTCTCTCTCTCTCTCTCTCTCTCTCTCTCTCTCTCTCTCTCTCACCTCTCCTTGCTCTCCTCTCCTCTCCTCTCCTCTCCTTTCCTTTCCTCTCCTCTCCTCTCCTCTCCTCTCCTCTCCTCTCCTCTCCTCTCCTCTCCTCTCCTCTCCTCTCCTCTCCTCTCCTCTCCTCTCCTCTCTCTCTCTCTCTCTCTCTCTCTCTCTCTCTCTCTCTCTCTCTCTCTCTCTCTCTCTCTCTCTCTCTCTCTCTCTCTCTCTCTCTCCCTCCTTTCTGCATGCATCCTGCCTCCTTTCCATCACTTCCCTCCCTCCCTCTCTCCTTCCCTCTCTCCCTCCTTCCCTCCTTCCCTCCCTCCCTCCTTCCCTCTCACGCTCCCTTTCCCTGCTTTTAGCCTCCCTCCTCCTGTCGTGTCTCCCTCCCATGAATCTCTCTCACGCTCCTCCACTTCCCTCCACACCCCTCCATCCACCCCTTCTTCCTTACCTAAGTTTCCTCCACTCTCGTGTTCCATATTTCTCTCCTTCTCTCCGCCCTTCTGTCAGTGTTTTTCTCTTCTGTCTCTTCTTCTTCGTAATGTTTGTAGTAGTAGTTGTTGTAATAGTAGTAGTAGTAATAGTAGTAGTGGTAGTAGTAGTAGTAGTAGTAGTAGTGGTAGTAGTAGTAGTAGTTGTTGTTGTTGTTAGGATAAAGGGAGTTATTTTATTAATGTGTGTGTGTGTGTGTGTGTGTGTGTGTGTGTGTGTGTGTGTGTGTGTGTGTGTGTGTGTGTGTGTGTGTGTGTGTGTGTGTGTAATGTTCCATGCATAACCATTTTATGTTTGTACGTATGCGTGTTCTCGATGTTTGTCCGCCACATATTTTATCTCCTATGCACATTTAACGAGAGAGAGAGAGAGAGAGAGAGAGAGAGAGAGAGAGAGAGAGAGAGAGAGAGAGAGAGAGAGAGAGAGAATCTAATTTATGAAAACAGACTTGCAGTTCATATGTAAATCACACACACACACACACACACACACACACACACACACACACACACACACACACACACACACACACACACACACACACACACACACACACACACACAGACACGCTTCTTTCCTCATTTCATCACGTGTATCACCCAGCTCAGAACTTTCCTGAGCGATGCAATAAGAGAAGAGAATCGTCAAGTGCCCCAGAGTATAGAAAGAACAGAAAACGGGAGTAAAAGAAAAAAAAACGGAGAAAAACATCAACACAAGGAGAGCTCTTGAGGTGGCGCTGGTGGCGGTGGCGGTGGTGGTGGTGGTGTTGGTGGTGGTGGTGGTGGTGGTGGTGGTTCTCGAGTGGTTCCAGTGATGGTTCTCGAGGATAATGTGGTGGCACTCGAGATGCGAAGTGGAGTTTTTTTTTTTTCTCTCTCTCTAGGTCGACTGGAGGTATTATCTGGTGTGTGTGTGTGTGTGTGTGTGTGTGTGTGTGTGTGTGTGTGTGTGTGGGTGTTTGTATGTGTTTCTACTGTTATTTGTTTTGCTTATTTTGTTATTTACGTTTTCTTTTATCGAGTTATCCGGTGATGTAAATGTTGTTCTGTTATTCTTTTGTTTTGTGTAGGAATCATAACCTAATTTGTATTCCTTATGGTTTGTTTAGCTTGTATCTTTGTGGGTAGTGAAATCTGTCAATCTATCTGTGTGTGTGTGTGTGTGTGTGTGTGTGTGTGTGTGTGTGTGTGTGTGTGTACAGGATAGGTAGGTGGATAGGAGGGTGAGGTGAGGTCAGGAAGGTTAAGTTATCATTCTCTCTCTCTCTCTCTCTCTCTCTCTCTCTCTCTCTCTCTCTCTCTCTCTCTCTCTCTCTCTCTCTCTCTCTCTCTCTCTCTCTCTCTCTCTCTCTCCCCTTCCCATCTCATCTGTCTTTCTCCTTCTCTTCTTCCTCCTCCTATTTCTCTTTCTTCTCTTCCATCTCGCCATTCCCATTTCTTCCCTTCTTATTCTTGTTCTTCGTTTCCTTTTCCTTCCTCCCCTTCTCACATCCATCTCTTTATACTATTCCTCTTTCGTCCTCTTTCATGTAATTTTTTTCTATACTCCTTCCTTTGGTGTGGTTAGGTTAGGTTAAGTCAGGTTGGGTTAGGTTATGTTAAGTTAGGTAAGGTTAGGTTAGGTTGAGTTAGGTTAGGTTAAGTCAAGTTGGGTTAGGTTAAGTCAGGTTAGGTTAGGTCAGGTTAAGTTAGGTTAGGTTAAGTCAGGTTAGGTTAGGTTAAGTTAGGTTAGGTTAGGTTAGGTTAAGTTAGGTTAGGTTAGGTTAGCGTATCACAAAGTCTTGGAAAAAAGAAAAAAAGACCAAACAAGGACAAAACAAGTAAATACAAAAATAAATTGATAAATATGCTTCTTATGCCGTTCGTTCCTCTTTCTTCTGTATTTACCTGTTTATATAGTTTGTCTATATAGAGATATTACACAATTTAAAGATTTCATTCATAACTAAAACTCTCGTGAGCAAAATTCTCAGGATCAGCAATCAGGAAAATAAATGAAAAAAAAAAAAAAGTTGCGAAACAATTCTCAAATAGAGTGGTACGGTAGTGAAATGGACTCAGTAATCAGGTTGTTAGCGGTGAGTCGTTAGGGCGCTTTAAAAGAACATCAGATAAATTTATGAATGAGGATGATAGGTGGAGGTAGTGAGCCCTTTATCATACAGGGACTGCCACGTGTATGCCTGATGGATTCTTGATGCTCTCTCTCTCTCTCTCTCTCTCTCTCTCTCTCTCTCTCTCTCTCTCTCTCTCTCTCTCTCTCTCTCTCTCTCTCTCTCTCTCTCTCTCTCTCTCTCTCTCTTCGTTGTATTGAACTATCTAGGCTGGCGCGGCTGAATTAGCATAAATTTTGTAAGGCGACTCACAACTGCAGCGTGTTTGCATCTATTGGCCTATTGAGTTACGCACAGCCGACTCACTTTTCCTCTCTCTCTCTCTCTCTCTCTCTCTCTCTCTCTCTCTCTCTCTCTCTCTCTCTCTCTCTCTCTCTCTCTCTCTCTCTCTGGTCTTCATTTTTATCAGTTTTCGAAATTTTACGGTTTTCCATCTTATTTTTTATCTATCTGTTTTCATTCTCTCTCTCTCTCTCTCTCTCTCTCTCTCTCTCTCTCTCTCTCTCTCTCTCTCTCTCTCTCTCTCTCTCTCTCTCTCTCTCTCTGTCTCTCCTCACCCCCTTTCCTTCCCCTTCTTAATCTCCCACTTCCTCCCTCTCTCAGTTCTCCCTCCCCCTCTCCCAGTTTCCCTCCCCTTCACCTTTCTCCCGTGCCTCTCCCCTCCCCCACACCCCCTCCCTCCCCCCAAAGTAATCACAATCCCCTGTTCCGTATGTAATGTCTCGTGTCCCGTGTTGTCCCGCTTTACGAACTCCCTCTGTGCGTTCGTAAACCGAATGGGGCGTATCCTTTCAGTCCCCTGCCTCCTCCTGCCCCCCTCCCCCCTGTCCATCTGTCTGGCCGTGCGGTTGTTGGATAGTTTCGATAGTTATTGGGAAACCAGCTGATTGTTTGTGATTTATTGGTGGGAGAGCGAATGGAAGGGAGAGAGGGAGAGTGGGTGGGAAGTAATGTAAAATTTGAACTGTAAGGCAGTAAATATTCGAGTTTATGGAGTGTGTGTGTGTGTGTGTGTGTGTGTGTGTGTGTGTGTGTGTGTGTGTGTGTGTGTGTGTGTGTGTGTGTGTGTGTGTCTTTATCTTCACGGGCCATGAAATTAAACCCAGAAATAACTGAAGCGAACTGAAAGAGAGAGAGAGAGAGAGAGAGAGAGAGAGAGAGAGAGAGAGAGAGAGAGAGAGAGAGAGAGAGACAGACAGACAGACAGACAGACAAACCAACTTAGAACAAAAAAGAAAATAAAAAGTAAAAAAAAAAGATTGAAAGAAAGAACACAAACATCAAAAATATCCTTCAAAAAAATAAACACCGTCCTTGGAACTTTAAAAATCTGCCTCGCTTTGATCGCAGTCCGACCTGAAAAGTGGAAAGAAAACGGGTGAAACGTAAAGAAAACGCACAGGGGATCGGTCAGAAAGGGAAAGAAGAGGGAAATAAGAACACGAGATGATGGAAAGAAGGCGAACAATAAGGAAAATGGCAAGAAGATGGGAAAGGAATAAAGAGAGAGAGAGAGAGAGAGAGAGAGAGAGAGAGAGAGAGAGAGAGAGAGAGAGAGAGAGAGAGAGAGAGAATGCGATTTCGAAACTCATCTATAAGGAAGAGGAGGAGGAGGAGGAGGAGGAACAGCAGGAAGAAGAATAAAAGAGGAAGAATAATAACGTAAGGAGAAAGAGAAGGAGTGGAAGGAGGAGGAACAAAATGAAGATGATGAAAAGAAAAAGGAAAGTGATAATAGTAAAAGAATAATGATTATGATGATGGTGGTGGTGGTGGTGGTGGTGGTGGTGGTGGTGATGCTGCTAAGAAGAAGGAGGAGGAGGAGAAAGAAAAGAAAGAAAAAAAAAATGATGAATATGGAGACAAAGACTAGAAGAGAAGGAGGAGGAGGAGGAAGTAGAAGAAGAGGAAGAAGAAAGAAAGAAAAAAAGAAAACTGAGAGAAAGGGGAAGAAGAGGAGGAGGAAAAGGAAGTAAAAGAAGAAGAGAAAGAAGAAAGAAGAGGAAAATTAAGAGAAAGGGGAAGAGGAGGAGGACGAAGAGGAAAAAGAAGAAGGAAGCAAGAAAAGGAGGAAAAAGGAAGAGAAATGGGAAGCGTAGGAGGAGGAAGAGGAGGAACAGGAAGTAGAAGCAAGAAAAGAGCGCTATTTTTTATTTAACTTATGTACCTCCCCCAGCAAAAAAAAAAAAAACATTCTAAATAAAAAAATAAAACCAAAAAAAAAAAAGAAAGTCACAACAATAAACTCAAAAAACTAAAAAAAAAACCCAACGAAAAAAAAAAAGTCTTGAGGAAAAAAAAAATATATATATAAACCTCGAGGAAGTTTTTAAAAAGGATGAGGAAAAAATAGAGGCTGGAAAAAAAAAGTGAAAAACCTTCCCGAGGAGACAAGAAGACACACCCGCCTTTACAATTTTCCTAAAGTCGTATTTCTCTTAGGCTCACTGTGTGTGTGTGTGTGTGTGTGTGTGTGTGTGTGTGTGTGTGTGTGTGTGTGTGTGTGTTGTTTATTACGAGCGTTTAACCCTGTGCTTGCTGTTCCTGTGTGTGTGTGTGTGTGTGTGTGTGTGTGTGTGTGTGTGTGTGTGTGTGTGTGTGTGTGTGTGTGTGTGTGTGTGTGTGTGTGTGTGTGTAGGCAAGTAGT
>NC_087179.1:13671879-13676879 GCF_035594125.1 Scylla paramamosain | reverse complement strand
CTTTAGTAGTGTTATCATTGCTGTGACATTTCTTTCCTACCCCCTCCCTCCCCCCAAATAAAAGTATCAGTGAAAGAAGCACGAAGGAAGAAGGAAGAATGCACGATAACAAAATTGGAAGAAAGGAGTGAAGGAGAAAGGAAGAACTTTTTTCCCTTCCTAATTTATTTTGTTTCCTATTTATTGTTTTTTTTTTCCATAAGGTTTCTAGGATTTGAGTTTTTTTTTTTTTTTTTTTCAGTGATTTTTTTTTTTTTTCGTTTTCTAATTTTTGTGGTTTTCAGTATCATTTTCTTCTGTAATTTCGTCTTTTTTTTTCCCTACATATTTCCTTCCTGTACTCATGTGTATCCTGTGCGAGTTCATTGTACCTGAGTCTATTCCCTGTATCGGTTTTCTGTAACTAATTCCGCTTCCTGTTTATTTTTTTTCTGTATTTTATTTATTTATTCATTTATTTTATTATTATTATTCATATTTTTTTATTTTCTATTATGGTTTCATGTACAATTTTCTTCCGTAATTTCTTGTATATACATATTTTTTTACTAACATGACTTTAATTTCCTCCATATCCCCCCACCTCCTCCCCCTCCTTGATTCCTTGTGTATATTCTATTAAAATTCCTTGCATGTAAAATTTCAACACCTTCTCATAATCATACACTCTGGCCTACTAATTCATAATCAACTTCACTTCTTCCACACTTCGCCTGAAAGTCAAGAGATCGCCTATTTTCTTAAGAATTCCGGCCACTTTTATCAATATTTCCCCTGACTGGAGCGTGGCGATGCTAAACTAAAGGGAAAGTGATAAGCTGTGTGTGTGTACGTGTGTGTGTGTGTGTGTAGGTGGCACGTGGGAGAACAGGATACACGTGCCTATCTTGCTTACGTTGCGTGTCGTGGGAGGAGGAGGAGGAGGAGGAGGAGGAGGAGGAGGAGGAGGAAGCGAGTTTAAAAGGACAAGCGTCTGGGGTGGAGTGAAAACAACAATTCCTCCCTGGAGAGCTTTTATCCACACGCCAAGGGGAAAAAAATGAACACTGGGCGCTATTTTTTCTTATTTCTGCGTGCTAATTCTGTCCCCCTCCCTTCCTTCTTCCTTTCTCACTCAGTCATTCTTCCTTTCCTGTGTGTGTGTGTGTGTATGTGTGTGTGTGTTTTAGCCCTGTATTTCCCCTTCATCCCCCAACACACTGCTACACTCCTTCTTTCTACCCCCTTCCTTTCCCCAAAATACCGCTAAATCCCCCCTTTTATATCCCTGTCCATTCCCCAATACACCCCTACACCCCCCACCTTCCTGTATCGCCCCGTTCCTTCCCCAGCTCGCCGCCGCACTTCCCTCATTGGTGTGCGCCAGAGTTACTGCAGTTCGCCCTTACTTCTTACTTTCTGTGGCTGCTTCATTTTCATCGTGTCTTTTATGCTTGATGTGTTTGATCCGCGCACAAAGGTATCAGGAGGCGATCTATTTCTGTCCCCTTCTGGTACGCCTGCCCTCGGGTCGTTGCCCTGGTGTGTGTGTGTGTGTGTGTGTGTGTGTGTGTGTGTGTGTGTGTGTGTGTGTGTGTGTGTGTGTGTGTGTGTGGTATTAATAGGTGTTGTGGTTGGCTGGAAAGTTTAGTTCTGGGAATAGACTGTGATGTGTGTGTGTGTGTGTGTCTCTCTCTCTCTCTCTCTCTCTCTCTCTCTCTCTCTCTCTCTCTCTCTCTCTCTCTCTCTCTCTCTCTCTCTCTCTTTTAATCAAGACGCTTTGAAGTTTTTCAGTAGCTACTTTCTTCTTCTTCTTCTTTTCTTTTCTTTTCTTTTCTTTTCTTTTCTTTTCTTCTTTTTTTCTGATTATTATTATTATTATTATTATTATTATTATTATTATTATTATTATTATTATTATTATTATTATTATTATTATTATTACGATCGCTACTCTTACTGTTTTTTTTTCTTACCTTATATTTCATTTATTTATTCATTTCCTGATTTTATTACATTGCAAAATTTTTCGCTCATCTTACTTTACCTTCCGTTCTTATATCTTATTGTCACTCTCCTTCCCTTCCTCTCTTCCTCTTTCCCCTCTCCCTCTCCTTCTACTTATTCATCTTTGCATCTTTCCCTATTCTCTCCTCTCCTCCAATCTGCTTTTCTTGTTCCACTCGTTTCCCTTTCCCTTTTTTTTTCTCGTTTTCTTTTATCATTCCTTCGTTGTGACATTTCTCTCTCTCCTTCCTCCCCTGACTCCTGCACCAGCATGGCTCAGTGGTGACGTGCTTGCCTGGTTGCCTGAAGGTCCTCGGCTCGATTCTGGCTCATGGTTCTTTGTCAGCGGAAGAAGTAGCGGTGGGTTGATATTACCTGGCGCCTTGTGACCTCCGTGTTGTGTCGCTAAGGTCGTTTTTTTTTTCTTTTTTCTTTTTTCTTTAGATTAATTCACTTTTTTTTCGTTTACTTCCTATCCTAACGTGATTTAACTTAACTTAACTTAACCTAACGTAACTTAATTTGACAGAACTATTTAACCTAACGTATTCTAACCTAACCAAACTCAATTTAACCTAACAACCTAACCTAACGTGGGCTAACCTAACTTAACCTAATGTAAACTAATCTAACTTAATCTAACCTTGCTCTACCTAACCTAAGCTAACCTAACCTAGGTGTCTTACAATGAGATCAAGTTTACTTCTAGTCTCTCTCTCTCTCTCTCTCTCTCTCTCTCTCTCTCTCTCTCTCTCTCTCTCTCTCTCTCTCTCTCTCTCTCTCTCTCTCTCTCTCTCTCTCTCTCTCTCTCTCTCTCTCTCTCTCTCTCATACACAAAAAAGACAAAGACACGACTAAAAAAGAGAGAGAGAGAGAGAGAGAGAGAGAGAGAGAGAGAGAGAGAGAGAGAGAGAGAGAGGCTGCATTTCTCTTTGCCGCTACTCCAGCTTCATTTAACTTGTTTCCAAATCATCACCCACCCATCCCTCCTCCTCCTCCTCCTCCTCCTCCTCCTCCTCCTCCTCCTCGGGTCTATTTACGTCTGATTAGCGTGTTTCCCTTTGCAATTACTAGAGTTGGTCTAGAAATTAGGCCTCGCGCTGGTACGGGTTTTCTTGCGAGACAGTCTTGGGTGCGAGTTAGCGAGTTACTTCACTTATGGGCTTGTGCCAGGGGGGGGGGGTGTAGGAGGAGGAGGAGGAGGAGGAGGAGGAGGAGGAGGAGGAGGAGGAGGAGGTTACGTAATTAAGGACGTTAGGGTACTTGTAAGGAAGAGCGGGAAGAAAATGGAAGAGATGGAGTAAGGTGCGAAAGAGAGGAGGGAAAAGGAAAGGAGAAGGAAGAGAGGGAGTAAAAGAAAAGCATGAAAGGGAGAGGGTAAGGAAAGGAGAGGGAAGAGAGGGAGTAAAGGAAAGGGATGCGAAAGAGGGAAGGGAAAAGGAAAGGAGAGGGAAGAGATAAAGGGTAAAGGAAGTATGTAAAAGAGGGAAAGGGAAAAGAGAGGGAAAGAAGAGAGAGAGAGAGAGAGAGAGAGGGGGTAAAGGGAAGGTGTGTGAAAGGCAAAGGGAAAGGAGAAGAAAAGACTGTGAAATAAAGGAAGGAAAGAGGGAAGAGGTGAAGGAAAGTTTTGTAGGAAGAGGTGATGGAGGGAAGGAAAGGGAGGGGAAGAAGAGGGGAGAAAGAAAGTCTGAAGAGAAAAGTAAAGAAATAGGAGGTAGAAGGGGAATAAGGAGAGAGGAGGGGATGAAAGATGGAGTAAAAAATGAGGAAAGAAATGTGTGGAGAGCGGAATGAAGATGGAAGAAGAGAAGTAACGAGAAAAGAAAAAGGTAAAAGAAAGGAATGGAAGAAAAAAAGAGAGAGGAAGAAAAATAAAAGAAATTTGAGAAAAGTAGAGAGAGAGGAGTGAAAAGATGATAGGAAATGGAAGAGGAATGAGGGAAGGAGACTGTGGGGGCAAAAAGATGAGAATAAGATGGAAAACAAGAGAGAAAAATGAAGAAATA
Organism: Scylla paramamosain; assembly: GCF_035594125.1. Classification (NCBI taxonomy): domain Eukaryota; kingdom Metazoa; phylum Arthropoda; class Malacostraca; order Decapoda; family Portunidae; genus Scylla; species Scylla paramamosain. The sequence continues at coordinate 13,672,887 of NC_087179.1, read as the reverse complement.
GAGAAACAGAAGAGGAGATTAAAAAAAAGACAAGTATGTAGAGAAAAAAAAAACAAAATAACAAAAAAAGAGGAATAGGAAACAAGATAAAACAAAGAAAAATGGTAGAGAGAAGAATGAAGAAACAATAAAAAGAGGACGGAGGAATTAGGGGAGTGAAGAGGAAAGGGAGTGAGGAAGAGGAGGAGGAAAAGAAAAAGAGGAAGAAAAGGTAGAAAGGAGAAAGGAAAAGAAATAGAGCGAGGAGATGGAGGAGTGTTGGGGAGTGAGAGAAGGGAGGAACAAGGGGAAGGAGGAGGGAGGGAGGGGAATGGGGGGAGGGAGGGAAATGTTGAGGCCCCCACGTTCCTATGACTCACACATAAATTGCATTCGTCTTAGGTGGACGCCTTGGGGGAGGCAGGAAGTTGCTTAGCGGACCTCACCTGCCTCCTCCTTTTCCTCCTCCTCCTCCTCCTCCTCCTCCTCCTCCTCCTCCTCCTCCTCCTCCTCCTCCTCCTCCTTCTTATCCTTCTCGTTCTTTGTTTTTCGTCGTTCTTGTGTAACTTCTCCTCCTCCTCCTCCTCCTCCTCCTCCTCCTCCTCCTCCTCCTCCTCCTCCTCCTCCTCCTCCTTATTCTTTTCCTCTCCTCGTTTTCCCTCTCACCTTACTTCTTTTCGTTTCCCATTTCCTCTTTTCTTTATTTGTTACACTTTTTTTTTTTCAGTCCTTCTCTTCCAAACTGCTTCTGCTTCTTCTTCTCTTTTTTCTCTTCTTTCTCTTGCCGTTCCTGCCGTCTTGTTTCTTTTTTCTTTTTTTTCTCACATTATCCTCCTTCTCATCATCATCATCATCTTCTTCTTCTTCTTCTTCTTCTTCTTCTTCTTCTTCTTCTTCTTCTTCTTCTTCTTCTTCTTCTTCGTCTTCATCGTCTTCATCGTCTTCTTCCTCCTCCTCCTCCTCCTCCTCCTCCTCCTCCTCCTCCTCCTCCTCCTCCTCCTCCTCCTCCTCCTCCTCCTCCTCCTCCTC
>NC_087179.1:13649379-13656879 GCF_035594125.1 Scylla paramamosain | reverse complement strand
CTCCATCCCTCGGTCTCTCTCTCTCTCTCTCTCTCTCTCTCTCTCTCTCTCTCTCTCTCTCTCTCTCTCTCTCTCTCTCTCTCTCTCTCTCTCTCTCTCTCTCTCTCTCCCTTCCTTCCTTGCTTTACTTTCTTTCTCTCCCTTTCCTCCTGTTCATTTGTCTCCTGTCTTCCTTTCTTTTCCTTCCTCTATTCCTTTCATCTTTCTTTTCCTAATCCATTTTTTATCTCTTCCATCGTTTAATTGCTTTTACTGTCTTCCTCCTTTCCTTTGTTTCCTTCATCTTTTTTTCATTTTCATTTTTTTTTTGTCCAATTCTCTGTTTCCCCTTTCATTTTCTACAGTTTCCCTCTTTCCCCCTTTGCTTTCTGTTTATTTTTCCTTTATCCCTTGTCTTATCTCTCTCTCTCTCTCTCTCTCTCTCTCTCTCTCTCTCTCTCTCTCTCTCTCTCTCTCTCTCTCTCTCTCTCTCTCTCTCTCTCTCTCTCTCTCTCTCTCTCTCTCTCTCTCTCTCTCTCTCTCTCTCTCTCTCTCTCTCTCTCTCTCTCTCTCACCTTTTTGATTTGTAATGCTCTCATGCCAATCTTTGTGGGGGAAAAGAATGCTATACCCTTGACATTTTTCTTTTTTTCTTTTTTTTTATCTTTGCAGTTTTTTTTTTTTATTTGCGTGGCTTTTTATCTCGTCTTCTTTTTTCTTCCCTTTTTTTTTTTTTTTTAGTTTTGAATGTTTGTATATTTGTCTGTATTTAGATTTCTTTTTTTTTCTTTTTTTTTTCCTTTCTTATTTTCCTGTCTATCTGTGTCCGTCAATGTGTGTGTGTGTGTGTGTGTGTGTGTGTGTGTGTGTGTGTGTGTGTGTGTGTGTGTGTGTGTCGTGTCCCTGTAGTGCAATTTTTTTTTTCTTTTATTCTGCTTTCTCTGCCTCGGATAAGCGAAAGCTAGTGTCAATTTAGGTAATGTTAGGTTAGGTAGGTTAGGTTAGGTTAGGTTAAATTAGATGATTATTCAATTAGGTTAGTTTAGGTTAAATCAGTAAAGTTCAGTTAGGTTAGGTTAAATTAGGTTGAATTAGATTATTGTTCAGTTAGGTTAGGTTAGGTTAAATTAGTAGAGTTAAATTAGGTTAGGTTAAATTACATTATTGTTAAGTTTTTTGTTAGGTTAGGTTAGGTTAATACTTTACAATAAATTTACTCTATTGAACTCAATTTCCTCTGTTGTTGTTGTTGTATATGATATTTGGACAGCATAAAGAAGACGAGAGAGAGAGAGAGAGAGAGAGAGAGAGAGAGAGAGAGAGAGAGAGAGAGAGAGAGAGAGAGAGAGAGAGACTTTAAAATATCTAGACTTCACTTTCTCTCTCTCTCTCTCTCTCTCTCTCTCTCTCTCTCTCTCTCTCTCGTCGTCCCCCCACAGTTCTGATACAAATTATATAAGCAAACAAATATCAACAAATCAGCGGCCGTGTATCTTTAATTTTTGCATTGGATATTTCTGTTTTGTTTTCATTTATTTATTTTTTCGGTTATTTCATTTTGCAAACTTGAAAGGAAAAATTGGCTGGTACTGGATTGCTTTTTTTTCTTTTCTTTTTACTTTTGTTTTGTTTAATATTTATTGTTTCATTCATATTGGAATTAATTTTAGGTATACTCTCTCTCTCTCTCTCTCTCTCTCTCTCTCTCTCTCTCTCTCTCTCTCTCTCTCTCTCTCTCTCTCTCTCTCTCTCTCTCTCTCTCTCTCTCTGCTTTATCCGATTTTATTTATTTCTTTATCATTGTTCTCTCTTCCTCTCCATTTCTTTGTTTCCTTGTTTATTTTATAGTGTGTGTGTTTATTTGTTTGTTTTCACCTCGTCGCTGGCAGTAATTCCGTTCTACATTGTGCTGTATTGGAAAGGGATGCCGGTCACTGTGTTTTGTATCTGTTTCAGGTAAGCTTTTGTCTTAAATACTGTCAGCTCCCGTAGTTTGAGATGCAAATGTGTCCGCTGAACGAAAATTGAATCATAGTTGTGTGTGTGTGTGTGTGTGTGTGTGTGTGTGTGTGTGTGTGTTTGTGTTTATGTCTGTCTATCTGTCTGTCTGCTTGCCCGCCCGCCCGCCTATTTGCATATGTGGGTGTGTCTGCCTGCCTGCCTGTCTGTCTGTCTGTCTGTCTGTCTGTCTATCTATCTATCTATCTATCTATCTATCTATCTATCTATCTGTCTGTCTGTCTGTCTGTCTGTCTGTCTGTCTGTCTGTCTGTTTTTTTTTGCCTGCTATCTTTCTGTCTGTTTGGCTACCTATCTGCCTGCCTGCATACCTGCTTGTGTGTGTGTGTGTGTGTGTGTGTGTGTGTGTGTGTGTGTGTGTGTGTGTGTGTGTGTGTGTGTGTGTGTACGTATATGTCTGTCTGTGTGTTTGCCTGCCTATCTATCTATATATCTGTCTGCCTGTCTGTCTGTCTGTCTGTCTGTGTTTGTGCAGGAGTGGAAAGTATGAAAAGAATGTATGTTGTTCTTTTAACTATAGATAAAACTTACGTACGTGAAAATTTGTATCGATTACCGTTGCGAAAAGGTCGACAATGAAAACGAAGGATGCAGAACCAAATAACAATGATGAAAAGAATGAGGAAACGTCAAGAATAACACTGAGAAATAAGGAACAATAAGAATTTAAATACCGGGGACATGGTACGTAGCGGGGAAACAGTAAACAAAAGATGGACCAATAACGATAAGAACAATGACAATGGAACAGTGAGGGCAATAAGAGTAACAGTTTTGGGAGAAACGGAACAATATGGGAAAAGAAACAATAAACAGAAGATAGAACAATAACAATGGTGATATAAATAAATACAGTAATAGCAGTGATAATAATACTGCTAATAATAATAATGATAATAATAATGAAACAATGAAAACAACAATAACAATTAGACAACAACTAAAACAATAACAACAAAAAACACGTAACAGTAAAAATCACAATATCACAAATATAAAACAGATGAAAACAACAAAAATGCATAAAAAAAACTGACAAAACAAAATAACAATAACAAACAGATAAAACAATCAAGATAACAACAATGGCTCCACAACATAAAAAACACCACTTCCTCTTTTATTATTCCTTATTCCTCTTTCCTTTTATTTCCACTTTCCTTGCGGTTTATTTCCTCTGAGATCAAACTGAATTATTCTATCCTTCATTTCTTCCTTTATCTTTTTTTCTTCTTCTTCTTTTCCTTCCATCCATATCCTCTTATCTTTCCCTGCCCTGCCGTAACCTCTTCCTTATTTTCTTCTTTCCCATTCAACATCAGAATAATTGTGACGTAAACCTTTATCAGAATCACAAAGATACACTTGAAAACAACACCACCACCACCACCACCAACAACAACAACAACAACAACAACATAAACCAAGAGATAAAGAAATAAATACAAAAAAGGAAAAACTGACAAAAAAAAAAAAAATACGATAAAAACACGAAAGCTGGAAGAAGAAAACATTAAACTCAGCTGTAATCAACTAATTGCTCATGTCACTCACCTTCTCCACTCGTCTCTCTCTCCTCAGGTGAAGGGAAGGTGGAGAGAGTAATGAAATGCTTTACGGTGGAGGGGCCGTGGAGAGGCAGGGGAGACGGTTACAGGGAGCCAAGAGGACCGCCATGAGCACCTTGTTATTATTGTGACCACCTGAATGACCTGTAGGCTGTGAAGGAGGTTGTCTTAGCTAGTCAGGTCGTCTCAGGGTTAGGTTAGGTTAGGGTGTGTAGGTTGTTGTTGTTGTTGTTGTTGTTGTTGTTGTTGTTCTTTTTCTTCTTGTTCTTGTTCTTGTACTTCTTGTTCTTCTTGTTCTTCCTGTTCTTGTTCTTCTTGTTCTTGTTCTTGTTCTTGTTCTTCTTCTTCTTCTTCTTCTTCTTCTTCTTCTTCTTCTTCTTCTTCTTCTTCTTCTTCTTCTTCTTCTTCTTCTTCTTCTTCTTCTTCTTCTTCTTCTTCTTCTTCTTCTTCTTCTTCTTCTTCTTCTTCTTCTTCTTCTTCTTCTTCTTCTTCTTCTTCTTCTTCTTCTTCTTCTTCTTCTTCTTCTTCTTCTTCTTCTTCTTCTTCTTCTTCTTCTTCTTCTTCTTCTTCCCTCTTTTCATTCTTCCCTATATTTTTTATTATTATTATTATTATTATTATTATTATTATTATTATCATCATCATCATTATCATCATTATTATCATTACTTCTTCTACCACCACCATCACCACCATCACCACCATCACCACCACCACGACCATCACAGGCTGTGGGTGAGGATGGAGTTTGCTGTGGTGGTGTCCTTCTTATTATAATTGTTGGTGTCTTGTGCATCGTGGTGGTGGTGGCAGCGGTGGTAGCGGTGGTGGTGGTGGTGGTAGTCGCTGGCAGTATGTTCCTGGCCTTTCTAGCCTGTAATTGTGCTGCCTGGCTTATGTCTCCCCTGGGCGTCTCTCTCTCTCTCTCTCTCTCTCTCTCTCTCTCTCTCTCTCTCTCTCTCTCTCTCTCTCTCTCTCTCTCTCTCTCTCTCTCTCTCTCTCTCTCTCTCTCTCTCTCTCTCTCTCTCTCTCTCTGTCTATCTAATCACCTTCTCTGTTTCATGATGTTAAGTTCTGTTTTTTTGCTTAATGTTTTTGTCTGTTTTCATTATTATTATTATTGTTTTTTTTTTTTGTTTTTTTTTTTCATTTTTCTTTTCTTCGCAGCATCAGACACAGTTTAACTCGTTTAACTCCGAACACGTTTCTCGCATCTATATATCTTTCCCTCCCTTCCCATCCACTTTCTCTCTCTCTCTCTCTCTCTCTCTCTCTCTCTCTCTCTCTCTCTCTCTCTCTCTCTCTCTCTCTCTCTCTCTCTCTCTCTCTCTCTCTCTCTTCTACTTCCTTCTCCTTTTCCGAGAAATACTTAAACTCAAGGTCGCCTTTTCATGCTCTCCCCTCCTCCTCACTCTCCCATTTTTCTCCCTTGCCTAATATTTTTTTCTCTCTTTCTTTCCGTCCTTTCCTCTTTCCTTTCCTCTTCTTCTCATTTCATTTTCCTCGACTTTTTTGTTTGTTTTCTTTCCCCAGTGTCATGGGTTTCTCTCTCTCTCTCTCTCTCTCTCTCTCTCTCTCTCTCTCTCTCTCTCTCTCTCTCTCTCTCTCTCTCTCTCTCTCTCTCTCTCTCTCTCTCTCTCTCTCTCTCTCTCAATTACGCTCTAAGTAAACGTTATGTTGTCTCGTTTCTGTAAAATATTCTTTAGTAATTTCACAGTTTGTTCTTTGTTTTTTCCCCCTTTTGTAAAACTGCCTTTTTTTTACCCTCGCTATTAATGTTTTGTTTCCTTAATGGGCCATTTGTTTATTTATTTATTTATTTTACTTATCTATTTATTTTATTATATATTTTCATAATAGTATGTTTGATTTTATGTTGAAAACTTTTTTTATTTTTTTTATTTATTTTTATTTTTTTTTTTTTTGTATGAGTACGCGTTTATTACATTTTCTGTTGTTTTATGCATTATTTTTTTCTTATTTGGGTGGTTATTTATTTATTTTTTTTATTAATACACATTTTTCTTTATTTTTTTTGTCACGGTTTCTTTTCATTATGCTCCTTTCACTTCCTTGTTTTTCCTTTTTTTTTAAATTTTTATTTAGTATTACCTTTACAAATTGAAGATTCTCGTTACTCACAATTCTTATCTTTTTATTTCAATTCACTCAATATTTATTTATTTATCAACCATTTTCTCTATTTCCCACTTTTAACCTTTCTAAAAATCGTAATTTCTCTGTTTCTTTTCCCTGAATTTACTAAATGCTCTCCTTATTCTCATCTTGACCCGCGATATATATATTTTTTTTCGCTTCTTTCAATATTATTTCACTCTTCCACAATTTCTCTCGTTCCTTGCTTTATCCTTCAATTAATGTTATTTATGTATTTTCTCTGTTTTCCTGCCTCCCTTCCCTCTTCCATAATTCTGATGGTAGCCAGCATTCATATTATTTCTCATGCACCCTTTTCATCAGCATTTTTCTACGTTCCTTCATTCTTTCCCCCTTGCAATCTCCCCCCATTTACTATTGATGTGTTTTCCTCACTTTGTACATCTTTTCTTCCCTCCTTCTCATAACACTATCCAAGAATTTAAATTGCATATCATCCACCGTTTTCATCAGCATTTTCCTTCATTTGTTTTTTTTTCTTTCTTTCTTCCTATTTGAGTTATGTACTTATTTTCTACCTTTTTTCTGTCTTTCTCCTCCCTGCTCTCCAGCATTGCAGTTTTCAAGCTATATCACATCCACTTTCATCATCATTACCCTTACTTCCATCTCTTGTTATTTCCCTCCCTGTTCTTCCCTCCTCCCTTTCCTTTTAACTTTAATTATCCATCTATTTATTTTATCTTATTCCTTCCACTCTTTATTCTGCAGTGACACTTTCAATCTTCCATTTTTTTTTTCATTTTTGTCTCCTCTTTCGTCCTTTCATTCCTTCTTTTTAAAGCTTTACCATCCATTCTTCAATTCATCCATTTACACCTCTTTTATTCCCTCCCATCCACTGTCCACCTTCCCATGAGACTTTCCTTCTGTCTTTTTTTATATTTTTTATGGTTTTGCTTTCTTCCTTTCTTCATTCCTTTTATCAACTTTCCCCAACCACTCGTACTCTCCTGCCCACCCATCCTCCCAGTACTTGTTGTCAATCCCACCACACCTCGTCATTTTTTCTACCCGTTTCAGTACACGCTCAGTCTCACATCCCTCCCTCATCCTACTCGCCCTCTTCCTCCGTCCTCGTCATCCTTATCCTACCGCTGCCACCAGTTATTTTTATCCCTCGTCATCCTCATCCCACCGCTGCCACCAATTATTTTTTTACCTCGTCATCCTCATCCTCATCCCACCACTGCCACCATTTATTTTTTTCTCTCGCTCTCTCTCTTCTTCCGCGGGAGTATACGAACCCATTCCCTTTTCAGGCTGGCTCTTGGTAATACCCTGGCAGCGATGACCACACTAATGCCTGCACTGCTTCCATCACGCTGGCCAATATCGCTCCAGCTACACCGCGACCCGTAGAAATTTAAGCAAGGTAAATGGCCCTTCTGTTTCCCTGAGTGTGTGGGGTAGATAGGTTGGTGGGCAGGTGGGTTTGGAGGGGGGGTGAACTGGGCTGGGATTGGGTGTTTGTTTGTTAGTGTTGGTGTTATTGTTGTTGCTATTTTTTTGTGTTTTTTTCTCTTTTTCTTTTAATTTTTATCCTTGTCTTCTTTTTCCTCCTTTTACACACACACCTCCTCCTCCTCCTCCTCTTCCTCTTCCTTTTCTTTTCCTTCATTCCTCGCTCTTTGTGATTTTTCGTCGTCGTCTCTTTCGTTTTTATCCTTCTCCTTCTTCTTCTTCTTGTTTCCCTCCTCCACACGCTTGTTTTCCTTCTCTTGCGTGTTTTCTATCTCCTCATTCTCCTCCTCCT
>NC_087179.1:13641879-13644379 GCF_035594125.1 Scylla paramamosain | reverse complement strand
AAATAAATAAATAAAATAAAAAATAAAATAAGAAAATAAAAAAAAATATCAAAACTTAGGAAGACTCGCCAGCAGCACTCGTCAGCGTGATCAGCCTGCACTGCACAGTAAGACAAGTTTGGTCGTGTTTGCGCCACACAGCAGCTGCCAATCAACACATCACATTCATCCACCGTTACAAAATATAGGAAGGTAAGAAGGAAAGAAAAAAAAAAAAAAAGCAAAAACTATAAGCGGAAGTGACTGACAGAATACAGAATGTTACATCGAGTTAGAAATGAATAAATAAAATGAGTAAATAAATGAAACAAATAAATAAATAAATACTTAAGTGAAATGAATAATGATTGATACAGTGTGATATGGAGTCAAATGTAATGTTTTTTATTTTTATTTTATTCATTTATTTTTTCGTTAAGATTATGTTATTGAAATGAATGAATAGGTAAATTATTTAAATGTAAAGGTGGGAGAAGGTTTTAACGATTGATAGAATGTGATATGGAGTGAAATGTGAGTTTGCTAGGAATGTTTTGATAAATATACGTGTGTTGTGTATCGTTGTGTAGATGTTGGGGTGGATTATGAAATTACTTTGTAGGAGAAATAGAGGAATTAAATCATAAAGAAAAATATATGTGTGAAAATGTATACAGTCTCTCTCTCTCTCTCTCTCTCTCTCTCTCTCTCTCTCTCTCTCTCTCTCTCTCTCTCTCTCTCTCTCTCTCTCTCTCTCTCTCTCTCTCTCTCTCTCTCTCTCTCTCTCTCTCTCTCTCTCTCTCTCTCTCATTTCACACACACACACACACACACACACACACACACACACACACACACACACACACACACACACACACACACACACACACACACACACACACACACACACACACACACACACACACACACACACACACACACACACAGAGCTAAGAATGTCGAGAGGGCACGGAAGACAATTGTACTTACCTCTCGTACACCCGTGCTCACCTGTCCTTACCTGTACGTGGTGGTGCTTGACCTTTAACGAGGCAGTGTACGAGAGAGAGAGAGAGAGAGAGAGAGAGAGAGAGAGAGAGAGAGAGAGAGAGAGAGAGAGAGAGAGAGAGAGAGAGAGAGAGAGAATGTTACGTTTACCTCTCTTTTTTTGTTACTTTCTCGTTTTTTCATTCTCTCTCTCTCTCTCTCTCTCTCTCTCTCTCTCTCTCTCTCTCTCTCTCTCTCTCTCTCTCTCTCTCTCTCTCTCTCTCTCTCTCTCTCTCTCTCTCTCTCTGTTCGCATGTCATCCAGAGAGAGAGAGAGAGATAGAGAGATTGTGAAAGTTCAATGATCCTGTCTCTCTTTTTCTCTTTCTATCTCTCTCTCTTACTTCATTCGCATCCTCGCCTTTCTTTCATCCCTTTTTCCTTCTATTCTTTTTTTCATTCCTTCTATCTGTTTTTCCCTTCCTTCTCTCTACTTATTTTCGTTTTCTTCTCATTCTTTCTTTCTTATTAATGTTCTTTCAGTGAGATTTCAACTATTTTTCTTTGCTTACATCCTTTTCCTTCATTCTCTCTCTCTCTCTCTCTCTCTCTCTCTCTCTCTCTCTCTCTCTCTCTCTCTCTCTCTCTCTCTCTCTCTCTCTCTCTCTCTCTCTCTCTCTCTCTCTCTCTCTCTCTCTCTCCTTTACTGTCAGCGAAGGTTTAATAATGCTCTTTTTTTCTCTTCCTTCCCTCCCTCCTTTATTCCCTCCTTCCTTCCTTCATTAATTCTCCCCCTCACCATATCCCATGTTTATCCATTTCCTTCTTTATCTCCTACCTTTAGTAAACACACTGATAACTTGCTTCTCCTTTCCTTCCTTCCTTCCCTCCTTCGCTTTCCCATCTCTCCTTCATACGTCCGCGGTAGCAAGCTTAATGACACTCCCTTTATCTCTCTCTCCCTCTTTCTCCTTCATCCTTCCTTCCTCCCTACCTTCATTCCTTCACTCTTTGCTTCATCCTATCCTCATCTTCCCTCCTTTGCTTCCCAGCCTCTTAGTATAAGCTTAATGGTACAATCTCACTCACTCACTCACTCACCCCTTCCTTTCCTTCTCATCCTTCACCCTACCTATCCTCCCTTCCCTCCCTCCCTCACCCTACACACACCCTAGCTCACCCTAACACCCTGCCGCTGCCTCATGATGTATATATATTTCATCGCTTCTCCATACTGCCTCTCCCCTTGTAGTATATATCAATTAGACCGTGGCTGGAGGAGGAAGAGGAGGAAGAGGAGGAAGAGGAGGAGGAGGAAGAAGACTAGAGGGAAGATTTAGGCCAGGCATGAAAGAGGGCGGAAGAGGGCTTTACAGAGAGAGAGAGAGAGAGAGAGAGAGAGAGAGAGAGAGAGAGAGAGAGAGAGAGAGAGAGAGAGAGAGAGAGAGAGAGAATGTTGATTACTAAGGGAGAGAACCTAGGGTGGATTTTCCTTTTTTTCCTTTTTCCTTTTTTTCTCCAGATTTTTTTGCTTC
>NC_087179.1:13616879-13619379 GCF_035594125.1 Scylla paramamosain | reverse complement strand
AAATGTAAAAGAAGAAATATTTAACACCGAGTGATAAAAATGAAAGAATATGATGATAATGATGATGATGATGGTGATGGTGATGGGAAAGAAGAAAAGGAGGAGAAAAAGAGAAAATAGAAATCCTAGGAGAGAAAGAAAAAAGAGATTAATGCATTGAAAAATTAAAAAAAATAAAAAAAATCATAAATAAAATCATAAAAAAAAACGGAAACATGATAATGTGAAGGTAAAAAAAAAATATGATGATGATTAAGGAAAGAAGAAACAGGAAGAAGAGGAGGAGGAGGACAAGCGAGAAATAAGAAACAAAACCAGCAATTAGGAAACATAACATCGATGTGAAATAAAAAAAATAAAGAAAAATATAAATAATGATAATCAACCTACACACCTGTCAGTTATTTCCACACCTGCGACTCACCTACACACCTGCCTACACCTCCACACCTCCCACTCACCCTTACACAGCCTACACCTCCACACAGCCTACACTTCCACACCTCCCACTCACCTTTACACCTGCTACACACCTCCACACCTGCTTGCACATCTGCTTAACCTCACTCCAATCTCCTGAAAGAAAACGAGATGACTTAAAATTCTCGGGAAGATTTCATTATTCTTCCTTGATCTTTTCCCCTCTTCCCGTTTTCATCGTTCACCTCTTGTACAATTTCTCGTCTTGTTTTTATTTTTTTCTTTCATTTTTCCTTCTTTTCTTTGTTTTTTTTTGTGTTTTTCTTCTTTCATTTTGTTTTGGTTTCTCCTCCTCTTTCTTTCCTTATTTTTTTCTTATTTGTGATTTTCCCCCTCCTCCTCCTCCTCCTTTTCCTCCTCCTCCTCCTCCTCCTCCTCCTCCTCCTCCTGCGTGCCGTTGATTAACCTAGGGAACAGTCTCCTCAGCATTTGTGAGCGACTCGGAAGAGCTCAGTACTGCCGCCATTTTTATTCATGGAATGTGAAAGTGTTAGAGAGAGAGAGAGAGAGAGAGAGAGAGAGAGAGAGAGAGAGAGAGAGAGAGAGAGAGAGAGAGAGAGAGGGCGAGAGGGCGGATATGCAATTCAGTTCTTGCTTTTTTATTTTTTATTATTTTTTTGGTGTGTGTGTGTGTGTGTGTGTGTGTGTGTGTGTGTGTGTGTGTGTGTGTGTGTGTGTGTGTGTGTAGACAAGATCACACGTCTCTCTTATGTTTGGTAGTCATTTGGTTATTAGATCAAGAAAGACGCTTCTCTGTGGGTGTTTATTCAAGAGAGAGAGAGAGAGAGAGAGAGAGAGAGAGAGAGAGAGAGAGAGAGAGAGAGAGAGAGAGCGCTCCTTGCAGATGTCGACGTGAAATTCTAAACAAACGTTCTTACCTCTCTCTCTCTCTCTCTCTCTCTCTCTCTCTCTCTCTCTCTCTCTCTCTCTCTCTCTCTCTCTCTCTCTCTCTCTCTCTCTCTCTCTCCCTCTCAGATTTTCAAAGCATGAAGACCTGTTTTAAAATTGAATCTCACACACACACACACACACACACACACACACACACACACACACACACACACACACACACACACACACACACACACACACACACACACACACACACACACACACACACACACACACACACACAGTCCTTATACATTATCATTTCTTTCTCTCCCTATACTACTACAATATACTACTACTATTACTACTACTACTACTACTACTACTACTACTACTACTACTACTACTACTACTACTACTACTACTACTACTCTCTCTCTCTCTCTCTCTCTCTCTCTCTCTCTCTCTCTCTCTCTCTCTCTCTCTCTCTCTCTCTCTCTCTCTCTCTCTCTCTCTCTCTCTCTCTCTCATTTTCTTTCTTTTGGTGGCAGATTTTCTAGGCATTTTTCGACGAGAGAGAGAGAGAGAGAGAGAGAGAGAGAGAGAGAGAGAGAGAGAGAGAGAGAGAGAGAGAGAGAGGCGGGTGGAGGAGAAGGAGGGAGTAGAAAAGTAGGAGGAGGAGGGAGAGAGAGAGAGAGAGAGAGAGAGAGAGAGAGAGAGAGAGAGAGAGAGAGAGAGAGAGAGAGAGAGAGAGAGAGAGAGAGAGAGCGCATAACACCCCAGAGGCTCTTGAATGGAAATGGCGTGAGAGGAAATGGTAGAGAGAGAGAGAGAGAGAGAGAGAGAGAGAGAGAGAGAGAGAGAGAGAGAGAGAGAGAGAGAGAGAGAGAGAGATTTTATTCTTTCGATTTTGGAATTTGAACCGAAAACTGACAAGAAAAGCTGATGAAATATGAAATGGCAAGAGTAGGAAAAGGAAGACGAGGCGAGAAAGGATGAATAAAGGAGGAGGAGGAGGAGGAGTAGGAAAATAAGGCGGGAGAGGAAGAAGTGGAGGAGGAGGACGAGGAAGAAGAGCAAAAGGAGGAAGTGAAAGTGGAGGAATAAGAGAGGTATATAAAAAAAGCAAGTGGGGAGGATGAAAAGTAAGAGAAAGGAGATAGAAGAAGAGAAGGAGAAGGAGAATAAG
>NC_087179.1:13604379-13606879 GCF_035594125.1 Scylla paramamosain | reverse complement strand
CTCTTCCCTTCTTCTCTTCTCTGGCTTCTCTAATCCTTCCCTCTCCCCTCCCCTCTTGTCTTTTCCATATTTCTTCTCTCCTGCATCCTTCCTCTCTGCTCTGTCGCCTTTCCTTTCATGTCTCTTCCACCTTTTCTTCCTCTGTGTTACTTCCACCTACCTATTCCCGTTTTTCTGTTTCACCTTCCTTCAGTTCCTCCTTTGTTCCTTCCCCTTTATTCCTCTCCCTCTTCCTTCTTTTATACCTTGCTAATTTTCGTGATTCTTACTCTTATTTTTCTCTACCATAGTTTTGTTACTCCTATTACTCTTATTTTCACCTTAGCACAAGTTTAGTTTTTTTTTTTTTACGTTTCAACAGCGGCGCCATATGACCACGATGTTGTTGTGTTTATGTCATTCACTTAACGTAACCTCACCTAACTACATTTAACCAGCGCCTCATGATCCTGTTATGGCGTCCAAATTAACCCTTTGATTGTCTTTTGGCACACCTTTTCCTAATTACTAATCACTCTGAGACATCTTTACTTGTTCCACAGCGACATCCAACCTTTAAACTGGGTAGAAATTGCAAAATCTACTCTTTTTAATAGCCGTCTTAATTGTAGATGCTAATAAGTATTTCATGCATTGCTTCCCGTGGTGTTAATTGTTTGGTATTGCAGTGAAAGGGTTAAATCACTTTGTCTCTTTCCTTCTGTCCTAATCCATTACAGTACTCTGCCTTGCCCCCGCCTGTCCTTTGTGTTTGTTTGGGTGGCGGTGTTGGTTTTCAAACGGCTCTCCTTCCCTGACCTGCCCCTTCTCACTGCCTTGGGCTTCTGTTTACTTCCTTCTCTTATTGTTAGTTTATGCATTGCTCTCGTTGTTTCCTCAGTATATTTATTTTCAAACTGGTATGCTCTAATAATGCGCTCTGCCTCTTCTCTATAATTGTGTTTTTGCATTGTACTGTCCTACCTGGTGTTACCTGTACCGCTTGATTCAACACTCCTATAGTTTTTATCCATTTAATCAACTTTTTCGTGATTTTACTAGTGTTTACTGTGAAAGAGAGAGAGAGAGAGAGAGAGAGAGAGAGAGAGAGAGAGAGAGAGAGAGAGAGGGAATGGGGAGGGCAAGGTAGGATGCTCTGTTGAAACGAAATATTGGAAAATTGATTTAGAAATATTCCGATGCTGAGACAGAACAGGCTGGCTGACTCATTGTTGTGCCTTGACCCCTCCTGCTGCTGCTGCTGCTGCTGATGATGATGATGACGATGATGATGATGATGATGGGAGGAGGAGGATGGTGTTTCTGTTTGTAAATATATTGTGTCTTCGTGTCATTATTGTGATTATTATTACTACTTATATTATTGTTAGTAGTAGTAGTAGTAGTAGTAGTAGTAGTAGTAATAGTATTGTTGTTGTTGTTGTTGTTGTTGTTGTTGTTGAAGTTGTTGTTGTTCTTGTTCTTGTTGCTGTTCATAATTAGCAATGCACTCGTCTTTGTGAATTAAATGGAAACTGTTCTTGATAGTAGTAGGAGTAGTAGTAGTAGTAGTAGTAGAAGTAGTAGTAGTAGTAGTGGCAGTAGTAGTAATAGTAGTAGTAGTAGTAGTAGTAGTAGTAGTAGTAGTAGTAGTAGTAGTAGTAGTAGTAGTAATAGTAGTAGTAGTAATAATAATAGTAGTAGTAGTAGTAGTAACAGCAAAAGAAGTGGTAGTAGTAGTAGTAGTAGTAGTGGTGGTGGTGGTGGTGATGGTGGTGGTGGTGGTGGTAGTAGTAGTAGTAGTAGTAGTAGTAGTAGTAGTGGTGGTGGTAGTAGTATTAGTGGTGGTGGTAGTAGTAGTAGTAGTAGTAGTGGTAGTAGTAGTAGTAGTAGTGGTGGTGATAGTAGTAGTAGTAGTAGTAGTAGTAGTGGTGGTGGTAGTAGCATTAGTGGTGGTGGTAGTAGTAGTAGTATTAGTATTAGTATTATTATTAGTAGTAGCAGTAGTAAGAATAATAATAATAGCAGTAGCAGTACTAGTAGTAGTGACAGGAGGAGCAGAAGCAAACAAGCCTTCAAAAAGACAAAAAAAAAAAATAAATAAATAAATAAAAAAAAAAAGACGCAGTATGGAAAACTTGGAGCCAATAATCTAATTGTAGGAGTCTTTCACAGCAACACTCTCATTTCCCGGCCGTAAAATAGAATTGTATCCCTTTGTGGGGAATTTCTAAGCTTGCCATTGTCATCAGCGTAAAACTCGGCTTAGGAAAGGACAGCGTGGGATAATTAATTGCAATTCGAGATAAAGGTACTTAGGTAATTACGTGCCAGGTGATTACTTACTGTCCCTCTCATTAGCTTTGTACACCTGTCGAGCATTTACCTTGAGTCTTTGATTGCTGATGACTCGCCCACTTCGTCTCAGGTCGCGCAGATGAAGGAAATTAAAAATGCAAAGCCGGAATGTAACAACAGATGTGAAAAGATTTGCATTGTTCTCTTTTTTTCTTGTTTTTTT
>NC_087179.1:13581879-13599379 GCF_035594125.1 Scylla paramamosain | reverse complement strand
GAGGAAGAAGTGTTGAGCGTCCCTGAGCCCGTGTCCCGCCTGCAGAAGTTACTGACGCGGCGGCAGGAGGAGGAGGAGGAGGAGGAGGAGGAGAAGAAGTTGGCGGTGAATCAAGCAGTGTTGGAGGAAGAAGAGGTGATGGTGGTGGTGGTGGCTGTGGTGTTGTTGTTGGTGGTGGTGGTGGTGATGTACGTATATATAGAAGGAGGAAGAAGAGGGAAGAAGTAGTAGATATGATGAAAGAAAAGAGGAGAGGTAGAAAAAGAGAGTTGGTAATGTTATAGGTATAGGAAGAGGAGGAGGAAGATGAAGAAGAGCTAAAGAATAGGAGGTGATGAAAGGAGAGGAAGAGATATAGAAAAGAAGAGATAAAGGAAGATGAACAAGAGCTAAAAAAAAAAAAAAAAAAAAGTGATGAAAGGAAAGAAATATAGGTAAAAAAGGAGAAGAGTTGGTAATGGTGGAGGGAATGGGAGGAAGAAGATAATAAAGATGGAAAGCTGGAAAAAGAAAGAAAAGAGGGAAGACAAAGAAAAGCGCTAGAAAAAAAAAACAAGAGATTTACAAGAAAAACAAACAAACGGGAAAATAAAAAAAATGCCGATGGTGGTGGTAGTAGTAGTAGTAGTAGTAGTAGTAGTAGTAGCAGTAGTATTTTCTCTTGGTTAATTTATTTGTTTTCCCTTCAAGTTTTGTAGAATTGTAAAAAAAAATGTAACATTCTGACAAGTCTCGTGAGAACATAATGCCGATTGTACACCTGGTCTTTGTGTGGATCACAGCGCGGCATTTATTATTCCAGAGAGAGAGAGAGAGAGAGAGAGAGAGAGAGAGAGAGAGAGAGAGAGAGAGAGAGAGAGAGAGAGAGAGAATGGGATAAAGAAGTAAAAGAAAGCTATTTTATATATACTCTTTAATAATGATTGGCATTACACACACACACACACACACACACACACACACACACACACACACACACACACACACACACACACACACACACACACACACACACACACACACACACAACACCACTAGATAGAGAGAGAGAGAGAGAGAGAGAGAGAGAGAGAGAGAGAGAGAGAGAGAGAGAGAGATTAGGGGCAGAAAAGAAAGTAAAGCAAGCATATGTGAAAAATAAACTCCAAAAAAAAAAGAAAAGAAAAGAAAAGAAAACGAGATTCGAAGGAAAAAACACGGGACTGGATGAAAGAAAAACAGGGGAAAAAGGGAAAAAATGCAATTCGGGAAGCGTAATTCGGAAGTTCGTAATTCGGGGGAGTGAGGCAGAAGCGTTATTGCTCTCTCTCTCTCTCTCTCTCTCTCTCTCTCTCTCTCTCTCTCTCTCTCTCTCTCTCTCTCTCTCTCTCTCTCTCTCTCTCTCTCTCTCTCTCTCTCTCTCTCTCTCTCTCTCATTGACAAGTGACGTGCGGCAGGAAATTGTTCGCGTTGAAAGTGTAGTGGTATTGTTCCACTCGGATTTAGTAGTAGTAGTAGTAGTAGTAGTAGTGGTAGTTGTTGTAGTAGTGGAAGTAGTAGTATTAGTATTAGTAGTGATGGTGGTGGTGCTGGTGGTATAGTTATAGAAGTGATTGTGTTGGTGGTGGTAGTATCGTAATAGTTGTAGTAGTAGTAGTAGTAGTAGTAGTAGTAGTAGTAGTAGTAGTAATATATATATATATCATTAATATTTATAGTAGAAGTAGTGGTAATAGTTCCATAACAATAGTAGACACGCCTTTGTATAAACATTTCACGCCTTTACTGCCAACAACAATAACATTATCAACAACACTGAAAGTCGTAATAGCAATAGTCATCATAATAATCAGCCGTCCATGCACCAGCCTGGGACTCCCTTGGCCAGTGAGCACAAACCCTGGCAACACATCACCCTGCCTCATATTTACTATCATTCTTACTTCACAATTCTGCAGAGGGAAAAAAAAATATCTTCTTCCAGTTATTGATAAGCATTTAAGTCATCCTTCCTTTAATTTTAGTGTGGGAAACTTAATTTATTGAAGGTATTCGTAAAGGAGGTATTTTATCTTATCTCTCATTTTTCCTTCCCTTTAAATCATTCACCTTTGTTCCCTTAATTTTACTGCAAGAAATTATATCCTTTTTTCACCTTCTCTCATTTTTCCTTCTCTTTAAAGCCTTCACCTTTTTCTTCCGGGAAATTTAAGTCATTTTAACGAAGAAAATGCGATCCTAAGAAGTAATTCCTAGAGGGGCTTATCTGTACCCAGTCTAATTTTTTCCCTCCCCTCGAAAGCTTCACAACTTTTTCGTTAATTTTACTGCAGGAGATTCAAGTCAGTTTAAAGAAGAAACTTGTATGATTAAAAAAAGAAAAACAAAAAACAAATGGAACTCTGGAAGGGAAGTAAGAATTATGTACCGTCTCGCATTTTCCCTCCCCTTAAAAACCTCCACCTTCCCTTAATTTCACTCTAGGAAACTTGGCATTTTAAGGAAGAAACTGAATGCGTCTTAAAACAGGAATTCCTTAAGGGAGTACTCTTCACCCTCGCTCATTGTTCCTTCCCTTGACAACCCTTCACCCGCTCCGTCATCTCAGGCAGGCTGCTGGTAGGCTGTGACAGTGATGCTCCCCAGGGATGCAAACTCCTCACTCTCCTCCTCCTCCTCCTTCTCCTCAGAGTCCTCAGAGTCCTCCGGGAAGACTGAAGGGGGAAGTCCTGCTG
Source organism: Scylla paramamosain (assembly GCF_035594125.1). Lineage (NCBI taxonomy): Eukaryota > Metazoa > Arthropoda > Malacostraca > Decapoda > Portunidae > Scylla > Scylla paramamosain. The sequence goes on along the minus strand of NC_087179.1, from coordinate 13,596,665 downwards.
CTGGTCCTGCTACCGGAGGCGCTGCAGGTGAGAAGTAGTAGTAGTTGTAGTAGTAGTAGTAGTAGTAGTCCTAGTAGTAGTAGTAGTAGTAGTAGTAGTAGTAGTAGTAGTTCACGGGTAAAATCATATTTGCGAAGTCCAAAATATGCACGAAAAATATAAATTAGGTTGATAAACAGACGTCGAACAGAGAGAAAGAAAAAAAAACTAACATTTTAAGCATATATTTTTTATCAGTCTCAAATAACGTAACACACACTCTCTCTCTCTCTCTCTCTCTCTCTCTCTCTCTCTCTCTCTCTCTCTCTCTCTCTCTCTCTCTCTCTCTCTCTCTCTCTCTCTCTCTCTCTCTCTCTCTCTCTCTCTCTCTCTCTCTCTCTCTCTAAGTGTCTAGTGGTGTATTCTTAACTTCACCTAACTTCCTCAAATGAATTCTCGGTTTTAGTTTCTTAATTTCACTCTCGCAACTTCATTTCAGTCTCCCATTGTTAAGAACGAAGTGTTTTGGTGACTAATATGTCTAGCAGTTTGCTCTTATCTAACTTCATCTGTATTCTTCATTGTTTTAATTTCTCAACTTCACTTTAGTAACTTCGAGTCTCCTGTAGTTAAGCAGGGTGTTGATGACCAAGGTCTGTCGTGGCGTGCTCCTGACTTCAATTATTAACTTCCTGAATAAGTTCTTAGTAGTGTTGATCCGTCACCTTCACTTCCTTCGCTTCTCCCTTCACTCGCTCGCTCACTCGCTTCCATTGGCTCTCCTTCACTCGTCACCCTGAGATACTCACTCACTCACACACTAACACTCATTTATTCTTTCACATTCTTCTTTCCTCATTCATTCCCTCACTGTGTAACAAATTCAAACTTTCCGTTCTTCATTCGCTCCTTTACCCACTCACTCATTCATTCATCAATCCCACTAATTCCTTCACATGAACCTTTCTTCCCCTTCCCTTCCTTCTTCACCCACTCAAGCTTCCACACTCCTCCCTTCTTTTCCCTCACTTCTTCCTTCCCTCCCTCCCTCAGTTACACACACTCAAGCTTTCACACCTTTCCTTCCCTCCTTCCTTTCCTTTCTCTCACTCCCACCCTTCCTCCCTTTCACTCCCTCACTCACACATCTGGTCTCATCTGGGTGTGGTCGCTGCGTGAGGCGAGGTGCAGGAAGCATGAACTCCAGGGAAAGAGGAAGGCCAGACGACGAGAGAACAGCGGGAGTCGTGAAACTCGAGGGACTTGGCAAACTAAGCAGGTTAGTTTAGTAAAGTTATCTGACTCAGGTGTGCGGCGCCGAGGAGCGTGTGGGTGTTTAGGGGCAAGATTAGGCCTGGGGAGGGGTCGGGAGGGAGTGGGAGGCGGAGGGGATGTGGACAGACGCTTCTAGAAGGGAGGGGGAGAAAGAGAGTTTAGGGAATAGGGGTTGGGGGAAGGGCAAGGGAATTGAGGCCTTAAGATAAAGTTAATGAACTCAGGTTAGGGAAAGGGATGAGGGGGGAGGAGTTACGACAGGCTGCAGATGAGGGAGATGAGGAAGAGGAGGAGGAGGGGGGGTGATGAAGGGAGAAAGGGAGAAAGGCAAGGAGGAGGATGGGAAGGAGGAAGGTGATGAGGGGAGAAGTGGAGAAAGGCAAGGAGGAGGAGGGGGAGGAGGAAGGTGATGAGGGGAGAAGTGGAAAAAGCCAAGGAAGAGGAGGGTGATGATTGGAGGAGTGGAGAAAAGCAGGGAGGAGGAGGAGGAGGAGGAGGAGGAGGAGGAGGGGGTAATGAGAGGAGAAAGGTACGGAGGAGGAAGAGTAGGAGGGAGATGAGGGGAGAAGGGCAGGGAGGAGGAGGATTATGAGACAAGTTGAGAGTGAGGTGAGTTTGTGAGGTGATGACTGTGGACTTGGGCTGATATTAGTGCTGAGGGAGGAGGAGGAGGAGGAGGAAGAAGAGAAGGAGGAGGGGGGAGGAGGAGGAGAGTGTTTGCGAGGTTAAAGACAGGAATATAATGGAAGAGAATGTTCGATGGATGTTGTGTTGCTGGAAGGTTTGGGAGGGAGGGAGGGAGGGAAAGTAAGAGGTGGGGAGAGGTGGAGTGAAGGAAGGAGAGGGAGGGAATAGAGATGAAGACAAGGAAGTAAGTAACCTCACCTTCACTCACCAAAAGAAAACAGATAAGTACAAAAAACTTCAGTCACCTTATCTGCCTGTAACCTAACCTTTCCTAACCTAACCTAACCTAACCTAACCTTTCCTAACCTAACCTAACCTAACCTAACCTAACCTTTCCTAACCTAACCTAACCTAACCTAACCTAACCTTTCCTAACCTAACCTAACCTAACCTAACCTAACCTTTCCTAACCTAACCTAACCTAACCTTTCCTAACCTAACCTAACCTAACCTAACCTAACCTAACCTTTCCTAACCTAACCTAACCTAACCTTTCCTAACTTAACCTAACCTAACCTAACCTAACCTTTCCTAACCTAACCTTCCTTAACCTAACCTAACCTAACCTTACCTTACCTTTCCTAACCTAACCTAACCTAACCTTTCCTAACCTAACCTCACTTTACCTACTCATAAAAAGAAATACCATAACAAAAACACCAGGCACCTTAACTTACCTTACTTAACCTTGACTCAACATAGTATTACCTGACCTAATCTAATCTAACCTTACCTTACCTTACCTTACCTTACCTTACCTAACAAAGCACATAACAAAAACACCAGTTAACTTAGCTCGCCATACCTAACGTAACGTAACCTTACCTAACCTAATATAACCTTGCCTTATATAACTTAATTTAGCCGAACCTAACCTAACCTAACATCACGTACACTCGTTAAAGAAAGCACAGCAAAGCCCAAGTCATCCTACCTTACCTAACCAACACTAACTTTACCTTACCTAACCTAAACTAACCTAACCTAACCTAACCTAACCTAACATCACGTACACTCGTTAAAGAAAGCACAGCAAAGCCCAAGTCATCCTACCTTACCTAACCAACACTAACTTTATCTTACCTAACCTAAACTAGCCTAACCTAACCTAATCTTACTATACCTAACCTAACCTCATATAGACAACAAGTCAGGCCTCACCGCTGGTGGCACACGGCCCTTCGCTCGCCACAATGATGGACACGAAGGGGTTGAGGCAGTCGGCGTGCTCCAGGAGACACTGGTTGTTGTACGTCTCCCCGTCACTGCCACACACCGGCCTGTACATCCTGTCGCACTGCCCCACGCAATCGGGACCCCGGGGCAGGGCGGCCACTGGGGAGAAACACCAAGGGAAGTTAGTCATTTTAGTGTTGTGTCGTTGGATAGGCTTATTTTTATGCTGGATGTCAGTAGGATGAATTTTTGTTGTGTAGCCAGTGAGGTAAAAGGTTAGGTTGGGATGACTGGGGGAAAGACAAGGCTGGGTTAATTATTTCAGTGTCTTGTCATTGGTTTAGTTCTTTATCTATTTATTTTATTCTGGACGTCAATAGAGCAAAGTTTAGGGTGAGTTCTGTACAATCAGCGTGGTAAAGATAAAGTTGCCATCACTGGGGGGGGGAGGAAGGGAGACAAGGACGGATTAATCATTTCAGTATCTTGGCATCAGATTTGTTTACTTTTATTCTCCACATCAATGGAATTTTCAAGTTGAGGAAAATTTTGCCCTCGTAATAAAAAGAAGATAAAGGTCATGCCTCGTTTCTGTCACTGTTTGGCGGCCAGAGGGAAGCACAGGGGAGAGACTCTTAATCTTTTCAGCGCCGCGGTATTAGTTAAGTCTTTCTCTGGATTTACTCAAGTTTTGGATGATTTTACAACCACATACACAAGTTAAGCTAAGAGTTAAGACCACAAAGGGAAGTTTAAAGGGAGAGAACCAGGAATAAGAGACATGTAATGAAGTTTAAAGAGAGACTTTGGACACGGGAAAAGTAAATAGATGAGAGTAAATATGGAGGTTTAAATGCCTAAGAGAATAAAGGGAGATATGAATGAGAGGAGTGTAAAAGGATCATTTAAAGGGATGTTTTTAAAGAGAAAGGGAAATATAGGGAGGATAAAGAGAGGACGGATGCATTGGAAGGTCACAGGGAGATGCATTGGGAGAATGGAGGGTAAAAGATAAAGGGAGGGAAGGGTGGGGAGAGGAAGTAGGGCGGGAAGAAAAGAGAGGGAGAGGCTGAATGGTTTGCTTTTATGTTTTGTCTCCCCACTTTTTTTTTTATTAACATGGGTAGGCCTAAACACTCCTATCTGCTCCCTTTGTCTCGGCGACTTGTGATGAAAGGCCTCCAGGGTAGTGAGAGATGCGTGTTGTTGTTGTTGTTGTTGGACAGTTGTTGTAATTGTAGTAGCTCTTGGTGTTGTTGTTATTGCTTTTGTTGGTTTTGTTGTAGTAGTAGTAGTAGTAGTAGTAGAAGTAGTAGTAATTTTTGTCGCTGTTGTAATTGTTGTTAATGCCTTTAATGTTGTTGTTGTTGTTGTGTACATGCGTGCGTGTGTGTGAACTATTTTCATTCCTTCCCTTCATCATTAACTTTAGAAAAAAAAAATATATATATATATCATTTCTTTATTCACCTCATCTTGAACAATTTTTTTCTTTCCAAATTTCACTCCAAAGAAAAAAAAAACTGAAGGAAAAGTTGAAAGAAAAGAGATGTGATGTTCTGAAATATTCCTCCTTCTTTTCCTCCCGAGTGATTCTGAGGGCAATGAGGAGGCGAAGGAAAGAATGCAGGAAGGAAGGGAGGAAGGAAAGAAGGATGAAAGGCGTGTCGTTCAGGGAGGGAAGGGAGAAAAAGAACAAAAAGAATTAGATGCCCTTAAGGTTCCTTCCCTTACTGTGAAGGTTTTAGAGGCAGACATTTTAAGGCAGGAGAAGGAGAAGGAGGAGGAGGGGGGGGGGGTGAGTGTTCGGTACTAGAGGAGGAGGTAGAGGAGGAGAGGGAAGAGGAAGCGTCCAGGGCTAGAGGAAGAGAAAGAAGAGGAGAAGAAGGAAGCAGAGGAGAAGGAATGGAGGAGGAAGTTGGAGGAAGAACAGGAAGCGTCTGAAAAGGAGGAGGAGGAAAAAGAAAAGGAAGAAAAAGAGAAGGACATGAAGAAGAAGGAAGAAAAGGAGAAAGATAGACGTGTAAATACGGGAAAAGAAGGAAAATTGAGAAGAAAAAAGAACAAAGTAGTTTTTTTCTTTGTTTTTGTTTACAAGAATAAAAAAAGAGTGGAAGGAAGACACGTGCAAGAAAACAAAAACAAAAAAAGTAAAAAGCACGTATAAAAAAGAAGCGTGCAAGTACAAAAAAAAGTGAAATTTATATGCAAGAAGGAAAAAAAAGAGAAGAGCAAGCAGTGAATATATATATAATCACCTACAAGAACGAGACAAAGAAGATGAAGAAGAAGAGAGAGAAAAAAAAACATTCACGAAGAAGCGAAACATGAATAGACGAATAAAAAGAAAAAAAAAAGAAAAGAAAAAAAACTGCACAACCATGAAAAAAAAAAAAATTACATGCAAAAAACAAGAAGTAAAAAACAAATGCAAGTACCACCACCACCACTACCACAACAACAACAACAACAACAACAACAACAACAACAACAACAACAAGACAGCAAGAGTGAGTCCAGGGAGGTTTAAACTTTAAGACCATCCCTCTCTTTTATTATTTATATTCTGAGGAGCAGGAAGAGGAGGAGGAGGAGGAGGAGGAGGAGGAGGATGCACTGGTAAATTAGCCACACAAAAAGAAAAGAAACAAGTGAAAAGAGAAACGAAAAGAAAAAGCGAAGAAAACTCACGTGTTCTTATGTATATCCCAACCTTCTTCCTCTCACCCCCCCTCGCTGTAAAAAAAAAAAAAAAAGAAGAAGAAGAGGAGGAGGAGGAGGAGGAGGAGGAGGAGGAGGGAGACACGAAATTCCCGAACTCCGCTACACACTCAAGACACCTTGGATATATATATTTTTCCTCACTTTTTTCCCTATTTTTTCACCCTTTTTTGTTGGGGAAAACTGTAAAGGAAGTCTTATTATGATGTAAGTTTACGAATTTATAGTTGTTTGTTTGTTTATTTATTTGTTTATTTATTTATTTGTTTGTTTATCTCTATTTACTTCATTGTTCCTTACGTCAATTTAGAATTTACCTTGTATTTATTATTTCTATTTATTTTTTAACTGGTCATTAATTCATACATTCCTTATTTTATCTTAATTTTTCTTGACGTTAATTTAGATTTCTCGTGTGTTTATTCCATTTTATTCCTTAAACTGCTCTTTCATTAATTCTCTTTTCTTTTTCATTTTCGTCTCCGAAGAAGAGAAAAAAATATATAGTAGAGAAAAGGAAAAATAAGGAGGAGCAAATGGATGAAAAGGATGAAGACAAGATTAGGAGAAAAATGTTAAAAGGAAAAATAAAGGAAAAGAGGTGATAGAAAACATGGGTGTAATATACAATGAAGAGAAGGATATACAAAGAGAGAAGACAAGGACAAGGAAGAGGAAAGACGAAAAGAAAGATGAAGGCGAGGAGAAGGAGGAGGAGGAGGAGGAATACAAAAGAAAATCAAACAGCACCAGAACTATTGGTCATCCACGGTGTTGATTGTGAAGAAGAGAAGAAGAGGAGGAGGAAAAACAACAACAGAAGAAAAAGAAGTACAGGAGGAGGAGGAGGAAATTAACAATAAGAACGAGTAATCAAGACACACACTAAACTCAACAACAACAACAACAACAACAACAAGGCAAACACAACCGGAAACCATGAAAGACAAAGCCCTGCCTAATTTCACCCTTGCCAACCTTATCACCCTGCCTCACCCTACCAGCCCTGCCTCACCCTGCCAGTTTGCCCCCGTCACACTCACCACAGGGACCCTCGAACTCCAGCATCACATCGACTTCTCCCCTGGCGCGGCTCTTGCAGTTGGCCACCTCCAGGGTGCAGGGATTGCTGTAGGTCACGCCGTCTGATCCACACAGGGGCTTGAACTCCCTCGTGCAGGCCTGCTGGCACGAGGACGAGGAAGATGATGACGACAGTTGGGTGGAGGGGCTGTTGGCGTCCAGAGGCGAGGACTGCTGGGAGGACAAGGAGGAGGCCAGGACGATGTTGAGGGCGGAGTCCACCTCTGTCTTGCCATGCTTGGCCCCTGGAAAAAGAAAGAGGGTCATTCTTCTCCCCCATGGCAAGGGCGCGAGACATACGCGACAAACCAGACGTCATGAATGATGAACAAATACAGATCATTGCGTTACTTGGTGAGCAGATAATTGCAAAGAACAAACCACCATCAGACAAACACGTGACGTAATAGTGAGCAAACCGAAAATACTGAGGCAGCAGCAGCGCCGCCACAAGTCAGTGCAGAACCAAGACATAGAGACAGACAAAAAGGGAATCAGGCAGACGCGGAGTTCAGGTGACGGACAGGTGATGCAACAAAGTAGCGTGAATACATTACCCGAGGTTGCAGGAGTGACATGCTCAAGGGAGAGTGGGAGGCGAGCGTCGCACTGAGCGGACAGGGAAAGACAGTTTAGAATTGGTATCAAAATTATATTTATAGAATATTCCAAGCGGAGCGAGGGTGAGCGGGCTGAGGCCGAGTGTCTACGCCGAAGGTCATCGCTCACCGCAGGGCGCGTCGTCCACGATGTACACGCCCTGCTCCTTCCGCGCCCAACGCCCGCAGTTGGTAGACTCCAGCACACACTCGTTGTCGTACGTCTGGCCGTCTGAGCCGCACACTGGCTCGTACTTCTCCGGACACTTTCTGCGGCAGCCGCTGCCCAGGGACTCGAACATCTCGTCTGCGGAAAATAAAGGCTGTCAGTGAGAGGCGAGGGCGGCTGAGTGCAAGGAGAAAGCGTAAGCGAAGCGTCAGTGTGGCGCGGGCTGCGGCGTAGCGACGCAATGACAGAAGCTTTGGGGGAAGCCAAGGTGTGAACTCAACGCACCGCACGACCCGCCGTACTGCAGGTACACGCTGCGGCCCCCCTCACGTCTGGCGCGGCAGCTGGCGACCTCCATGAGGCACTCGTTCTCGTAAGTGTTGCCGTCTGAGCCGCACACGGGCTTCGAAACTTGCGAACACTTCCGTCTGCAGGACACGGCCACGTCCACCACCTCGATGCGGGACGTAGGGGGAGGCTCGGGGCGCGCTGCGGGAGACAGAGCCAGGTCAGCGGAGCGACACACGTCCCACACCAACCCACACCCGAGGCTGCGGCAGCCACGCCACGCGAACACTGCCATGGAAGCCACAGTATGCAAAATTCCGATCCACTCACCACACGCGCCCTCAGAGGCGAGGGTCACGCCCGCGCCGCCAGCAGCTCTGCTCTCACAGTCAGCAATCTCCAGCAGGCACTGGTTGTTGTAGGTCTTGCCGTCACTGCCGCAGACGGAGAGGAATATGCGGGTGCACTGCTTCAAGCAAGTGGGGGCCTCCGGGACGGGTGCAACGGGCGGCGCATCTGTCGTGGCTCCTGGTGGGAAAACACCCGTATGACAGGACGACGGCGGAAGACGCGCTGTTTAAGACACGTGCGAAACACTGAGGCACCGACCCCTCCACTACAACGCCTTGCCGCCCTCGCACACGCTGCCCACAACCGATAAGGTCGACATGAATGTTTTTGTGTGCACTGATCAGTCTCAACTTGAATTTACGGCTTAAGACGAAGTGAGAAGACTATACAGGGAAATCTACTGAGAGCCCCCCCCCCACACACACACTCACCACACAAGCCCTCCGCGACGACAATGATGCTCCCACCGCCAGCAGCACTGCTCTCACAGTCTGCCACCTCCAGCAGGCACTGGTTGTTGTAAGTCTTGCCGTCACTGCCGCAGACGGGGGAGAAAATGCGGGTACACTTCTGTAAGCATGTGGGCGCCGCGGGGACGGGTTCGGAGGGCGGAGCCTCAGTCTTGGCCTCTGGAGGTGTCGTAAGAATAATCAGTGAAAAATTATACACAAAGAATTAGTTAGGAATTTTTAAAAGATACTGTGCACGCATCTGTGTGATGCTGGGGACGACCTGGCGCTGAGCGTGTTAATGCCGCTCGGCAACACCAGTTTTCAGAACCGTTTCAGGACTTAATGTTGCCGGCTTTGTTTTTATGACTTTTTTACGAGTTTTGATCAAAGTTTCAAAGTAAAGAGTCGCCCACTGAACGTGTGGCGAAGCGAGTGCATTCTTGGCTGACAACCCCAGTGGGTCCTCATTACCCACTCGCTCCCCGCCACTCCCCTCCCACCCCCTGTTCCCGCGCCATCAGCTCACTCACCACACGCGCTCTCTGAGGCGAGGGTCACGCCCGCGCCGCCAGCAGCTCGGCTTTCACAGTCAGCAATCTCCAGCAGGCACTGGTTGTTGTAGGTCTTGCCGTCACTGCCGCAGACGGGAAGGAAGATGCGGGTGCACTGCTTCGAGCACGAGGGCGCCTCCGGGACGGGTGCAACGGGTGGCGAAACCTCCGCCGGGGCGTCTGCAGGTGAGAAAGCGGATCTGTGTGATGGGCGCTAAGGACATCGACGACATCACAAGCGGAAAGCGGCGTGGGCGTGCGGCAGACTCGGCGGCCAGACACAGGCCGTCGCTTCATGCTGCGGGCCACTTGTTTGTTGGATTTGTTCGGGGCAAGCCCGCTGAGCCTCGGGATTACTAAACTGATCTTGTGTAAGCACCGCCCCGAGGTTTGTCCAACCTGGGGGCTCCCTGCCTCCCTCTGCCGCCTGCCCGTGACGGCGCAATGTGAAGCACTCCCCATAGCAGCAGCTGTCTACCTTTATGTTAATACTGCGGGATGAAATTGCTCACAGAAATATTCCATCTAGCTTTCCTCGATCTCTCATGTTTGGTGTCATGTCCAAAGAAGCGGCGTGTTGCCCCCGCACTGGAGACACGCCGCCACACCGTGGGCGTGAGGTGCAGCAGGCGCTGCAGCTGTCGCGTCACCATTAGTCAGTTTTCACCGGGACTGACCATCTTGATCAACTCAAGCATGTGGTGTTGACAGTGGGAACAAAAAAAGGCATCCTTAACGGGACTGTCTTCCCGCAGCACGACTCTCATCGACTCCCCGCCAGCCACGGTGGTCTGGGCCGCCGCCTCCCGCGTCTTCCCGCCCCTGGCCGCGATAGATTACGGGAATGTACTGGAATTCCCGGAGCAAGGCACTGACGCTGTCCCAAACATGCTGGTTTGTAGGATACTCACCACAAGCGTTCTCCGAGACGCGGGTCACGCCCGCGCCGCCAGCAGCTCGGCTTTCACAGTCAGCAATCTCCAGCAGGCACTGGTTGTTGTAGGTCTTGCCGTCACTGCCGCAGACGGGAAGGAAGATGCGGGTGCACTGCTTCGAGCACGAGGGCGCCTCCGGGACGGGTACAACGGGTGGCGAAACCTCCGCCGGTGCGTCTGCAGGTGAGAAAGCGGATCTGTGTGATGGGCGCTAAGGACATCGATTATATCACAAGCGGAAAGCGGCGTGGGCGTGCGGCAGACTCGGCGGCCAGACACAGGCCGTCACTTCATGCTGCGGGCCACTTGTTTGTCGGGTTTGTTCGGGGCAAGCCCGCTGAGCCTCGGGATTACTAAACTGATCTTGTGTAAGCACCGCCCCGAGGTTTGTCCAACCACCACCACCCTGGGGCTCCCTGCCTCCCTCTGCCGCCTGCCCGTGACGGCGCAATGTGAAGCACTCCCCATAGCAGCAGCTGTCTACCTTTATGTTAATACTGCGGGATGAAATTGCTCACAGAAATATTCCATCTAGCTTTTCTTGATCTCTCATATTTGGTGTCATGTCCAAAGAAGCGGCGTGTTGCCCCCGCACTGGAGACACGCCGCCACACCGTGGGCGTGAGGTGCAGCAGGCGCTGCAGCTGTCGCGTCACCGCCAGTCAGTTTTCACCGGGACTGACCATCTTGATCAACTCAAGCATGTGGTGTTGACAGTGGGAACAAAAAAAGGCATCCTTAACGGGACTGTCTTCCCGCAGCACGACTCTCATCGACTCCCCGCCAGCCACGGCGATCTGGGCCGCCGCCTCCCGCGACTTCCCGCCCCTGGCCGCGATAGAGTACGGAAATGTACTGGAATTCTTGGAGCAAGGCACTCACGCTGTCCCAAACATGCTGGTTTGTAGGATACTCACCACAAGCGTTCTCCGAGACGCGGGTCACGCCCGCGCCGCCAGCAGCTCGGCTTTCACAGTCAGCAATCTCCAGCAGGCACTGGTTGTTGTAGGTCTTGCCGTCACTGCCGCAGACGGGAAGGAAGATGCGGGTGCACTGCTTCGAGCAAGAAGGGGCCTCCGGGGTGGGCACAGCGGGCGACGCCTCCGTCGTGGCTCCTGCAGATTGAAAAACACCCGTATGACAACGTCGACGAGACCCTGTTGTGGGTGATCAACAGAGCACCAGCATCCTCCCTCTCTCCTCCACGGGCCACGTCGCTGTGAGTGTCGCGGTGCAAGCTGTGCTGCACCACATCGTCCGCCCCGCGCGGTGCACACTGCTTCCTCCCCTGCCAGTCATGGCGGAGGCAGCGCCGTGTGGGAGGAGTCAGCATCTTTACCATCCTACGTCTTTCACTTCAAATAAATTTGCGTAACTCATCACAAACAATCTCGTTGTGAGCAACAGTTGTGTTGCCTCCTCTAGCCACACCCTGCTGGCGGCTGCCTCGCCGTGCTGGAGGACACCACACTTTTGACCCTAGACTTCAACACAGTTCATTAACGCTCACTCACCACACGGGCCCTCCGCGACGACAATGACGCTCCCGCCGCCCGCGGCTCTGCTCTCACAGTCCGCCACCTCCAGCAGGCACACGTTCTCGTAGGTTTCGCCGTCGCTGCCGCAGACGGGGAAGGAAATGCGGGTGCACTTCTGCGAGCACGTGGGCACCGGGGGGGCGGGCTCCTTTATCGTGGCTTCTGAAAGTCATAAAAGTTATTAGTAAAATACAATTAAATAAGAAATAATTACAAATTAAAATTAATGCGATGCACACACCTCCCTGATGTGGCGAGGCACAGAATAATTCGGTACTTTTCTACAGTGAGGAGACGCGCTGCCGCAGAGCAAACTGACGCCCGCCACTCGCCGAGACGTCACACCATCTCATGTCCAGCATGCAGCGCGGCGCGGCGCGGGCGCGGCACTAGTTGCCGAGAGTCTAGATTTGGCAAGAATGACCTCGGAAAATCACGACAAATTGTGCGGCACAACTCATGCGCATCCGTGAAGAGAAAGGAAAAGTTTTATCGCCGTAACTTGGAGACGAAATCACTCGCCTGAATTTATGTTTAAAGCAGTTTTTCTGATGAACGACCGTGAAGCAACTCCACCCCGCGCCACCTGCTGCGGCGCCAACACCCTCACGAGTTTGAAGGGTTCGCTTGGCCAGCAGGAGTTGGCCTGATGAGTGCGGGGGCGAGCCTAGTGAGCGTCACTGCGCTGCCACACCTTGGAAATTCACTAAAGAAATGTGTTTCATTCATAACTTTAAATATTTGTAACTTTTGTTGAATTTCCGAGCTTTCCATTTATTTGGTTCGGGAATTAAAGCGTTTGTTGTGATCCCTGAACAGCAGTGCAGGTGCAGCGGTGAGGGCACGAGGCGGGGCAGGGGGCCAGGCACCTGCTCCTCGTTAACAGGCGTGTACTTGTGTTTTTATGAGAAGCAGCGCCGCCCGCGCCGCGCCACACGGCCACTGCACCAGCCGCTCGGCAACACCAGTTTTCAGAACCGTTTCAGGACTTAATGTTGCCGGCTTTGTTTTTATGACTTTTTTACGAGTTTTGATCAAAGTTTCAAAGTAAAAAGTCGCCCACTGAACGTGTGGTGAAGCGAGTGCATTCTTGGCTGACAACCCCAGTGGTCCCCATTACCCACCCGCTCCCAGCCACTCCCCTCCCACACCCTGTTCCCGTGCCATCAGCTCACTCACCACACGCGCTCTCTGAGGCGAGGGTCACGCCCGCGCCGCCAGCAGCTCGGCTTTCACAGTCAGCAATCTCCAGCAGGCACTGGTTGTTGTAGGTTTTGCCGTCACTGCCGCAGACGGGGAGGAAGATGCGGGTGCACTGCTTCGAGCACGAGGGCGCCTCCGGGACGGGTGCAACGGGTGGCGAAACCTCCGCCGGGGCGTCTGCAGGTGAGAAAGCGGATCTGTGTGATGGGCGCTAAGAACATCGACGACATCACAAGCGGAAAGCGGCGTGGGCGTGCGGCAGACTCGGCGGTCAGACACAGCTTTTTCCTGGACATTTCACATGTGCCTGCTTCTTCCCGCCTCAGGCCGCGATAGTTCCATGGTTACATAGATACACAGGCCACAACAAATCTTGCTGTCCTTCCGAGGTGACTTGAGCTAGGATTTCTTTGGTGTTAGTAAAAGAAAAGGACAGCAAAGTAGAAGGCTCTCTCCCCACCCTCCACGTCCTCCGCCACAACCTGTATAGGAAAGAGGTCGGAAATGAATACCTGACGGGGTTGAAGAAGTAATAACCCGAAGGAAATTTTTAGGGAAAGAATGAAAATAAATGAAATGAGGTGCCACCACTTCCTGAAGGCAAGAAGGTTAATCCCTAACAAACACTGACAACCGCGGATTTCAGGCGAACTGTTTATCAAGATGGCGTTTAAAAGTCTGTGGTGTTGCAGTCTATCACGTCTCGAGGAAGTCCGTTCCATAAGTTGACGACTCGATTGAAAAAGAAGTTTTTTGATTCATGGGAATTGAAGGATTTCCCATTTGAAAATTCTTTTGTGAAATACTTACTGCAGTCCATGCTAATAATGCCTTTGATGATTTTAAACACTTATTAAGTCGCCTCTTGGTCATTTAGTTAATAGAAACTGATTTAATTCTCTAAGTAAGTCGCTTTTCGTATAATTTGTTTCTTTCATTTGGTACAATTATTTTTACTCTACGTTGAACTTGTTTTAGTTTACCTGTGTCTTTCATGTAGAAGGGACACGTGCTTGAACGCAGTATTCCAAAGAGAGACGTACCAAGGAGTTATACTCGTAGGAAGTGAAGATCGTACCTTTAGATTTATATTCAAATGTTCTAATGATCAAGGCAATTATAATTATTTTTTGCTTTCTTTACATTTTCTGAATATTAGTGGCTAGGTTTTAGGTTGATCGATATTGTTGCTCATGTATCAGTTTCGCTGTTTGCACTGTTAAGCTGCCTGCCATTCATAATATACTTTGATTTTTCGTTTCGATACCCTGTGTGAGGCACTTCATACTTTTGCGCATTAAAACTCATTTGCCAGGTTTGCCCGCACTCCGACAACTTGTCCAGATTGTTCTGCATTTCTTTTACTTGTCCATTAGAGACTACGGTATTCGTTATTTTGGTGTCATCAGCAAACTTACATATTATATCGGTAACACCCTCATCTGTGTCGTTTATACAAACAAGGAAGAGAACAGGTTGTAAAACTGACCCCTGTGCACCACGCTGGTTACGTTAGTCCAATTGAATACTTTGTATCCAATTGGTTATTCAACCAATTTTCTACCCATCTCAGCGCGCCGGCTTGGAAACCATGATTTTATTTAGTTAGTGCCCCAAACATGCTGGTTTGTAGGATACTCACCACACGCGCTCTCTGAGGCGAGGGTCACGCCCGCGCCGCCAGCAGCTCTGCTCTCACAGTCAGCAATCTCCAGCAGGCACTGGTTGTTGTAGGTCTTGCCGTCACTGCCGCAGACGGGGAGGAAGATACGGGTGCAC
>NC_087179.1:13574379-13579379 GCF_035594125.1 Scylla paramamosain | reverse complement strand
CACTTAGTGACTTCGCGTTCGTCTCTCTCTCTCTCTCTCTCTCTCTCTCTCTCTCTCTCTCTCTCTCTCTCTCTCTCTCCTCTCTCTCTCCTCTCTCTCTCTCTCTCTCTCTCTCTCTCTCTCTCTCTCTCTCTTTGTTAATTGAGGAACAAGAGGGGCAGGTGTAAAGTACTTCCGGCTTCGACTAATTAGGAGACAGGTGGAGGAATGAGAGAGAGAGAGAGAGAGAGAGAGAGAGAGAGAGAGAGAGAGAGAGAGAGAGAGAGAGAGAGAGAGAAGAGGAAACGACAGACGAGAAATGACAGGAAATGAATAAAAATACTCGTAATGAACACACACACACACACACACACACACACACACACACACACACACACACACACACACACACACACACACACACACACACACACACACACACACACACACACACACACACACACACACGTACCGCAGGGCCCCATGTAGGAGGCGCTGAGGGTTGGCTTGCTGCACGCCCACCATGGACAGCGAGCAAGGGTTGGTGTAGGTGACCCCATCGCTGCCACAGACGGGCGTGTAGTCAAAGGGACAGAACTCAGGGCAGCTGGGTTTACTTCCTCCTTCAGCGCCTCCTCCGTTTACTAGATTGGTCTCTTGCGTTGCTGTCTGTCCTGTGGAAGGTTGTAGGGGTTAAGGTTGTGGAGGAGTGGACTAGGAGGAAGAGATGAGTAGAGATAAGAAAAGGAAGACAATTATTCTCTTCTCATTGTTCCTCCTCCTCCTCCTCCTCCTCCTTAGGGAAGAAGAGGGGGAGCAGGAGGAAATAGAAGAGGAAGAAGAAAGGGAGAAGAGAATGTTCTTGTTGGGTTAGCAGATAGAGACGAAGTAAACAGATAAATAAGTAAAAGGGAAGAAAGTGAAAGGAAAGACAATTACATAATATCACAATAGCTGAGATCATCCTTACTTACAACCGTTTTCTTACATGATTTAGTTTTCTATGATAATCTCTCAAAGGGTAACTAATATAATAGCTACTTAGATTACTACCTACATTGTAGATTGTTATAAAGCATTGAGGAACCCGTATTCTCTCTCTCTCTCTCTCTCTCTCTCTCTCTCTCTCCTCTCTCTCTCTCTCTCTCTCTCTCTCTCTCTCTCTCTCTCTCTCTCTCTCTCTCTCTCTCTGTTATATGTATGACATAACGATATTATTTCTTACATTCTAAATTACATCTTTCTTTCACTCATTCCCTCACTTATTGACCTCTTCATTCATTGCTCTTCGTATAGAAAAAGACACACAAAAAAAAAAAAAATCACCAAAAATGTACTTACTTTTTGCGCGACTTTCGAAAGATACGACTCCTCCATGCGCAGGCAATGTAAACAAACCGACAACCACCATCACCGCTGCCGCCACTTGCTTGTTCCCTCCCATGGCTGATGTTGTGACGTTCCTCTCCCTTCTCCTTGTCTCCTGAGGCCACCTGCGGGAGTAACGGTGAGGGAGGTGATGGAAGAGAGAGAGAGAGAGAGAGAGGAATATTAAGCAAGTGAGAGGGAGGAAGATATATGTAAAGGAGAGCAAGGATGAAAGGATAAGGGTGAAGGTGAGTGTACTGGAGGGAGAGGAAGATGCGCTGGAGGTGAGAGAGAGAGGGTGAGAGGTGAGGGAGAGTTTGGAAAGCAGGTGTGATAGAAATGTTTTGAAATTAGAAAGAAGAAGAAAAGTAAAGTTGAAATATAGAACAAGAAAAGGAAGAAAGCAATAAGAACAGGAGGATAAGGAAGAAGAGAAATTATAGGAGTGGTCGAGATGGGAGAGAATGGGGAGTGGAGAGAGGGAGTTAGGGGGAGGAGCGGAGAGAGGGAGAGAAGGAGTGGCTGAAGAGGAGACAAGGGGAGAGAGAGAGAGAGAGAGAGAGAGAGAGAGAGAGAGAGAGAGAGAGAGAGAGAGAGAGAGAGAGAAGGTGGATGGGGGAATGAAAGCTAGACAGGTGATAATATTTGCCAGTGATGTCAGATGTCGCGCGTGTAGAGAGAGAGAGAGAGAGAGAGAGAGAGAGAGAGAGAGAGAGAGAGAGAGAGAGAGAGAGAGCGTCCTTCAAAGAGAGCAAAAAAGAACAAAACAGGAAAGGCTTAAGAAAGGTCGAGGATAACACTACTACTACTACTACTACTACTACTACTACTACTACTACTACTACTACTACTACTACTACTACTACTACCACCACTAGTACTACTATTACTACTACTACTATTACTACTACTACTACTACTACTACTACTAACACCACAACAACAACAACTACTATTACTACTACTACTACTACTGCTACTACTACTACTACTACTACTACTACTACTACTACTACTACTACTACTACTACTACTACTACTACTACTACTACTACCACCACCATTACCAGCTCCGCAACAACAATGACAGCAACTACTACTACTACTACTACTACTACTACTACTACTACTACTACTACTAATAATAATAATAATAATAATAATAATAATAATATCTCTACTACTATTGCACTATTGCTTCTACTACTAATATTACTTCTTTCCCCCCCCCACACACACACACTGAACACAGAACCAGTCAAAAATACCCTTTAGTGACCAACCTTGAAAACTTGAAAATTTGCCGCCGGGAGCCAGACACTTGCAACTTATCACCCAATCAGGAGGAGGAGGAGGAGGAGGAGGAGGAGGAGGAGGAGGAGGAGGAGGAATGCAGAGAGGGAATGAGGGATGAGGGTAGGTAAGCAACGTGTTAAGAATAGAAAGAGGAAACGGTAAAGGAAGGAAGAAAGAAGAATGCAAGGAGGAAGAGGAGGAAAATTAGAACAGGGAAAGAAAATTAGTAGTAGGAGGAGGAGGGAAAAAAATGTATGAGTAAAGTATGAAGGAAGAAAGTGAAAGTGAAATAGAAAATGAAAAAGTGAAGATCTTTTTTTTTTCTTATTTTGTTCTCATTTTTCAAGTTGGTTTACATATTTTTACTTGTTTATTTTTCATATTGTTGTTTACATGATTGCTTGTTTCATGTTTGGCTTGCATTGATGTGTGTGTTATGCTTACAATGCCTTCTGTTACGTTTTGCCACACACACACACACACACACACACACACACACACACACACACACACACACACACACACACACACACACACACACACACACACACACACACACACACACACGTACACCCGCCGGTTTGACCATACCCAGGCAAAAACAGTATCCCAACATCCTTCTCCTCCTCCTCCTCCTCCTCCTCCTCCTCCTCCTCCTCCTCCTCCTCCTCCTCCTCCTCCTAATGTACAATTTCAAAACCCACCTGGCGACATTCCTCATAGACACCCTCAGTTTTTCATTAATTATTTGAAGTATCGCCTTTTCTTTCAATCAGGATTTATCACAGATTTTAACTACCTACGTTTTCTCTCCCACGTGTTGCCACAAGCTGCTTTTTTTTTCTTCTTCTTTTTCTCTTTCTTACATATATATTTCTTTCATCATATTTTATGTCGTAACGGTATTTTTATTTATTTATTTGTTTTTTTATGCATTCTCATACTTTTATTTGTTCATTTCATTAGTTTTAAGATTTTGTTAGATTTTGTTTTCTTCAGAATAACCTCTCTCTCTCTCTCTCTCTCTCTCTCTCTCTCTCTCTCTCTCTCTCTCTCTCTCTCTCTCTCTCTCTCTCTCTCTCTCTCTCTCTCTCTCTCTCTCTCTCTCTCTCTCCCTATGGCCAGTGACCTTCTCCCTTCCCCCTACCCCGTGATAGAGCAGAGAATGGGTTATCAGAATAAGCTCCCGTGAAAACCCACATTATATGGAACAGAAAGGGGATATAACAAGGAGAGAATAAGGGCGTGAGGGATGTGACAGGGATAGTGTTGACAAGATTCTTAGGGTTAGCAATTAGGACAGCACTAGAAGTAATGGGATGAAGAGAGAAATGGACAATTAGACTGTTAGATAAGTGGAATAGACTCAGTAATCAGGGTGTCGGTGAAGAGTCAATATTAGATGATTAGATGAGTTTATGAATATAGGTGGGTATTTAGAAGTGGGCGTGTTTAGTACAGGGATTGCCACGTGTAGGCCTGATGGCTTCTTGCAGCTTCCCTTATGTTAACAAGATGGAAAAAAAAAAAAAAAAATATAGAAAATAAAGAAATTACATACAATCATATACGAAAAAAAACAGGAATACACAGGTTGCAATGAAGGTACCTGATAAATTACACACTACAACTGGTAATCTGTGTGTGGAGGAACAGGACAGAAAAGTGCAAGGATTTTTCCCGCCCACCTCCCCCTCTTGTCTACCTGAAAGTAACAGTTAAGAGAGAAAAAAGAAAAAAAAAGAAAAATAGTCCAAGAGGGGAGATGGTGAAGGGGAGAGGGAAGGGAGAAGGGGTTAATAAAGGTGGGGGGAGGAAAGGGGGGATGTTTGCACTCTATATGGTGAAAGGGAACAAAGGGAACGTAGAGGTGGGGGGGGGGGTGTCATGGTGTGTTATGAGAGTCACCATGATTCTCTCTCTCTCTCTCTCTCTCTCTCTCTCTCTCTCTCTCTCTCTCTCTCTCTCTCTCTCTCTCTCTCTCTCTCTGACGTATGTTGAAAGATGTTAATTTATTTACAATTTTTATCTTTTCCCACTTTTACTGTTGTTGTTGTTGTTGTTGTTGTTGTTGTTGTTGTTCTCCGTCACTTTCTTTGTTGTTTCGTTACTTTCACTTCTTAAAATCGATATCCTCATGTTTTTTTTTCCTTTATTTATTTTTTTTTATGTTTTCTCCTTTCCTTTATTATTCGTTTGTGTTTTTCTCTTTTTTTTTCTTCCTTTCTCTTTTAGTTCTCACATATTTACATTACATCATTTCTCTCCCTCCCACGTGACACCTTTTTTTCTTTCTTTCTTTCTTCCTTTCTTCCTTTCTTTCTTTCTTTTACAATATCCGTCATCACGTATTCCTT
>NC_087179.1:13539379-13566879 GCF_035594125.1 Scylla paramamosain | reverse complement strand
ACCTGTCTGAGAAATTATAGTTTGGCTGAGATTAAAAAATTATAAGATAAAGTTTACCAGACCTTGAGAAAGAATAAAATAGTTAATCTCAGTTTAGGAGATAAGAGTTTACCTGACTTACATAAATTATAAGATGGAGTTTACCTGAGCATGAGATGTGATAAGATAGTTTACCTGAGCTCGAGAGATAAGAGTTTACCTGAGTTTGATAATAGAATTTACCTGAGCTGGTTTAGTAATGTAAGGTGAAGGTGTGATGATTAAACAGGTAGGAAAGGTCAGTGCAGGTTGTATAATCACTTTGTATTACTGTCACTTTTAACAATCGATTGCTGAAATGGTCGGCAATTGAACAGAGGCGGAATCTAGGATGGTGCTCTGGAGCGTAAAATTAGTGTTTTTTTTTTTTGTTTTTATCATTTACCATTGTTTAGATTTTATTTTTTATTGATTTTTATTTATATATTTATTTTACTTTATTTATTTCATTTATATATTTATGCATTCTATTTTTCTTTATCTTTACTTTTTTTTATTTAGTTGTTTATTTATCTATTTATTTATTTGTTTATTTCATTTATTTTCTTTCTTTTCTTTTTTTTCCTTTCTTAACCGATTAATTCCCAGAAATCTTCGTTTTTCTTTGCGTTAACTTGCTCCTTATCTTGCAGACATTCTAATATCGAAAGTTTCACCCCGCGACTGTATAACATTTTGCCGTTCTACTGTTCATTATGTTTATTTATTCAGCTCATATTTGCTTTTGTACATCAACACACTCGGTACAGATTAAACATTTACTCATCGTTGCTTCTTTCTTTACTGACCAAAACCTTATCTAACTCAATCTTAGCTCTTTTTTTTTTCCCCCGTCAATTGATTTTCCCCTTCACACTCACTCAGGTTTGATTTTCTTGCATTTAACTTTTTTTTTTCCTTTTCTTTCCCTTGTTTTACTTTCTTGCATTTAACCACTTTTTTCCTTCTTTTCCTTGTTTTCCTTTCGTGCATTTTAAATCCCTTTTTTTCCTTATCTTTTCCTTGTTTTACTTTCTAGCATTTAACCCTTTTTTCCTTCTCCTTTTCCCCTCAGATCACTCTCTTCACACCCATTTAGGTTTCATTTGCTTTCTGTAATATTATGTATGTCTCTGTATTGTGTTTATTTATTAGAATAGATAGTAGATAGATTAATAGTGAAGTACAAAATTTTAGGGAGGTATGTAGATTTTATTTATTTTTTTCTTTCTCTTTTTCTTGTTTATCTTTTGTTTATGTGTTTTTATTTTTTGTATTACCGGTAGTCTTTATTCTAAGTAGCTTTCTTTTTTCTTATCTGTGTTTTTCTATATATTTTTCCTTTATTATCTTTCTATTATCGCTTCTTTATTCACAACCTTGATTATGTTTTCTTTATCTCTTATCTTTAACTCTTACTTATTTTTTTTATTTCCTTATCCTATCTTTTATTTATTATCTTTACCTGTATTATCTCCTCTTCATCCATTATCTTTCGCTCTACTGTGTCTCATTATTTTTTTTTCATCTCCCTTTACCTCTTATCTTTCCATCTCATCGTCTCACATTCAATTATTATCATTTTTTTTTTTCAGTCTTATCTCCACGTCTCTATTGTTCTTTATCAACCTCACCTTTGCAATCTAACCTTACCCTTTTCTCTCACCTACGCAAGTTTATTTTTTTATTTCCCCTCACACTCACACACCCACTGACACACACACACACATGTTTTCCTTCCGTTATGAACCACAATAAAAGACCAGTGTGTGTGTGTGTTTTTTTTTTTTTTCCCCTCCTTCAGGACATATACAAGCCTGGATTCCGCGTTTGTTTTTCGCTTATACCGTTTCATTTAACCTTCCGTTGCTTTTAATGTGTTTTGTTTTCATGTTGGCTGTTTGGATTTGTTTATGTGTTTGTTTTGTTTCGTTTGTTTGTTTGCTTGTTTGTTTTGATTTACTTTACTGATGTGGTTGGTGTGTGACGAGAGAGAGAGAGAGAGAGAGAGAGAGAGAGAGAGAGAGAGAGAGAGAGAGAGAGAGAGAGAGAGAGAGAGAGAGAGAGAGAGAGAAGGGGGCGGATAAGTACGTGTATAAGTAAAAGAAGTTAAGTAAATAAGTAAGTAATGTAGGTAAAACAAACAGGTAGATAATTTAAGTAGGCAGGTAGGAAATTCATCGACTACCTTACTTATTTTTAACTTTTCCTAATAAATTTCTCAGCGCAGTAATTGAACAAACATTTTCTTCCCTCATTTTTGTACCCGTGACCAATTTACTCCCACACACACATGAAGATGCTAATAATAAATAATTAAACAATAAATAACTTACTAAAATATTAACTCGGTGCACTTGTTCGTAATTCCTTGAGTCTCCCCTTGACCTGACATGACCCAAATGTTGAAGCAAAGATAACTTCTTCTTTTCCTCCTCCTCCTCCTCCTCCTCCATTTATCGTTCAAATTGTTTCTCAGCAATAATTGTTTTTGCCTCATCATTCTCTCTCTCTCTCTCTCTCTCTCTCTCTCTCTCTCTCTCTCTCTCTCTCTCTCTCTCTCTCTCTCTCTCTCTCTCTCTCTCTCTCTCTCTCATGATTAAGCGTTCTAAGGTGACTCTCCTTTTTTTTTTTCCCCTTTGCCTTATTATCATTATTAGTTTATTTTTTTCTCCCACCTCTTTCGTCCTTTATTTCTTACTTTCATTTCAGTGTCTTATCTTTATTTTATTTTTTTCCACATTTCTTGTTATCTTTTACTTTTCCGTTTTCTTTTCTTTCGTCCTTTTACACTCTTTCATTTTTTCTCTTTTCTGTGTTGTATTCTTTATTCATTTTTTTTACTCCTCTCTCTCTTTTCCTTTTTCCAGTTTTTTTTTTTTAATAATTTGACCATCCATCTTTTTTTTTTCCTTCGTTATACCTTTTATTTTTTTCTTTTAATGCTTCATTCGTTCATTCATTCATTCATTCATTTGTTTATTTATTCCTACGTTAGTTCATTCATTCATTCATTCATATCTTCTTCCGCCTTCAGTACCACCATCACCATTCACGCATGTCTTACAAAATTTAAGTATAAAATCAAACACAAAAAAAAAAAAAAATAAATAAATAAATAAATAAATAAATAAAAATAAACAAATAAATAAATAAATAAATAAATAAACTTCACATATATTCCTATTATTCTTTCTTTTTCCTCCTCGTCCTTCCTTGTGTCTCTTTCTTTTTTCCTTTTAATCTTTCCTAACACTATTAATACCAATAACCTTGACTCAGTATGAGAAGTGGAGGAAGGGAGGGACGGAGGAAGGGAGGGATGGAGAGAAGGGAGGGAAATGCCTTTTACTTGGCCTGCTGAAGGAGAGAAGAGAGAGAGAAAGGCAGGGAGGAAGAGGAGGATGTTTGAAAAGAGACAAAAGAAGAGAAGGAAGGAGAATAATAGGCAGGGAGAGAGAGAGAGAGATGAAGATAAGAGAAACAGAAAGGGAAAGAGACAGGAAGTGAGAGAGAGGGAGAGAAAGCAGAGATAGCAATGAAAAAAGGAGAAAGCGGAAGTGAGGAAAGGAAGAGAGGATGGTAAGGAGAAAGAGAGAAATAAATAAAGGGAGAGAGAAAGAGTTAGGAATGGGGAGTGAAAGAGAAGAAGAAAGAGGGAGAGAGAGAAAGATAAGCAGGTAAACAAGGAGGAAAGGGATAAGGAAAAAGAAGAAACAGATAGGCAGATTGAAAGGGAGGGAAAGAAGGATAAAGAAGAATAAAAAGGAGAAGGCGAAGAAGAAAGAATCAGAGAAGGGAAAAGAGATAGAACAAGAAAAGGCAAAAAAAAAAAAAAAAACACAAATTGAAAGATCAGGAAAGAAGGATAGAGAAGAAGAAGAAGAAGAAGAAGGAGAAAGAAACAGAGAGAGAGAAGAAATAGAAACTAGAAGCAGAAGAAACAAGAACCACATTGAAAGAGAAGGAAAGAAGAATAGAGAAGAAGGAAAAGAAAGCAGAGATGGAAGAAGAAGAAGAAGAAGAAGAAGAAGAAGCAATAACAGAAGAAATAAGAATCAAATTGAAAGAGAAGGAAGGCAGACAAGAAACAGACAGACAGGCAAAGAGGCAAGCAAGTTTTTGTGTCTTAAGTTGAACCCCAAGTAGTGGATGCATTCCGGCTGCGTGTGAGGGGAGGAGGTGTGGCATTGTGCAACCACCTGCGTGCCCCTAACCTGACCTGATACGGTGGTGCAGATAGAACGTCTCTGCTCCAATAAGGAAGGTGGATGCTGTAGAGTGATGTGATTGTGTGTGTGTGTGTGTGTGTGTGTGTGTGTGTGTGTGTGTTTTGCCCGGGGTGTGGGTGTGGGTGTGGTTGTGGTGGTGTGTTTTTTTGTTTAATTTATTTGTTTATTAATTGATTTATTTTTTTGTTTAGTTATTGTATTCGTTTGTTTATTTTGTGTTGTGTGGATTTTTTTTTCTTACATGATGAAAGTAGTATTGATAGTAGTAGTAGTAGTAGTAGTAGTAGTAGTAGTAGTAGTAGTAGTAGTAGTAAAAGAAACAACACTTTATAATTCTACAAGCGCAACACACACACACACACACACACACACACACACACACACACACACACACACACACACACACACACACACACACACACACACACACACACACACACACACACACACACACACACACACACACACACACACACACACATGAAGAAAAGAAAAAAAAGAATTGAAACACTTGAGTGGAAACAACCTCTAAAGAATTTTCCTCTGCATTCCTGAAAAGAGAGAGAGAGAGAGAGAGAGAGAGAGAGAGAGAGAGAGAGAGAGAGAGAGAGAGAGAGAGAGAGAGAGAGAGAGAGGGTGGGGGGGAGGGGGGGGAAGAGAGTAAAAGGTGAAGGAAACGAGTATTCAAATAACAGCGGCACAGAAATGAAAAATAAAGTATGAACGAGAGAGAGAAAAGAGAAAATAAGAAAATGAATGAAGAGAAACAGGAAGGAAATGAAAACAAGTTGAAGAAAATAGATAGATAGATAGATAGATAGAGAGAGAGAGAGAGAGAGAGAGAGAGAGAGAGAGAGAGAGAGAGAGAGAGAGAGAGAGAGAGAGAGAGAGAGAGAGAGAGAGAGAGAGAAAATATGCTGCAAAAAAATAAAATCATTGGTGCAAAAGATGAAGAAAAAAAGAAAAAAAAAGGTGAAATAACAAAAGTAAATATATTGAAAGTTTAATTCACAAGACAAAGATGCTGCTGTCTTTGTTTGAAGGTGAGGAAGAAGAGGAGGAGGAGGAGGAAGAGGAGGAAGAGGGGGAGGGAAACATAACAGAGGAAGAGAAAGAAGAGGAGGAGGAGCAGGAAACACTTTTATGACGAAGAACATGGAAAGTTTTATAAAGGAAAGAAGGAAAGAACGAAGGAAGGAAGGAAACAAGAAGGGAAGAAGGAAATGGAAGAACGAACATAACGTAGGAAGAGGAGGAGGAGGAGGAGGAGGAGGAGAAAGAAACAAAGAATGAGAAATATAGAAAAAAATATAAGCAATCCCATTAAAAGGCATTCGATTCCTTATACTTTCAAGAAATACCCTTAAAAAGTATTCAGGTTTCATTTACCTATAAGCAATCTAAAAAGAAGAAAAGAAAGAAAAAGAAAACGGTATTTGGTCTTATTTACTCTCTCTCTCTCTCTCTCTCTCTCTCTCTCTCTCTCTCTCTCTCTCTCTCTCTCTCTCTCTCTCTCTCTCTCTCTCTCTCTCTCTCTCTCTCTCTCTCTCTCTCTCTCTCTCTCCCCAGGATAGAAAAAAAAAACTTGTAACTAAGAAATCTTGAACCTGTTTTCAGAATACCAGATTGAGGAAAAGAAGAGGAGGAGGAGGAGGAGGAGGAGGAGGTGACCTGGAGGAGAATGTAAGGAGGAGGAGGTGATGGTGGTGGTGTTAGTAACTCGATTTTGGGATTGGCTGAGATGAATATTTGTTAGCAGTGTAACCTCTCTCTCTCTCTCTCTCTCTCTCTCTCTCTCTCTCTCTCTCTCTCTCTCTCTCTCTCTCTCTCTCTCTCTCTCTCTCTCTCTCTCTCTCTCTCTCTCTCTGCAAGCATCACGACCTTTTTAAATCATGACTTTTCCTCCTCCTCCTCTTCCTCTTCCTTATGCAACCTTCGTCACGGCTTAAAATCACCATTCCTTCTTTCTTTGCTTTCTTCTCTTCCTTCCTTCCTTCCTTCCTTCCTTTTTTTTTTTCTTCCCTTCCCTTTTACTTCCGTACCTTTGAACCACTGGACCATAACACGTCTTCCTCCTCCTCCTCCTCCTCCTCCTCCTCCTCCTCCTCCTCGTCTGATCCCTCAAGTAAAAAGTAATTGGTTTAACTCTCCTCTTGTTTATTTTTTTATTTATTTTTTTATTAATTTCCCTTTTATAAGTGTCTCATTCTCAAGGATATCAAGGTTTTCACTATGAAATGGTGATAGTAGTGGTGGTGATAGTGGTGGTAGTGGTGGTGGTAGTAGTGGTGGTGGTAGTAGTAGTAGTGGTAATGGTGGTGGTAGTGGTGGTGGTGGTGGTGGTGGTGGCACTTTAATGTTTCGTTGTTGTTGTTGTTGTTGTTGTTGTTGTTGTTGTTACTGTGGTAGTAGTAGTAGTTGTTATTGTTATTGTTGTTGTTGTTGTTGTTGTTGTTGTTGTTGTTGTTGTTGTTGTTAATGTGGTGGTAGTAGTAGTAGTAGTTGTTGTTGTTGTTGTTGTTGTAATTTTGTGGTGGTGGTGGTGGTGTGGGAGGAGGCGAAGGTGATGTAATGGTGTATGTTTGTAAGGTCAGTGGTTTGTTTGGTCTACGTACGTACACCACCATTACACACACACACACACACACACACACACACACACACACACACACACACACAGCCAGACACAGACACGTCCCATAAACCCCAATTCCTCCATAATTAGCCAGTGTCTCGTTGTAACACACTTAAAAACTAACAAGTCCTTGCGTTACTCGCTGCTTTACTTAAAACGTACACTTACAATACTTAAAATACACTTGGAAATGAATCGCTCGTCTTAATTTACTAAAAAAAATAAAATAAATAACTTTTTCTCATTTTCCTTTTTTCTCATCTTTTTTTCTCATTTAATCTCCTTCATCTCTTTATTTACATACTGATAATCCTTCACTACTTCACTTTTATTTTTTGTATACTTATCATTTAATTATTAGTATCTCCTTTAAGGCCCTACTTTTATTTACTTTTCCCTATCCTCTCCTTTATCATTACTTAAATGCTTCCAGCTATTCACTAATTTACTTTCATTCTCCACTCTTAACACTTATTATTGTTTGCACACCATTTACTGTCCTACTTTTTTATGTATATCTTTTCTTTGCTGCCTTTTTTTTCTTTTTTCTTTTTTTTACGTAAGTTACAATAGGAGCACTATTTCTTTTATCCCTCTTCGTTTTCTTTCTAGTTTTCTCACAACAAAAGAAAAAAATTCAAAGAGAGCAGTCACTGATTTCCCTCCCCTCTCCTTCGTTTTCTTTCCCGTTTTCTTTATCATCCAAGTTACAAATATGGGAGAACTAATAATTATTCTCCTTCCCTGCCCTGTCATACCCTCGTTTTCTTTCGCGTTTTCTTTCCTTATCCAATAGGACGCACTAAGGTAAACAAACTCGTAAACACTTCATTGAGGTCATCTTTGTGTTGACCTAAGTTGACCATCCCTGCGTGACCTGGTGTGACCTTTTTGGGGGTGAAAGTAGCTCCAGATGATGACCACCCCTCAACATCTAAGCTTCCAGTACACGCACTCCCTCACTCATCCCTCTCACCTCTCACCTCTCTCACTCTACCCGCTTTAATACTTGCAGGGTTATTAGGTTCGCCCCGCCCTCTTCCTTGTATTGTTGTTTTGTGGGCTGGGTGTGGTGCAGAGAGAGAGAGAGAGAGAGGGGGGGGAGCTATTCTTGAACACATCAGCCTTCTCTCCCTTACAGTTATCAGGGTTCAGTGGGAGGTAAGCAGTGTTCTCAAGGCTGTTTTTTTTTTTTTTTTTTATGTATCTAGCAGTAGTTTAACAGAGATTGCAGCGTCATTAGTGTAAGGCAGCAATGTGGACCTGACTGATCGCCTCTGTGGGCTTTGAAAATTGTCCTGATGAGAAAAAAAAAAAAAAGGGTCCTTAAGAATACAGGACAATGACAGACTGATTTATTAAGTGACTGATTGATTGACTGACTGACTGGTTCGTTGCCTGCCTGGTTGTGTGCTGTGGGCGAGTGTGTGACGACTGACTAGTGCAGCTGTAACGCTTTTATTGCACATTCATTGTTCTTTGTCATAGTGATTTTTTTTTTTTACTTCATTTTAGCTTGGATGTTTCGAGTCGTTAAGAATTTTTTGTATACATTACTTTTTTTTTATTACGATATGACTCGGAAATTGTTTATCGGTGTTTGTCTGTCTGTCTGTCGGTCTGTCTGTCTGTCTGTCTGTCTTTGTCTATCTATCTATCTATCTATCTATCTATCTATCTATCTATCTGTCCATCTATCTATCTATTCATTTATCTATCTATTACGAACAAACTGACAGACTTAAACATGATACCTGACTGACAGACAAACAGACGCCAGACGGACAGAAGAAGAGAAAGTGATCCAGACAGGTATGCTTAGAGAGGAGGAGGAGGAGGAGGAGGAGGAGGAGGAGAGAGGGGAGAACAGGTAAATACTAAAGAACTCAGGTGTGTCTGTTAATCAGGTAAATACACACTCTCCCCAACGCCCCTTCTTTTTCTTTGCCAACTTGTACATTTCATTTCTCCCCATTATTCTCTCCTGTCATCACCCCCTCTCCCCCACTCCATGTCACCCGCCACTTTTTTCCCTCTCCCCTTTTATAATGCTATATGGTGTAGGTGAAAAGAGCACAAGACACAGTGGGGGGGAAAAAACTCACCTGCCTTGATATTTTTGTAGTAGTGGTGGTAGTAGTGGTAGTGGTGGTGGTGATGGTGGTGGTGGTTTGTAGAGGTGTGGTTATCAGATGTTATTACCGTTATTTTTTTCTTTTAGTTGATTATTTGTAAAGTTGTTGTCTTTGTTGTTTGTTGTTGTCTTATTTCGTTTTTTATTTTCCCCTTTGTATCTTCTTTATTCCTCCTCCTCCTCTTCCTCTTCCTCCTCCCCTCGCTCCCTTCCCCCCACCATTAACATGCTTGTGCTTATCAGTTACACACACACACACACACACACACACGCAGAGGATGACACAAATGACACACCAACACTCTGTTCTAAGTATAATAATGAAACACAACATGACATGAAGGCCACGCGGGTGCAACACACACACACACACACACATACGCAGGTGGCCTCAGCAACACATCAGTGGCGCCCTGTCCTTCACGCAACACAATACACATGGAATACACTGCGAGGGGCGAACACAAATACTAACCGAAAAGAAATACACGAATAAAAATAATTGCGTATACGGGAAAGAGAAAAATAAAAACAAAAAAAGTAAATAAATGATGAAAAAAATATATATGTAGCCTAGTAATGCTAAACAAATATAAGATGCGAATTAGTTTTTATTTATTTTTTTTCTCGTTATGTAAAAAATGTTAAAAATAAAAAGTGTGTAAATCATGAAAGAAAACAATAAATAAATATATGTAAAAAAAAATCCTATCGAATAACTAACGACATAGGATACGTTATTAACAAAAAGAAAAAAAGACACATTTTATTATTTATTAAAGTAAAAATAAAAGTAAAACAAAAAGTACGGTAACTCTAAGTATTGCCTTAAGTGCTTCAGAGGGAACAGTAGTAATGCAGAAGTAATGAAAGTAACAGACAATAAAACATGTAAACAATAATATGCGAAGTAAACAAAAAAATGTAACGCAACAGATAATGATGAAAAGAAGATTAATCATTATGTTCTACTTCATTCATTTCATTTATCTATTTTCTTCAATCGTATCGTATCAAAAATTTCAATATTTCTCTCTACCTTCTTTTCAGCTTTTTTTTTTCTGTTGCATTACAAACTTAACTTATTTACTCGTTCGATTTATTTTCAACACCTCTAATCTTTCAATATCCACTTTCGTTCAGTTCAAAGGATAAAAAAAAAAAAATTTAAAGTACCCATTTCCTGACCCATTTTTTCCCATATCACACATAAAAAGTAGAAAAAAAAAACTAACAATTTCATTTCCAGACCAAGAAAAGTGTTTACAAGTATATTGGAAGTGTGTGGTGTTGTGTTGATGGTGACACTGTTTTGGTGGTAAGTGTATTGTAGTAAGTTGCGTGTGTGTGTGTGTGTGTGTGTGTGTGTTCTGAGGTGTGTGTGTGTGTGTGTGTGTGTGTTGTGTGTGTGTGTGTGTGTGTGTGTGTGTGTGTGTGTGTGTGTGTTGGTATTCATGAGTGTTACTGTAGTATGTGTTTCTGTGTATATGTATGACCAAGTGTGTTGTATACGTAGCAGTGTTTCTGAAGAGTAGCACTGTGTTGTCTACAGAGTATTCCTTGAGTGTTTTACGGTGTTCAGGCGAGACAGGTAGAGGGATTAGCTGGAGGCCAGGTGAGTTCAGGTTAAGGTTAATTATGCTATGTTAGGTCAGGTTAGGTTAAGCCACGGTGGTGAAGCTAAGTTAGAGAGGTGGTGGTTGACTGTCTCTCACACACACTTGATATAAGAAAAGTTACATCCAAGAATGGAAAATTAAAAGTCGAGTCCATTAAATTAACAAAAAAGGAATAAAAGAACAATGGGGTTAGCTAAATTTATCAATCAAATCTCTTTTTACTTCCATCCTTCAGTTTTTCTCGTTAAAAATTCCATTAAGCTAACATTTTTTTTCTACTCAAATTTTCCCATCACGTTAATCTTTTCCTTCCAGATTTACCAGACTAGTAACTCTTTTTAACTAATTTTACGAAGCTTTTTTTCTTCTTTTCTTTCCCTTCATATACTCGTGACACTAACCTTCTCTCTCTCTCACCCAAACTCACCAAGCTAATCTTTCCTTTCTCACCAAAATTTATGCATCAAGCAAATCTTACATTTTTCCTCTGATTTACCATAAGACTCATTTTGTTTTATGATCCTGCCAGTCTTAACCACCTAAACTATGTAACCTTTCCCTGTCAGCTCTCCTCACCAGACTAACCTTTCTTACTTAAACCTAACTCTTGCTTATCCCCCAAAAAACATTCACCCATCCTTTTTTTTTTTTTTTAGATCCCTTTTAAATATAAACCTCAAAACTAATTCCCTCTTTCTCCCTAACCTAATCATCAAAAATAACCTTCATAAATCCATCCATCAAATTTACCCTTTATTTTTTTTCCCCCCATCAAATTTAAACCCAAAAATTACAAGTACCTTTCTCATTTTCCCCTTCAGACACCCAACATGACCTCATTACTCCCTCCCTCCCTCCCTCCCTCTGAGCCTCCTTCAGCGCCTTCTTCAGCGTCTCAGGCAAGGCCCATTCGCCAGCTTGTAGATGTCGTACCCAGACAGACACGCCTGCAGGGTCAGGTGGCAGTGGTTGAGGTAGGTCACCCCGTCACTGCCACACACCAGGTTTCGCGTGTTGTCCTCGCATCGCTCACACCTGCGAGGGTCCGGCTCTGGGAGGGGGAGGGGCAGGGGAGGGAGGAAGGTTAGTTGGGTTAGTGGTAGGTAGTATGAGGAGTGAGGTTAGCGGTAAAGTGTGCAAGGGAGGAGGAGGAAGAGGAGGAGGAGGAGGGTGTTAGTTAGCTTAAAAGTATGTAGTGTAAGGAGGAAGTGGATGTGAAGATTATTAGTAAATAGAATAAGAAGAAGGAGGAGGAGGTTAATGATAGGAAGTATGAGGAGGGGGAGGAAGAGGAAAGGATAAGGGATGAGTGAGGTTAGTGGTAAAATGGGAGGAGGAGGAGAAAGAGATCAGTAAATATTCGTAATGAGGAAGCAAAGAAAATAAAGACGAGGATAGAAGTAGGAAGCATGATAAGGAGGAAGACAACAAGGAGATTAATAGTACGAGGAAAGAAGAAGACAAGAACAAGAAGGGAAGAGAAGGAAGGGGAAGACAGACAGACAGCACAAGGACAAGAGAAGGAGAGGAGGAGGACGATGATAAAAAAATAAGAGACAGAGACTGAGAGCTAACGTCCAATTAGGATAAAGCTTAATTACAAGTTGTAGTACTACACAAAATTGTTAATATTAAAATCTACACTACTGGTTACTACTCTGTTATATTTAATGCGGGGAAGGCTACAAAAGAAAAAGCATTAGTAGCAGCAATAATACTCGTAGTAGTAGTAGTAGTAGTAGTAGTAGTAGTAGTAGTAGTAGTAGTAGTGGTGGTGGTGGTAGTGGCTGGCAGAGCTGTGCATTAATTAGAAGTAGATTACAAAGTGATTCGTTTGCAAGAAGCTAAAAAGGAAAACACGAAGAAGGCGAAGAAGAAAGAGGTGAAGGAAAGGATTGTATTTAATATCTATGCCATATCTCAGGCTCCGGTGCTGCGTGGGCTGTGCTAAGGCTGTGTCCGCGGCGGTGGCTGTGCAAGGTGGTGTGCTGTGGTGCTGTGGTCCTAGCGGCGTGCTGACGAGGGCCACGAGGAAGCACGTGCTGAAGCTTGAAGCGTGGCGTGCTGAGGTGCCAGGTGCTGAAGTGCTGAGGTGCTGTGGTGCTGGTGACCGCCGTGGATGAAAGTGCTGAAAGAGGTGCTTGTGGTGCTGCTACTGGTTAGGGAGGTGGTGGTGGTGGTGGTGGTGTTGCTGCTGCTGTGGTGGTGGTAGTGGTAAGCTAGTTAGCAGCTGTGCTCATGGTGGTGGTGGTGGTGGTGGTGGTGGTGGTGGTGGTGGTGCTGCGGAGGACTGGTAGCTGTGCGGTGCTGAGGCGTGGTGGTGGTGCTGTTGGTGGTGGTGGTGATGATGTTCTCACAGTGGGTTGGTGGAAGGGATGGAGAGGCGGGGGGGGGACCTCAGTGCCCTGTGCGTGGCGAGAAATGACCATTGAATGAAAGCAGCTGAGATACAAACAGATTGCCGCAAACTGAAGCTTAACAGAACATTGGCTACAAGTGAAAACAACGTGACAAATAAAGGAAGCTTAGAAAAAATAAGTAAAAAAAAAAAAAAACATTAGCAATAAGGAAAAGTTGGAAGTCAAAGCAACAGAGATTTAAAATAGAACTTGCAATAAATAGAAGCTTAACCAAACATTGGCTGGAAGAGAATAGAGCGTTACAAATAAATGAATATATATATATATATATATATATATATATATATATATATATATATATATATATATATATATATATATATATATATATATATATATATATAGCTGGTCAAAAAAAAAGAAAAACAAATATAACAAAAGATAGGAAATAAATAACTAAATAACTTTGGCATCAACAACAGCAACAACAAACAAACAGAGTAAGAAAAAATAAGTAGATAAATAAAACAACAAACTTTGGCATTAACAACAGCAGCAACAATTCGTAACAAAATAAATAGATCAAGAAACAAAATACAGTCAAATAAATAAAGAATAAATAAACAAAATGAAATAAATAAGTAAACAAATAACAGCCATTAACAACAACACTAACAACTCTAACAACAAAACAAAATATGATAAACAAACAAATAAAATAAAATAAATAAATAAATAAATAACGCATAGATTCTAACCACCACCACCACCACCACCACCACCACTACTCACTGCAGGGTCCGTCGTACAGCTTGAGCAGGCCCTGGTTGTGGCACGTGGCGGCGTCAAAGAGGCACTTGTTGGCGTAGGTAATCCCGTCACTGCCACACATGGACGGCCCGCGCTCCCTGCACAAACGAGGCCTGCACTCCGGCTTCTCCACGAACACTGCAACGGCGCAACAAAATGTGACGCGAGGGACAGACAGGGGAGATTGACGCAAGGACATGAACTAAGCTGTGACGGGAGGGACAGACACGGGGGAGGGAGATTGACGCAAGGAGATGAACTAAGCTGTGACGGAAGGGACAGACAGGGGGAGGGAGATTGAAGCACGAAGATGATGTACCGTACCAAGATGGAAGACAACCCCTCCCCCCAGAAACCTTCCTAACCATCCAAAAAAAAAAAAAAAAATAAATAAATAAAAGAAAAAGAAAAAAAAGAAAAAGACAGGAACCTTGCCAACCATCTAACCTAACATGAACGTTCCCAGCCATAAAAAAAAAAAAAACGAACCATCCCAAACCATCCAAAAACCAAAAACCCTCAAAAAATAAAACATCCCTCCCAACTTTCCAAAAACCGCCTTTACCCTTCCAAAACATTAAACCCACAAAAACCCTCCTAAACCATCCAAAAACCACTAAAATTAACCTTCCTCCTTAACCCCAACACATCAACACATCCCCCACCCCCTATCTAGCAAAATCCGTCTCCCCCCTTCCCCAGCAGTAGTACGATTCGTAACCGTGGCTTCACATACCGCAGGGTCCGTCATGGTTGCGTCCCACCGCCGGGTCCTTGCACCTAGCCAGCAGGAGGAAGCAGTCATTGGTGTAGGTAATACCGTCAGTGCCGCACACGAGTCTCCGGGCGGTGTCGCATTGGAGGGAGCAGTCCTTGGCTGTGGAGGGCGTGGAGGTATTAATGTACAGGTGAGAGGAGGACGGGAGGGTGACGAAGAGAAGAAAAGTAGGTAGATAGATAACGAGGAAGGGAAGGGAGGATAACATGGAAGAACGGACGGGAAGAGAGGGTGATGAAGGTTGAGGGTGATGAGGGGAAGAAGGAAGGGTGACAAAGGGATAAGTGAAGGAAAGGCAGGTTGACAGGAAAGGAAGGAAGGGAGGGTTAGAAGGAAGGTAATGAGGAAGGTAGAGGAAGGAAGGAAGATAACGAGGAAGGGTGACGAAAAGGGAGGGAAGGAAGGGAAAGAGGAGGAAAGGGAAGGTAGGATGACAAACAGGGGAGGAAGGAAGGGAAGGGAGGATGACAGTGGGAAAGAAGGGACGGTTGACAAGAGGAGAAGGGAAGGGAGGAAGGAAACCAGGAAGAAACGCGGTGACTAAGGAAAGAGAATAAAGCAGTGGAAGTTTAAACGGTGAGAGAAGGAAAGAAAGCATTGGGAATTATGAATGATGAATAAAGAAGGATAACGAAAGAATGAGAAACAAAAACAAAAAGTGATACAGGAAGGAGAACGAGGGTGATAATAGGAACGAATGAAGGATGTAGTGTAAGAAAGGTGTGGGAAGGAATGAAGAAGCGAGAAGTGTAGGACGAAAAAAAAAAAGGACAGGAAATAAAAATAGTAGTAGAAGTGAAAGAAGGAAGTGAAGGAACAAAGAGAAGTAGAGGAAAGGACAAGGAGAGAGACGAACGGAGAAAGGATTTAGGAAAGCAAAGAAAAGGAAGATCAGAAGAATAAAGAGAGAGAGAGAGAGAGAGAAAAGTAACCTGTGAATAAGTGAACGGAAGGGAAATAGAGAGAAAGGGAAGAGAGGAAAGGTCGAGGATGACTTGGAGGAAAGGAAAGGAGAGGCAATCTGTTACGTACAAAGGGTGGGAAGGATGAATGGTTGCAGAGAGAGAGAGAGAGAGAGAGAGAGAGAGGGGGGGGGGGAAGGCGATGGTGCAAGTGAGTGAGTTTTGTCTGTCATGGTGAAGGACGGAAGTGCAGGGAGCGAAAAGGACATATGGAGAGAGAGAGAGAGAGAGAGAGAGAGAGAGAGAGAGAGAGAGAGAGAGAGAGAATGTGTAGTAGTAGTAGTAGTAGTAGTAGTAGTAGTAGTAGGAAGAGTAGCGGTAATAATGATAATTGTAGTAGTAGTAGCAGCAGCAGTAGTAATAACAGTAGTAGTAGTAGTACAAATAGTAATTATATAACCAACAACTGCATCCATACCACAACCCAACCTAATAAAACCCAACAACACACCATCCCACACAACACAACACACCATACAGCTCCAGAAACACACCACCACACTACACCACACAACACAGCACGACACTCACTGCAGACACCATCACTACGTTTCTCCAGGCCTGGGTAGCGGCACTTCGCCAGCTCGAGGTAGCAGTCGGAGCCGTAGGTCAGGTTGTTGGTGCCACACACGGGGCGGAACCCTCCCGTGCAGGTGTCCTCGCAGCCCTCGCTCACCACGGAGGAGGAGGCGCCGCCAGAGAACAGTGTCTGAGAGGGACGTCTTGCTCCTTTGCCGCTGAATCCCGCTGTAGGAGGAGGAGGAGGAGATGAAACTGATGAGGTAATTGAAAGAATATGAAGGAGAGGGAGTTTAGGTGACAGAAGGAAATAGGGAGGGAGGAGGTGGTAATGATGAAGTAATGGAAGGAAGAGAAAGGAGAACGAAAGAGTGGGAGTTAACAAGGTGATGGAAGGAAGGAAGGTAAAGAAGGAATATGAAAGAATAAGATTATAAAGGCTAAGAAAGGATAATAATAGAAATGGGATTTAGAAGGTGACAAAGAAGGAAGGTGAAAAAGGAATATGAAAGAGAATGAAAGAATAGAGTTATGAAGGATAATGAAGGAATGAGGAATTTAAAAAAGTGAACAGGAAGGAGAATGAAGGAAGATGACTTACAGGAAGGAATGAAGAATGCAGCGTGACTAAGGAAGGAGTAGTGAGAGTGGACGGTAAAGGAGAGGAAATGGGAATAGCAGAGGTGAATGAAGGAGGAAGTAGAGAGAAGTGAAGGAATGGACAGGGAGGGTGACTGAATGATAGATAGACAGATACAGCATTACGAAAGTGAAAGGAAGATAGAAAATGGGATAGTTTGGTCATATAGTAAGAAAACAAAAGGAACTGATTAAAACTGCTCACTGCTACTCAATCTTTTCCATAATCTCAACCAAGACTGTTTATAAAGGCCACAGAAATCTGGGTTCTCAAAAGTGTTTCTGCTTTTGATGATGTAGAAATCTTGTTAATCTGTCACTAGAACGTCCCTTAATGAAAACCCAGTGTAGCTTCAACTAGATTTATTTATTTATTTATTTATTTATTTATTTATTTATTTTATAGTGTAATGTCGGTGCGGCGAAGAAATGTCTTAATGTTTTAGAAATGCGCTGTTTTTTCATCACCACTATCATCAAAGACCACTTTTTTTTTTTTTTTTAAGGTGTTTTTTTTGCCATTGATGCTGAATACCCATCAAACTAGTAGAAGAATCATGAAAACTTGAAAAACCTAACCTCCCTTACGTACTCTTGAAAACTGCCGTGGTAAAACGCAGGAGTGTTTCGAGTCAACATCACTACGGTCCTCATACTCACCGCAAGTTCCCTCGTGGTGCAGGTCGACCTCCTCGTTGTGACACATGGCGATGGAGAGCTCACACTTGTTGTGGTAGGTGGCGCGGTCTGATCCACACACTGGGTCGTAGGTGCCCGGGCAGTCCCTGTAGCAGATGTCCCGCACCTCCTCCACCTCTGCGCGCCCCAAGGAGACAAAAGACAATGTAGAAAATGAGGTTAGTTTGATTTTTTTTTTTTTCTTTTACGTAGAAAAATGAGAAAAGAGTATATAGCAAAATTTATTTGATGGAATTTGTGTTTTTCTTTATTTTATTATTCTCTGTACTCGTTTTCTATTTATTTAATTCGTTTGCTTAGAAACAAAGAAGAGAGAGAATATAGAAAGTGAGATTAACTTAATGGTGCTCTTATTCTTTATCTTTTGTTAATTTTCTTTATTTATTTTTATTATTCAACTCATTTACCTAAGAGAGAAGAAATGAATGTACAAAACTAGCATATTTTATTTCATAGCTACAATTTCTCTTTATTCTAACTTATTTATTTTTTTCACTTTTCTTCTTGCTAGGGAAGATTAATTTGTCATGAAATCGAGACCAATAATGACAGGAGGGATACAAGAGATGCGCGACATTCCTTACGAGAGCAGACTGGACTTTTAAATGCGTTCGTTATCAGTACAGGTGGATTAAGAGGGGATCTGACAGATGTGCCTGCGCGGCGTGAGGGATACAGTCAGGTGCTGTGTCGTGCGAAATCCTTGAGCTGCGAAAATACTGGCGAGTCGACCTGCGCATGCCCATCATCGCGTCAGCACCACGACACACGGTCTGCGAGATTCTTGAGCTCCAAGGTCTCTCTCTCTCTCTCTCTCTCTCTCTCTCTCTCTCTCTCTCTCTCTCTCTCTCTCTCTCTCTCTCTCTCTCTCTCTCTCTCTCTTTTCCCACAGTCTTATATAGCGACTCTACCATGATTATTAAAACCGGTTTTGATTCATATCACTAGATGGTGTCTTCAAATCGTTACTAAATAATTTTACAGGCTAAAAAGTGATATTAGTAGCACTAATCTAGGCCTACAGAACACACGGGGCGCAAGATTCTTGAACTCTCAAGGTTTGTCTCTTCCACAGCTTTATAAAGGTTATACCTTGATTATTAAAACTGGTATTAATTCATATCAACAACGTGCTTTCAAGTCGTTACTGAAGAATTTTGCAGGCTAATATATATATATATATATATATATATATATATATATATATATATATATATATATATATATATATATATATATATATATATATATATATATATATATATATATATATATATATATATATATATATATATATATATGCAACGATATAGGCCTGCAGAACACACGGGGTTCAAGATTACTGCACGAAGGCCGACTCGCCAGTATTTTCGCAGTTCAAGGATTTCGCACGACAGCGGCAGGCGAGGTGCTCAGGGATGGGAGTCTTGGTAGACAAGCTCGGTAACCTTAGATTTTAAAAGAAGTTAGAGAAAATTGGTTCTGAATTACGAATAGGGATGTTTTGGGAAGTGACGAGTTTATTAGTGCAATCAGTACTTAGTTTTAAAAAGATTACATAAAATCCAATCATAAGAACACAAAACAACAGAAGCTGCAAGAAACCATCATGCCTACACGTAGCAGTTCCTGTTTTGAAATATATTTACCTATTTTCACCTATCATCCTCTTTTATAAATTTGCCTAATCTTTTAAAGCTCTCTAATGACTCAGCACTAACGTCCTCATCATGGATAGGGATGATAGATAGGACAAGGTAGATGCATATTTGTAATTCAGGGACTGCCATGTGCCGGCCTACTGGCTTGCTGCTTCTTTCATGGTCTTAACGCCAAAACAAACTTAACATAGGTTATCTAATAATAAGTGCGTTTTCTGTGAACTTTAATCAGAAAAAAACGGTAACATTTAGGGGGTGACTTAGTTTAAATTACCACAAGCATTCTCGCTCCTGATGTTGATCGGGGACTTGCTTTCCTGGGCATTGCGGCAATTGGCGAGATCAAAGAGGCACTTGTTCTGGTATGTCTTGCCATCATCCCCGCACAAAGGCAGGTAGATCTTGGTGCACTCCTCGCGGCACCTCGAAGTAGTGACAGGCCGAGACACTGGCAGAAGAATGAATTATGTTAATGGTGTCAGTATGAATGATTAATTTACGGGAATCATATAATTTGCAAGATTGAGATTAATATTACGATGGAAAATATACAAAAGAAAAAAGAATAAGAATGGAAGCAAGAATTAACGTTGTTAATGATGCGGATATAAAGGGTTAATTTACGGGATCGTGCCACGTGCAGGATGAAGATTAGAATTATATTAAAAAAAAAAAGCTAAAAAAAAATTGTATAAAAAAAAAGTATAAATGAAGAATGGTAGGCAGAATTAATGTTGTTTATTGCACACGTCGGTATTATTTGACCCCTGACTTTCGGGGAATCATGTTACTTACGGGCAAGATCAAGATAGAAGAAAACAACAACAATAATAATAATAATAAGTAAAAAGAAAATACGGATAAATAAAGAATGGAAGGATAGATAAATGTGTGAAGGGAAAAAAAATGTCTAAGTCGTGATGAAAAATAAGTCACGGTGTCAATATATATATATATATATATATATATATATATATATATATATATATATATATATATATATATATATATATATATATATATATATATATATATATGAAAATTAAACAATAGTGGGTGAAGTAGGATAGCCATCATAAGTAAAACGAACACAGGTCAATCATAAATATATATATATATATATATATATATATATATATATATATATATATATATATATATATATATATATATATATATATATATATATATATATGGCAGTGAACATTGAGAAAATTAATAAATAAAAAAAGACGACAAAACAAGAAGACAAATAATAGAACTTGGAGAGCAAATGATAAGGCAGAGAGAGAGAGAGAGAGAGAGAGAGAGAGAGAGAGAGAGAGAGAGAGAGAGAGAGAGAGAGAATCACCATGCTATTCAGCCGTCATCCACGAAATAACACTCCAGCCATCCATCATTCCTTCCCTGTCCCTCACGTCCCTTACCACAACAAACACCTTACAAACTTCAAACTTCCCCACTCACCCATCTCTCTCTCCCCTCACCTGCGCTCCCTCTCCCTTACCGCCATATCCTGAAACACTTCTGCACCGCACCTTCATTACATTCAAGAGGCTCTAATTAATGTTACACGGGCTTTTAATAGTGTTTTTGCAGTTCTAGTGACAGATTAACAAGTTTCCTATAGTATTAACAAGAGAAATAGTCTTGAGAACCCGGCTGATCATCTCTATGGCCTTGGAAAATTGTCGTAGTGAAGTTATACTAGTTTTTTTTTTTCTTTTTTTACGGTTCTTGTAACAAAATAACAAGATTTCTACAGTATAAGAGAGACACTCGTGGAAATCCGGCTACATGTCTCTAAGATCTTTCAAAATAGTCGTGGTGAAGTTACACGGGCTTTTATTGAAGTGTTTACGGTTCTAGTGACAGATTAATAAAATTTCTACAATATTAACATGAAAAACATTCTTGAGAACCTGGCTAATCATCTCTGTAGCCTTGGAAAACAGTCGCGGTGAAGTTACACGAAGTTTTGAGGGTATTTTTACGATTCTAGCAACAGAATAACAAACAGAATAACCAAGAATCTACACTACTAACAGGAGAAACACTTGAGAATGCAGCTAAACATCTCTATGGGCTTTCAAAATAGTCGTGGTGAAGTTACACGAATTTTTTTTTTAGCATTTTTACAGTTCTAATGACAGAAAACAAGACTCCTACAGTATTCTCGGGAGAAACACTCTTGAGAACACGGCTGTGACCTTTGAAGACAGTCGTGATGAAGTTACGACTTTCTAAGGGTGTTTTTACTGTCCTTCTTCAAGGTACACATATTTTTTAGGGTGTTTCCACGGTTCTAGTGACAAATTAACAAGATCTCTACAGTATCAACACGAGAAACACTCTTGAGGACCCGGCTAATCATCTGTGTGGCCTTGGAAAACAATCATGGTTAGAGGGTGAGCGAGAAGAGCGTTTCTGAATACGACCATCGCTAGCCGCGGCCTCCATACCCACCACAAGGTCCGTCTCTGAGTTTTCCGAGTCCCGGGAACGTGGTACAAGCGGCCTTCTGCAGGTAACACTCATTCCTGAACACCACGTTGTTGGTGCCACACACGGGACTCGAGGTACTAGGGCAGCTGTCCGGGCAGTTTCTTCGCCCTGACGAGGAGGAGGAGGAGGTGACAGAAAAGGGAAGATTAGAGAAGAGAAGGGGAGGGTAGAGTAAAGGTAAGAGGTGCCAATATAGTTTAGGTTAGGGAAGACACGAAGGAAAGAAAGATTAGAGGAAGAGAAGAGAAAGATGGGAGAGAGAAGGTGGTAGGTTAGGTTAGGGAAGAGACTTTAGCAGAGAAGAGAGAAGGGGAGGAGAGGAAAAGTTAGGTGTCACTGTAGCTTAGGTTAGGTTAGGGAAGAATCGGAGGAAAGAAAGAAGAGAGAAGAGGAGAGGAAGAAAAAGTTAAAGGTGGAAGTGTAGGGTGAGAGAAGGAGAACTGGAGAAGAGATAGTAAGGAAGGGATGATAAGAGAAAGAACAGGAAAGGAAGATGAGAGCAGAGAAGAGAGAAGAGGAAATGAGAGAAAAGATTAGAAGTGGTATAGGTTACGTTACGAAGAGAAGAAAAGGAAGAGAAGATTATGTAAGAGGGAAGGAGATAATGACTAAGAAAACAAGAGGAGAGAACATTAGAGGAAAGGGAAGGAGGGAGATGACTGAGAGACTAAGGAATAAGAAGAAGAGGAGAAGCATAAAGGGAAGATTAGAAAAGGAGGAAAGGAAAAGACTTGATAACTAACAGGGAACAAGAAGACGAGGAGCAGAAAGAGAAGAAGAGAGAAGAGGAAGAGAGAAGAAACAAATGAGAAGTGGTAGTAAGGACGGAAGATTAAAAAAGGAAGAGGAGGAGGTGATAACAATAAGAAACAGGAAAAAACAGGAGAGAGAGAGAGAGAGAGAGAGAGAGAGAGAGAGAGAGAGAGAGAGAGAGAGAGAGAGAGAGAGAGAGAGAGAGAGAGAGAGTCTGTGGACAATCGGAATAAAAGAAAAAAATAGAATGACGTGTAGGAAAACGAAAATTAGAAAAAAAAAAGTGGGAAGATGAGAAGACTAAAGAAGAGGGAAGGAGAGAAGGAAGAAGACTGGAATGGATGATAGGAATGACGAAGAAGGAAAAATGAAGAGGTAAAAATTATGAAAAATGGTAAGCAAAAAGGGAAATTTATTTGTGAGAGAGGTGGGGGAGGGGGGGGGAGCTGCAAGGGGGAACCGGTTACTGAGAAGAGAATAGGAGTGTCTGTGAAGTAAGAAAGAAGTGTGAAGGTCAAACAGGAGACATGTAGAAGAGGATGTGAAGAAAAATCAATGAAGGGGAACAGAAGTAAAACAAAAAAAAATAAATAATAATAATAAAAAAAAGATAGAATGACTCTAGGAAATAAGATAAAAAAAAATAAAGCGGTACTGTGAAACTTTAATTTTTTTTTAATAAAGTTAATAGTGAAGGAAGAAAATAAAAAAAGTACAAATTCTCAAGATACACGAGTTCAAGAAAGTTAATTAAGTAAAATGAAAAAGACAGTTTTAAAGTAAGAATTCTTAATTCTTAGTTTTTTCTTTATTTATTTATCTATTTATTTATTTATTTATTTATTTACTTTTGTCAATAAAACATTAGATTAGCATCACCAGAAGAAGTAGCAGTCGTCGTGTTAGTATTAATCCTGGTAGCAGTGGTTTTGCTGTGTTAGTAGTAGTAGTAGTAGTAGTAGTGTTAGTATTAATCCTGGTAGCAGTGGTTTTGCTGTCTGTGTTAGAAGTAGTAGTAGTAGTAGTAGTAGTCGTCGTGTTAGTACTAGTCATGGTGGTGGTGGTAGTGGTGGTCTAATGTTTGAGGGAAACCCAAGATTATTTATATCCTTTTTAAAAATGTTGAGAGAAACAAAGTAAGGTCATGATAAACAACATCTCATCAGTGAAGGAGAGGATGCTGCCTTGTCTTATCAGTGTTGTTGTAGGCCAGGTGTGTGTGTGTGCGTGTGTGTGTGTACCCCAGACATACAGAGGCACACCTGTCAGCCGAAATTTAAACGTCATACGAAATTTAAACGATCATAACATTTTAATAACGTCCTAATGTATAAAACACACACACACACACACACACACACACACACACACACACACACACACACACACACACAATAAACACTCCTTCACAACAACTCTTCCTGCCATAAACTATCATTCGAAAACAACTTTAAATGAAGAAACATATATTATTTTCCCTTTTCTTTCCCCACAATGCAACACGCGACCTTTTCCAGTTTCCAGCCCCATTGTCTCGTGTCACGCTCGGTAAGGGGGACACGTGAACACAGAGACAAGGACACGAGGAGGTTACTGGGTGTTCCGTGGTGCTCCCTCAGTAGGAAACACAGGAATAAACACAGCACTCTTTACTGGCCTATGTATTTTTAACAGCAGTGGATTTTTCGTTGATCTTACTGGTGATGTGGAGCAAGGCAGTTCCTCCTCCACCCACCGAATCTAATTTAACTAAGAGATGTAGAAATGTAGGATAGTAAAGGCGAAGGTTCTTCCCCACCCACCTAAGTAAGAGATGTAGAATATTAGGTTAGAAAAGGAGAAGAATACACAAGGGGGAGTATCCATTGTCTTTCCTTTGATATTAATTTGACAAAAAAAAATAAAAACAAATAAAATCTGTCGGAAAAAAAAAAAAATTACCGTACTCTTACCGTACTAAGAGATATGTAAAGCAATGATGGTATTGATTATAATGCCATCTTAAATACACACCTTGTGGTGCATCGTTCACTGCGGTGCCTCCACCTACACTGCACACAACACGTCACCAAAACCGACACGTTATTTCAAGGGCGAGATTTCAAGACACCTTTCCTCCAACTTTAAATAATTGTTTTGGCCTTTTCATTTGGAGACTAGCAAATCAGTGGACTTTTTTTTTTTTTTTTTTTTAAGTGCCATTTTGGATCACACTATATAATTCTTCCTTTAATCACCAACAACCTTGATTTTAGACACTCTCTCTCCTTATAAAGACAAAACCATTTCTTATTCTCCCTCTTTTATCTCTTCCGTCTTCAGGCAAACTATTTCTACTGTGTTGTGAAGAGTTAGGACCACAATTGTCTCCCGTACTGTCTGTCTGTCCGTCATTATTATTATTATTATTATTGTAAAAATCCACGTAATGGCAGTAGATCAAAAAA
This sequence comes from Scylla paramamosain, assembly GCF_035594125.1. Taxonomy (NCBI): domain Eukaryota; kingdom Metazoa; phylum Arthropoda; class Malacostraca; order Decapoda; family Portunidae; genus Scylla; species Scylla paramamosain. Next base: position 13,542,108 of record NC_087179.1, on the reverse strand, counting down.
CCGATACAGACCCAAGCGGAATCCCCAATGAGCAAACACGGATGTGAAAAAATAAAGAAGGAAAAAAAATAAACAAGAGATAAATACTTAGTCAGTTTGTCAGGGGGTCTATTAAGTGGCGATGTGCTTGCGTGGTTAATAAGTATGTTTGTGTATCTATCTGCTTTCTTGTTTCTTTCTTGTGGTCAGTAAATTTAGTTATGTTTGTTTGTTTATCTATCTATTTACCTATCTATCTGCTTAAATGTTTGCTTGTTGCTTGTGTGGTCAGTAAATTTAGCCATATGTTTGTCTATCTATCGGTCTATCTGTCTATTTACATCTGCCCTAGTGCGTGGCGTCAGGAGAGTCAAGGCCGGCCAAAATCCCCACTTAGGCCTTGGATCATGTAGGCTTTATTACCAAGGAGTATGAACCGCACGTTTGCCTTGAGTGTCCGCCAAGAGAGTGAAGTCCCCGACACGGCCCCTCTCTCTGTCTCTCCTCTGCCAGGTGACTCCACGCATCAGTGCCTTTAGGGTTCCGATGGGTGTATGTTTGGTGACTTGTTGGTTGTGTTGTGTTTGGGGTTGTGGTGAGGAGTGGTTAGTTCCGATGTGTGTGTGTTGGTTGTTAAGGGGATCGTCTGTCTGTTTGTTTGTTTGTTTGTTTGTTTGTTTGTTTGTCTGCTATGGTGTTTCTTTGGTGGGGTGTTGTAGTTGTGTGGCTTAGTGAGTTTGGCAGTTTGTTTGTCTGTCTGTCTGTATGCTTTGGTGTTTATTTGTCTCGTGGTATGTTGTGGTTGTGTGGTGAGCGAGTTTGTCTGTTTTTCTGTCTGTCTGTCTGTCTGTCTAAGTGTTATGATTCGATGTTCGTTTGTTAGTTTGTTATGATGCATTTTATGGTTGTATGGCTGATCAATTTTGTCTGTCTGTTTGTCTTTCTCTGTGTTTGTCTGTCTCTCCGTCCGTCTATTTTGCTAGTTTATTGTTCTCTGGTGATTTGTTTTTAGTCTTCTATGGCTTAGTGGTCAATAAATTAATGTGTCTATCTGTACATCTATCTATCTATCGATGCAAATTTATCCTGTCTTCAAGTAATTTTCCCTTTTTTGAGTCACTAATTCTATGGTCAATAAAATCTATCAATCCATCCTTACATCTATCTATCTATCTATCTATATCTTTCTATCTATCACTTTATCTATCAATGCCAATCTATCCCACCTTAAGACTCAATTTCCACGACACGCCAAAGGAGGACATGACAAGACGTGCTATGAAGCGAAGCCAGTCTAGTGAGGGCCTAAAGATCTGCTACCGTTAAACATTACTTCGAGTCAACAGGAAGCTTTTAAAGGGAGATCAGGTTATATTAATTATACGCTTGAATGACAGGTGGCTAATGCTAGGTATGTTTAGTATGAGAAATGCCACGTGTAGGCCTGATGGTTCCTTGCAGCTCCCCTGGTGTTTCTTTGCTTTAATCATTTGATAGGACAGTACAGCAAACAGGAGGGAACGTGGAGAGAATGACACATGATTACTTTGATTAGCCAAACAGCAACTGATCCTTAGGTCCTTATATGGTTGTTAGGGGAGTGATTCTGTGGTAAAGGGTGGTAAAAAAAAAAAAGGGGTATTGCCGTGGAAGAGCGGGAAGAAGGGGCAGAATAGTGATATAGGGGAAGAGGAGGAGGAGGGAAGGGGCAGATATAAGTAGAGAGAAAAAGAATAAGGTTGAGGAAGAAATGATAGAGGAGGAGGAGGAGGAGGAGGCTGCGGCAAGTTTGAACTGGTTAATTCCTTATAAAAAATATTAAAAAAATTAAATAAAATAAAAACGAAAATAAATAAATCAATAAAAAGTAATCGTTTCTCTTTATATACCATTAAGACAAGCTAAATTTGCCAAAGAAACTGTAATTTGTCAGAAAGAAAGCGTCTGTCTGTGTATTCCCGTGGTGGTGGTGGTGGTGGTGGTGTAGGGGAGTGAAGGAGTGCAGGGGGGAAGGGAGATCGTGAAGTATAAAAAAATTGTGAAGGTGATTGTGAATTCCTGTGGTCTTTTTTTTTTATTTGTACTTTTTGTTTTGTTTTCTGTGCCTAATTCTGTTGTCAAGGCCTGCTGTTCTTCTTCGTCTCCTCCTCCTCCTCCTCCAGTTTGTCATTCTGTTTACTCCTTCCTTCCTTTCCTTTGTTTTTATTGCCCCTTACATTTCACTATTTTTTCCTTTCCTATTTTCCTTTTTTTTTTTTTCGTAGAGAGAGAGAAAAAAAAAGAGACCATTGTGATATTGGTTTACCTTCTGGGAGGTGCATAAAAACGAATATAAAAACTATACCTTCTTAGTGTGTGTGTGTGTGTGTGTGTGTGTGTGTGTGTGTGTGTGTACCTATGTGGGAATACCTGTTACGTCACAGTTCCGGAAATTACCACACACAGACACACACACACTAACACACACAACCAGGGAACTTTACTAAATCTGACAATTAATGCAATTCTCTCTCTCTCTCTCTCTCTCTCTCTCTCTCTCTCTCTCTCTCTCTCTCTCTCTCTCTCTCTCTCTCTCTCTCTCTCTCTCTCTCTAATCACAGACCACACAAACACCTCCTAATTATCCTATCCTAACCTAACCAACTGTGGCTAACAAGCAAATAACCTGTTTGTCTGACCTTGGGACGACGGAACAGGTGCAGAAGGAGGAGGAGGAGGAGATAGTAGTGGTGGGAGAGTGAGGACTGGTT